>NC_084469.1:69007917-69316417 GCF_027409185.1 Cynocephalus volans
CTGAGTACAAATATTCTGACTCCTGATTCAGAGGGTTTTTGCTATGCTTCAGTATATTGTGATTGGGATCCATTCATTCCCACAACCATTTAGCAAGTACTTAATATTCATCAGTCCTGCAGGATTCCTGCGAGACAAACAATCATAGCTAACCACAACTTATTATGTGCTAGGAATTCTGCTCAGTGATTTACATGTAATTCTTCTAATTTCCATACTATGGCTAAGAAGGGCACATGATTATTAACCCCATTTTATATAAGAAGAGACTGAAGATTTAAAGTTCAAATACTTTCTCTCAAAATCATACAACTGTTAGGTGATGGGTAAAATATTACCCCTAGCCTGAAGTAAGTTTTATGTTATTCTGGCCCACAAGTAATGACTTGGGTATTCTTTGGGGAGAAAAATATTAATTTATGTATTCAATTGAATGGATACTCATGAATTCCTACTATGTGTCTGGGATTGTGTTTCTTGCTGAGAGTGCTGTGGGAATACAATACACATAATTCTTATATTTATAGGGCTTACAGTTGAGTACGTAAGAACTACATTTAAATTTATTTAAGTACTAAGAGTATGTTTAATTGTACTTTTAACTACTAAGGATTAATGGGAGGCACCACTGAACAGTATAACAACCTGTGCAGTGGTGCCAGGAAAGTCATCAAGATAAGGCTTAAAGAGAGAGCTGACAACATGTCTGAGTCCATTTCTCCTGCTATAACAAAATACCTGAGACTATAATAAATTTATTTCTCACAGTTCTGGAAGCTGAGATATCCAAAATCAAAGTGCTTGCAGGTTTGTTGTGTAGCGAGGGCCTCCATTCCCTGCTTCCAAGATGGTGTTTTATTGCAGCATCCTCTGGAGGGCCCAAACTACATAGTGGAAGAGCGAAAAGGGCCTAACCTAGTTCCCTCCAATCCTTTAATAAGGCACTAATCCATTCGCAACAGCATAGTTCTCTTGTCTTAAACACTTCCCAAAGGTCCCACGTCTTAATACCACCTTGATGGGGGTTAAGTTTCAACATGAATTTTGGAAGGGACACAAGCATTCAAACCATAGCACTACATGAAAGTAGAAGAGAAGAAAACTGGAGGTAGAAGAAACAGTATGGGCAAAGATGCCAGATTGGAAAAGAGGTTAATGCATACAAAACATGAAGATGGCCACTGTGACCACAATATACCAAACAAAGGGACAAATGCTGCAAAGTGTGGCTCGAGAGGAAGGTACAGAATGGCAAGAGCATGCAGGTCCTTTCAGGCTGCTGAAGCATTTTGGTCCTTCTGCTAAAAAGTGTTATGTGACTATAGAAAGTTGTAGTGGGAGGTATCATGGTAGGATTTGTGTTTTCTTTATGGCAGCAGTATTTACAATAGCCAAGATATGAAGTTAATTTAAGTGTCCATCAACAGATGAATGGATAAAGACAATGTGGTATATATACACAATGGAATACTACTCAGCCATTAAAAAAAAATCGTGTCACTTGCAGCAACGTGCATGAGCCCGGAAGATATTATGTTTAGTGAAATAAGTCAGGCACAGAAAGGTAAATACTGCATGTTCTCCTTCACATGCGAGAGCCAAAAAAAAGTAAGAATTTCAGAGTAAAATTGAAGTTATTAGAGGCTGGGAAGGGGGGATAGGGAGAAGTTTGTTAATGAATATAGAATTACAGCTACATTACAAGCATGAGTTCTAATATTCTATAGCAGTGCTAGGCATCTATAATTCACAATAGTTTATAGTGTATTTTTAAAAGGCTGGAAGAGAGGAGTTCAAATGTTCTCATCACAAAGAAATGATAAATGTTTGTGGTGATAGGTATGCTAATTAGCCTGATTTAATCATCATATAGTACATACACGTATCTAAATATTACTTTGTACCCTATAAATACGTACAAATATTACATTTCAATTAAAAATAAAATTAAGCAAGAGAATGCCTTGATTTCTATATGGAAAAGGGATTTTACAGGAGCAAGAAAGGAAAATTTCAATTGCGACATTTCATCCACTTATTAATATAGTAGCAAACGGGAGTATAACTAGAGAAAGGCAAAGGCTATAGAAATCATTGCCCTTTAAATATTGTGTAAGAATAGGGCATGTTTACTCTTCAGAAAGAGAATAAAGAGAAAGTGGGCTTTTTTTAGGAAAGAAAAAATAGAAACAATGAGGTGAATTTCCGAGGAGACATATTTCAGCTCATTATAACAAAGTCATTATTATATTCAGAGATAGTCAATGATACAATGGGCAGCTCCGTTGACATAGTCAGTTCTCTCTCCCTGAAGACATTCAAGGAGACATTATATATTTTTACTGTATGTAATGCTATAGAGCTGATTCTATAACCAGAAGGGCATTTTGGACAAGGTGTCCTCCTCTGAAATTGGTTCAAATGCTAAGATTCTTCATTTGCTTTATGAATCTGATTTTAAGCAGCAGCCTATTGCTAGAGATGAAATAATTTGTTTCTGTGAGTAACTGTTAAATCTTATATACAAAGTGAGGGCTGTCTTACCTTCAGAAACCCTGATGGATCTTTTTATGCATAAGTCATTCATGGCTGCCTCAGCTAATCTAGATACACGTCTGAAACTGGTGACTAGCCACAGAATGTACCATAAACTGGTAGGAGAGGCTTTCTCTTAAGAAATATTTGCATCTTTTAACTTTTTATTCTACCAGTGATTATGCAAATACTGTGATCAATCCTTTTTATTATTAATTTCTTAAAAAGACCATCTAGAAACTTAAATCAAAATTACATTTTTTCTCCCTTTGCTTTGGTTCAGTTTTTATGAACTTTCACTTGGCCCATCATAGACTTCTCTGTCACATTCTTGATCTGACTCCTTACTTGTTCTTTCTCCGTATTTCCGCTAGCATGTTCTTACATATACACACATCCTCTTGTGCCTTTCCCATGCTTAAGACACACATATACAATAAATTTGTTTACATTGTTTCCAACATAAAACCTATATAGTTTTATCTTGATATAAATTGACTTTTGTAATTTTAATCTAATGTACATAGTCATTCTCACATCCATTCTTTTTTACTCATTACAATGTATTCAAGCTACTGTAGATTGCTTTTTATGTATTTTTCAAGCAAAATGTAATAGCCATAAGTAGAAGCAGTTTACATAGAAGTAATAGTGATTATTATATATTAAATATACATATATATCAAATATACATATTTAATATATAATATTATCAAATATACATATTTGTTTTATAATATATATATTTTTTTAATATATATTATTATTATTACTGTAGTTATAGTAAAATCACTGGCTGCCATTTGAGGATCCCATATAAACCAACCAACATAAGTTATATATATATATATGACTTTCATTTGTTTTTCTCTTCATTCACTTATTCAACATAGATTTATTAAAAGACACTCAAGCATTGATCCAGGAAGTTGAGATAGTGTAGTAAACAGAACAGGTAGCGTCCCTGCTGCAAGGAGTTATGTTCCAGTGAGTCATAATTAAATTTTACAGAGATAAGTATTAATAAATATTAATTCTCTTCCTTTTCTACTTTTCTTCCTATCCTAAAACTGATGCAAATATAATTGGCTTTGAAAAAAGTATAAATAAACAAACTTTCTCCATAAGGTCTCCCAGTTGAAAATTCAGTGCTTAAATAAGAGGCATGCAGTAATATGTCTGTTAAGGACAGTTACAGCTTCCAGAATAGAAATATGGGTTTAAACCTTGTTTTGATTCAGTAACCTACATTGTCAAGGAGGTATGCCAATTGGACTCTATCTTTGAAGACTCGCCTCCGCCATCTGTATTCATTTTAATGTCATGGCATCAGTGTGTCTCTTCAAGTACAGATCATTATATTCTTAGTATAGTCAGGTAGCAAAGAGTGCTTTTCACCCTGGGAAATGCAAGAAGTGCAGAACGGGGAACTTTCTGAGTTGAGGAACAAAGTGTAAGGGAAACCCCTGGTGAGATTGTCAAAGGCAGAATGTAAGGAGATGTGAGAAGGTGTCACATGTTATCCACAAGGAGGAAGAGTGATTGGCAAGGTCAGGCTATTTGCAGAGATAGCATTTGAGCCCAGTTCGATTGAAACTTGAAAGCTTAGATAAGTCAAAGGGCTGTGACAGAGGGATGAAAAAAAAAGCCAAGCTTTTTGTAATGGGAAACATGGTAAGAAAAAGAATCACTTGTATTGGGGGAATTATATAAATAGAAAGAAAATTGTAAAAAGAATCTAGTGTACATCCCTTTGAATATAAAAAAACCCCACCTTATTGTATTAGGTCTACAAAAAGATTAATTGAGGGTGTGTACAGGGGTGGGGGAGACATATTTTCAAAATAGCCAAAGAGATTATAACCAGGTAATAATAACAACTGCTCTTAAAAATAACATCAGTTAGCACCTTTCAAACTTTGATCCTTGAACAATTTGAATCTGAATCACCTGGTAAATGTGTAAAAGAAAAATGTAACTTCCTTGACCATTTTTCTTGCCTACCCAACCCAGATCTGTGAGGGTGGTGTCCATGGGTGGGGCTTTTTTAGCAACTTTCCAGAAGTGAGAGGTATGTTATCTTTCCTTTGGTCAAGAAGTGTTCGGACAGAATCTCTTCAGTTTTTTCATGGTCCGGCTTGTGCCTATACTCCTCTTCACCTGAACACCTGACTCTTGCTGCTTTTCCACTGTGGACTCCACACTCTACCTGCACTGACATGCAGACTGACACGAGACTCCAAACCTTCAGTCCTCCATGATGTCACATTTTTCTTCTTTGCCTGCAGTGTCTTCTAAACTCCCTTCTTTCCTTTTACCTGACACTGCCACCTTTCCTTCAAAATTCTACTTACAGTCACTTTCTCTGGAAGTCTCTAATGCATATACTATCTTCTAATGCTGGGCATCCATTGCAGGTAATTCCATAGCTCCTAATACAATATAATCTATAGAAGGTTGCAAAAGCATTTCTCATTATAGGAGGTACTAGCCCATTGACATCTGTTTCTTTCATCTATTTGTAAATTCTCATGCAGAGTAGGCTTGGTTCTAGGCAATATGCTAGTCAGTGACTGCATGTAGTGTCCAGTGAGGGAGACAAAAAAAGTACACAATTACAATAAGGTGGAATAATTGCTGTATTAGGAGAAATGCAGGATGCTATAGGACAATGCCACAGGATTCCAAACCTAATAGGCTTCTCTGCTACAGTCACGCCTTGAGTGACTGCTGTCCCCCAGAGGCTACCAGTTAGTTCCCTGTCTTTATACCTCTAAACCCAGCCTTAACTGGGCATTCTTTTATGGTCTCAATAAACTCTTCAGCCATTTCTAGAGTAATATGTTTTCCAGCTGAAGAAATTTTAGCACCTCTTTGTTTTTCACTTATCACTGCCTATATGCTTTGAGTAAAAATGAAAAACAACAACAAAAAAGTAGCCACATTGCCGTTGGCCTCAGGCTAATTATATGTGTTAAGCTAATCATAATAATATCTGCTGAAATACATAGATCATTTAATTGATTACTCCCCTTAATGTGGATTACATCACCTAATCTTCACATCATTTTCATACAGTAGGTGCTATTTTAGTCTCCATTTTACAGATGAGGTCATTAAGTTCCAATAAGTAGACCCATTTGTCCATAGTCTCGGAGTAATGTGATTCTAAAGAAATTGAATCATAGAAGCAGAGAGTAAAATGGTGGTTACCACGTGATGAAGATGGGGAGATGTTTATCAAAGGTATAAAATTTAAGTTAGAATGAATGATTTCTGGAGATCTATTGTACAATGATCATAATGACTATAGTTAATAATGATGTATTATATACTTTAAAATCAATGAGTATAGATCTTAAATTTCCCCCCCACACACACAAAAAAATGATAGGATGTGAGGTGATGGATATCTTCATTATATTGATTTAATCATTTTACAATATATGCATATATTAAAACATCACCTTGTATGCCATAAATACATGTAATTTTATTTTTGTCAATTACATCTCAATAAACCTGGAATAAAAGTAACCCCTTGATTTCAAACCTATGTAGTCTGACTCCAGAGCACACATTTATTTTCATTAAGCTATTTTTTCTGTATTTGCATTTCACCTTAATGTCCACTGTGTCTTAGATTAAACTTTTGTTCAAACACAGTCATTTCTGAACACAGGCAACATAACAGAGGCTCTAGGACTAAAATGCCTGTTTTTCAATCTTGGCTCCATTAATTATTAGCTAGGCAGACTTGAATACATAGTGCAAGCTTTCTGTGCTTCTGTTTAGTCAATGGCAAAATGGGAATAATAATAACACATAGCTTACAAAGTTGCTATACCAAATAAACTAATGCATATTAAATGATTGGAGTAGGGTTCAGCAAGCAGTATTCACTTTTAGTTACCATCACTACTATTTCTACTACTACTACTACTACTACTACTACTACTACTACTACTACTACTACTACTATTATTATTATTATTATTATTATTATTATTACAACTAACAGAGCTACTATTACCACCATCAGTGAGTGAGCACCTTGTAGATCAATTAGGATTAGTTTTCCCATTGTTAAAATGGGCATTTTAATCCTTTCTGCTTTCCTTATAAGGTTTCTATAAGGATGAAAACAGAAGGTGAATATAATGTTATTTCAAGTTCTCTGACTCTCCACTAACAAAGTATCTATAACCATATCCATCCATTTCTGCTTTGCTTGATGTGCATTTCTTTTCTCATTTTGGGTGATTCTGAAAGAGACCTGCTGGGATTGCAAAATCAAAAATCAAACTCAGGGTCAAAAAATATTCAAATAATCTCATTCAATATCCATGACATCAGGTTTTCTTAAGAAAGGTGCATGCAATAAAAATGAAAGAATAAGAATAATGTCAAATATATTTAAGAGTCAGAATCTGAAATGTGGTGGAGCTGGCTTAATTTAATTCCACTCTACCTGTTTAGCAAAATATATACTGGATCATGAATATACATTGGGCCCAATGAGCAAGGGGATCTAACTTTCATTTACTAATGCAGTATCTACAATCCAGGTACTTTTACCTGGGTTCACTGTTTTGTTTTTTAACCTGTGTTCTTTATAACATTATGAAGTACATTACTCCTCACTACCCCATTTTTAGTTGGCAAACTTCCAGCTCTGGGATATGAAACAAATTTCACAATGACACCTTAATAAATTTCAGAGGTATTTGAATTTATGTGCCTGATTCCAGAGTTCAGGCATTTTCCACTAGGGTCCTAAATGTGTTTCCACATCCAAAGTGTGCTCTAGGGGAATTAACAAGCAAATTCATTCACCAATTCAAAAATAATTCATGTTTTAAGAAATAGCATGATTGATGGCTAATGAATGGAAAAGAAAAAGATGGCTGGAGATAGATACATAGAGGTTACATAGACATATACAAAATTAGAATCCTAAAATCATTCAAGGTTCCAGGTTATGAAACCAAAGTGCGGCATTAATTTGAATGTTCTGACCCTACAATAACAAGATATCTGAAGTCCCATCCCTCTGTGTCATCGTTTCATAATCACATTTTTTTTTCCTTTCAATCATTTTAGGTTTTAAAAATATTCAATATGAAAAAATTGGGTAAAATTCTAGAAGGAAAGTAAAATCGCTCATTTAAAAAAAATTGTAGGTAACCATTGTTAAAGTTTCAGCATTTCATTTTATTTTATGAATTATTTTTATTTATTCTCTTTGTTTCTTTATATTTATATATTTCTGTATTCCAGTCTTTTTAAATTTAGATACTCCTACATCTTGTTTGATTTTTGTTGTTGTTGTTGTTGTTGTTTGTTTGTTTGTTTCCAGTTTGTTTTCTGGCCATTTTATGACATACTTTTTAGTCAAGATTCTAATAACTTTATAGCTTTCTATCCTGAAAATTGATAGTGATTTCATTCACCATTACCTTTTTGTTGCTTTCAATTTATTTAAAAATACTATAGTTCAAGCTGTCATAGCATCTTTGTTATTAAAAGAGCTTTCCAAATTGATATTATTACGGTAGAATAGATTATGGAGAATTGAATATGGAGAAAAAGCATATGGACAAATTTAATATCTTAATTCATGTTGCCAAATTACTTTTCTATACATAAAATAGTTTTAGCCAGGAGGTTCAGAGAAAAAGGGCATTTCAGCGAGAGGTAGTGACATAAGAAAGGCAAGGAAAAAAGAGAATAAAGATTGAGAAGTATGACAGTAAGTATGGGAAAACTGGGAGAGAAATTAGAAAATTCCAGTTAGCATTTGTTTCAAATTTATAGCCCACCTGAATCTAGAGAATATAAAGTGTATGATGTTTTCAAATTTGAGACAAATGTGATACACCACGTCAATAAAAGCAAAGATAATTTTTTTAAAAAAGAAAGTGAGTGAAAGGATTATCAGCATATATATTTTAATCCAACAGAGAAGAAACCCCTGGAAGCTTATGTATTCTATCATATGCTCACATTGGTGTTGGGTGATGGGATTTCCTAACCTTCCATACAAAGGTTGCTGGTATGTTTTAGTGAGCTGAATTTGAAACAGGTCTGATATTAACTGTCGAAATGCTAGCCCTATCTCTCACAAGATGCAATGAAATAATACCAGAAATATTTGGGCTGGTTTTGGCAGCACAGAGCAACCAAATATTCTAATAATCGAACCTTGATGCAGTCAGGACACTAATTACTCTTCGTCCCAAATCATACCAATAAAGATAAATATGGAGCCCCATCTCTTATTTATATTTTATCTTTTTTTAAATTAAGAAAGACAAACAAATAAACAGCACAGTACTGATTCCACAACATTGTACAACTGGGGGGACTAAAGTAGCTTCCATCCATTACAATTCCAATATTACCCTGAGTTTTTTTTTCTTTCTTTCTGTTTTTTTCTAAATTTATATTGCTGTAACCCAATTTTTAAAGAATAATTACAGATAACAGTCAAAGATCAAATTATTTGATTAACGAGTTTGACCCCAGAGAAAATTACTAGTGCTTGGGCAAACAGTTAAATGGGAGCATGTATAAACTATTTAACAAGTAGTTACTGAGATTAAAATTGGGGAATATAAAAATAACGGTATTATCTGCTTTTGAGGAATTAACATTCTAATGATCTGGACAGGTAAGAATCATAAATTTTGTGGTTTTTAATAATATTTGGATTCAGACTCATGTCTTATTTTTACTTGTATGTTATTCTGGTGTGATGATAGAATGTATAGAGTTCTGAACAACCCTAGAAAAGGGAAATCTAATACAGCTTGGGGAGTTAAGAAAGCCATTCTAGACGAGAGGCAAATGGCTAAGCTGAATAAGCCAGGTAATGATCACAAACCACAGCCCATCAGGATAAAGCATCAGTTGCAAAGTCACGGGAAGTGTTGAGGAGTTGTTTGAGTTGGGGAATTCAGCATATCTGAAGTTTGAGTTTGAGGTGAGATCTGTGAAACAGGCATGAGACCAAATCACAAATGAATGCTAAGCATTTGGACCCTGTTCTTAAGTTACTGCAGCACTGTTGCAAGATTTTACACAAGTGACACAATCATATGAAGAGTTTAGAAACATCTCCCTGGTGGAGATAAGGAAGTTAAATTTAGAGATTTTCGATAGTGAGACTGTCATGAGGGTAGATCATTACTGGATTAGTTTAGTGGTTCAACTGAGATATAAGGGGTCCTTTTTCCATGAGAATAAAAGAAAGAATGGAGAATAGCAGATATATACAGGATATTTATTGTTAAGGATATTTTACAAGACTTTGTTTCGACAAAGTCAATTTTTAAGTACCACAGATTTACAACTAAGCATCTTTCAAAACAGGGACTACGAAGTGAGAAAGAATGAAAGAAAAATTGCCTTCAACTTAGGAGAATTTTTATCAGCTCGAATTTGCCTGTGTTTGTATATTATGGAATTAGGTATTGAAATCACCTCAAGTTTCTAATTTTCAGCTTCCCTGTACCCATGCAGTCTCACAGCTGTGAGCTTGCTACTATAATAGATTCCCAGTTAAATCTAAGAAGGATTCTTACCTGGTGTACTTTTATGTAAATAAAACCTAGATCATTAGTAAACATAGGGGTCTATATTTTAACAGAATGATTCTTAAAACTAATCTAATTAAATATGTAACCTCGACCATGTTGTGACAATTAGATCTAACTCCTTTCATGTTGTTAAATTAAGTGTGGCCCAAAGGTTCCACCAAACATAGTGAACAGTTACCTAACTTGATGTAACAAGTAGTGAGTCTCAGCCAATCACAGCAGCCAAATTTCAGTCAACCACAGGTGGCTAACTGTTCAAACCAGGTTCAAATAAAGAAATGCTGAGCTTTAACCAATTGAACTATCTCAGTACCTCACTTCCACTTTCTGTAGTCATTTTTTTTCTGTCCAGAAATATTATCTGAGTGTATGACAGTCCTGGAGTCTTTTCTGTTTCTGCAGGCTGCCCAATTTTCAGATCGTTTTTTGATTAATTAAACTCTATTAAATTTAATTTGTCTAAAGTGCTTTTTTTAACATGTAAAATTAGAGAATTACTACTTTAAACATTTGGCACTACAGGGATATGGCATTGGTGTGGTTTTTAGAAATTACCTATTCTAAAAATTAAATAGAAGCAGTTAAACAAATGAGAAAGTGATCAAAAAACAGACCTGCCTAACTTACGATCCTGGGATTAGTTCCTCTGTTGGTCAAAATTAGAATATTCCTCTCAAAGCCTGTTTTTTTTTTTTTTCTTTTTTTTAACCTCTATCATGAAAACCAGATAAACATATTAAAATGTAATGCATAACCCAAGGCCATACCACATGTCTATATTAATAGAACAAATGGGGCTTGGAGCCTGGGACTGTTTTATATGTAGAAAATATTATGCCAGGTAATTCTCATGTACACCAAAGTTTGACGATGACTGCTCTGAGACTGTAAAATTCTCTATCACTCTAAAATTATTTGAATTCATGATTTTGCTTAAAACATTCTGATAGTTTTGCACAGAAAAAGTGTTTTTGACGTGTAATAGCTGCTTTGAAATATTTCTATTCTCACTATCCAGAAAATGTTTCAAAGGATAAGACAGAGAAGATTTATGCATGTGCTTAGGTGAATACGTGGGCTTGGAATATAGAGCGACAGTCAGTAATATTTTCTTGTCTGTGTCCCCTAGTGCCTAGCACAAAGCCTGAGGCATGGCAGGTATCCAGTAAAATGTGTGGAATGAATTAACTGATTTGTAAGTCAGTGACTTTCCTCTCAGGAGGGAAGTAGTGGAGCTAAGTTTTAGCTTCTAAAGTGATGCCTTGAATGTTCCTAGTAATGAACTCTGCAGTCATCTCCTAATGAGAATGGGAAGCAATTCCTTTACAGACATTCTGTAAGGGCTTATATATTAAAAAGTGAAGTAATATTTTTGCCATTGTCAAATTAAATAGGTGGGCTCCATTCTTTTGTTTCTTCCCTATGCAGGATTGCTGCCTACCCATAGATGGTGCTGCTGGTTCATGGCTAAGCAGCCACAACACCGAAATTCAAGGCAGAATGAAGAGTTCTGACCTCTGCAGGAACATCTCTACATTTGTAAATGTGCTTCTTGCCAATTTGCAGGAGGCTGTATTTTAAAATGCATCTACTTGGCCAATTCAAATTATCTTTCCTTCTTACTCTCCCCTCATTATCTTTGTTTTCAAATTAAGGAACCTATTTTAAGATACTCTTAATAGCATTTCTAATTACATTTATGCCCTTTTTATTTGTGGTGTTCACAGTGGAAGGTAGAAATAACTGATCCATATAAGAAAAAAAAAATGTTTCTATGTGGAAATATTCCATGTTGGAATCCTTACATACTCCATAAATTATCTTGTCCAAGATACTTGATCTTGATGAGTCCAAATTTAGCCATCTTTGACAGAAACAACTAATACTTGAAAAATAGTATTATTGAAATAAAAACACTCAGAATTGAAAAATATATGGTATATACACAGCTATTCTACCCTCTCATTCCCAGGATAGGCACCAACATTTTTTCATTGTATTTTTTCCCAATTAGCAAAATCTGGGACCAAAATGTACTCCAAGCACAGAAATGAAGGTGGATGAGTGTCTGAATAAACTCTAAACAGTACAATACCCTTAATTTCATTATGTTACATTAGAAATTTTGGACCTAAAGAAGCTGGTTGACCTACCCATATTCCCATGAAATAAGTTGCAGAAAGTAGAACCCAGGTATATTGACTCCTGGCAAAGTACATATACACTGTGCCTATTAGGTCTGTTGTATCTCTAAAATTCGAAGCTAGAGTCCTATGCCATTAATGCACATTCTAGGAAATAGGTGACAATTTATTATTTAATCAATAGGAATTTATTCAGTAATTACTAAGAGCTTAAAACTGTGCTAAATAAATTGTGTAAAGGGAGAGAGCAAATGACTCCTGCCTCCAGAAGCTGTCATTATTGCAAAAGAGAGTAACCATATAAAGTATTGCTATATGCAATACTCAATATCTCACACTTTACTGTGCAAGATGTGATATGAAAGAAATATGTACCAGGTGCAAAGAAGATACATGTGATATAACAGGAGTATTTACCAGGAGCATAACTAATGCTGCCTTGGGAAACAAAGGCATGACTCAGGCTCAGTTTATTGAAACTGAAAGGCATAGTAGGGATCATTTTTTTTTTTCCAAAAATAAGTAGGAAGTTACCAGAAGGAGAGGAGGTAGATGAATGCTTGTATGAAAACGATGATAGCAGCACACATGCATTTCGTGTTTTCACGTGATAAGGGTCTTATTTAATTCTCACATCACTACCCCCATAAATACCAGTATGTGACACCCACTTCCCATTTTACAGATCTGAAAATTAAGACCCAGAGAGGTAAAGAGATTTACACAATTTCACACAACCAATTGAAGAGGTAGTTTTAAAGCTCATGCCTTTAGCCTCTGCATTACAGTCATTCTGATTGCCTTTTGATTAGAATCAAAGAGGAGAAGAATGAAATACCTGTACTAGTCCTTAATTAGTGTTATATTTCAGTTTGACAAAAAAGACTTAGGATGTCTTCCTGAATCAGAGGGCAGGCTACACTTTAGCTTGAAGGAGGTGAAAGAAGCCATAGGCACCAAGGGCCACTGAGCTGTTCAGCACAGCAAGACTTACATCAGTCACAGCTTCAGTAAGTCTGGTGGCTAAAGAAGAGCAGGAGACACCTGGGCATGGATACAAACACACAGAATCAGAAATTAGAACTCAGGTTCCAGAAAAAAAAAAAAATCAATGGAAAGAGCAGGAGCCTAAGCATATGGGGACTTGGGTGTAAAATGTTGAAAATTCTAGAACTGACACCAAAAAGCAGTTGTATAATTCTGGAAAAAATGCTTTGCATTTTAAAAGCAGATTTGCCTCAATCTGCAAGTGTGAATGACAGAATATTAGGTCACCGTCTTCCTTTCATCTCTTTCTATAGTTCTACATTAAAAAAAAAACATGTAAACTCAGCACCAGAAGAAGACAGAAGTGAAAGTGGAGAAAGAAGTGATCAACCCAAGGATTGTATGTAGAAGTTCGCACTGTCGTTATGGTATCCTTAAGTCAGGCAAAAAGCCTCTACTAACACCCTTCTAACTTCTCATCCCTGGCCATGTCTGTGACACTTGTAAATTTGCCCAGAACCAAGTAAGAGCTTACCAGGTAAACAATGAATGTAAGCATAGTCGATGCATTCATTCATCTGTTCAACAAATATGTGCTAAGCACCTGCAATAAGGAAGGCATTTTTGTAGTCATTGGTACTCATGAGGTTTAAGTATCTTCATAGGAAGAAGAATCTAAATACAATAAAGCCAACACAAGGAAAGGTTTTGAATATGGTGGAAAGCAGGAAATTTGATCTCCTGAAGCTGGAAAGATTCTGAAGCTCAGCAAGAGATTCCTGAAAAGACCAACTTCAGGCACAGGAAAGAGTAAGTTCAGAGGAAGAATTGCTTATTGGGTCATTGGATAAAATATTGGTCTGCCTTACTGAGATCATTTACCTGGGATAACCAAGAGCAGATCCATTCCTGAGCAGTTCTATTCCCATAGTTTTTAACTCTAAAAGAGCACCATGATCAAAGAATTATACTCAAAACCCCATTTTTTGGGTGAGTGATCTTGTATCTTTCTCTCTCTCTTCATTTTCTAGATTAAAGAATAACATATACACTGTATTTACATATGAATTAACACTTCAAATGCCTTTTGATGCTAAAGCTAATACATAAGCAAGGAACAGCTCAGTCTGAGCACCCTCAGATCAACAGGACCTCATGGCAATCTATCCAGTGAGATTTCCAGCCACTCCATCTGTGTCATGCCCTGTGGGTTTTGGTGTTACTGATTTATTCACTCACAAACCTGTTCATCCCATCACCACTATATAGGGAGCACAATTGTTCATTGTTCTCCACTGATTAGAATGCTGTGATATATAAATGGATGATGTAGAAGAAAAATAGACTAAAGCCATTACTTGCAGGTGAATTTTTCTAGTTCTTAGGCTCTAGGGTAATCAGTCTTCTGTGGAGTATTTCCTGCCCATGAGCTGGTCAGATTTTTTTAAGTGACATTCTAAATTGGCAACTGTACCAAACTCCATGTATGTCTAATTCTAAAAGGCAGCTTAAATATTTCTTTTTTTTCATGACAGTATATCAAATTTACTCTAATACTGTCCTTTATGTGAAAACCATAATGTTCAATTCAAAGATGCTAAATTGACAAATTAAAAGGGCTGAGCAGAAACTGTGGGTATTAATGTATCAAGATTGTCACTGCTAAAATACACAAGCTGGCTCCCATCCACTAATTGCTGATGGGCAAAAATGTAGACAGTGCAAGTGCAATTAAATTCTATTGAATACCTATGGACTGGTTTTCAGAGTTAAAATTGTCTTTAAATATTACCTTATATAAGCACTTCCTCTTGACAGGTTAAGCAGACAGATCAAGAAAGAGGAAGTCACATAGTGTGAAAGACGAAAAAAAGTGTGCTTTCTTAATTTCCATCCAAACTTTGACCCAAATAGTGTTCGCATGCTCCTGAGAGGTGAGAACTCTGTTTTGTGGTCCCCTGGTTTTTCGTGGATGTCTCATGTAGAACAAGGCACACTGTCCTGCACAAAGCAGGTGCTCATACATAATTACAACAATTATTGCATTTATATGGCCCTGATGAATTAGAGAGGCAGAGATTAATTAAAGTCTAAAGGGAAGGAGGAACTTGAGAGAAAGAGAAAGTTGCATTTACAGTTGTAGGTTCCTAATGCCTACTTATTTCAGTTGGTAGTAGACTATCAGTCCAACATCTGGTAAACCTACCTGAGATTTGACAGATGACATCTTCCCCAGTGTATATAAACAAATGAATCTTTTATTTTTTCAACTCAATGATGGACAAAATAAACTTTAAAAAAAAATTGGGGGAGATGGACAGTTAGCTCAGTTGGTTAGAATGTGGTGTTATAACACCAAGTTCAAGGGTTCAGATACCCATATTGGTTAGCCACAAAATTTTTTTTTAAATAATTTAAAAATTTAGTTAGAAGAACCAATATAAACTCAGCAAAACATGAGGATATTTTACAAGATTCACTCTCTTTAAATTGTCCTTCTTACAAAAATTTAATATTCATTTCCTATCTTTTTAAAACTTTGACCATTGTTTTGGCAACTAGCAACATGTACTTGTGAAGAGAGATGCACGATGTACACCTGTATGTTAACTTCTGCACGTAATAAAAAAATCAACTTGTTTTCTAAAATATTTCCATATAAATTTGCTTTTCCCTTTCTTCTTCTGTATTTTCCAACAAAAAATTAGATTAGAGAGTCAAATACATACTTTTCCCCCGAAATTCACTCTTCAGGTCACAAGATGTCTCTGACTAGCAGAGTCCCCAGCTTTAGTCAGGAGTTACAATTCAGGTTCTACGAATTTTTTTTAGGAACTGGATAACTACTGCTGCCTGAAACAAGGACAGTACTGGGGAAAAAAAGAGTAATTATTTGGAAAAGGATTATAAAAGAGAATCTGAATAAGAGAGGGCTAAAAATACCAAATAGATTCCTATAGGTTCTTGTTATACATGAATACTCTAATGCGATGAATTAAACAGCAGTAGAAGTTCAAATTTCCAGAGTATGGCATATGCAAACCTCCTTTAATACTATACACACACACACATATACATATATATGTATATATATATATATTTTTTTTTTTTTTAAGAGAAAAATGTAAAATGACAAGAGGGGGAAGTAATTATTCTTTTAAACATTAAAAGGAAAAGAAAGCTCTTCCACACATTAACCCATCTTTTAGCTCATTTCCTATATGCTAATCATCGGTGTCCATCGTAATGATTGCATGCCTCACAAAAGCACTACGGATCACAAGAAGATTAAATTTTACTCATTATGTTGTCACTAACAAAGCAGCAGAAGTCCTCATATGTATAACAATGATTCCCAATAACTTGCTCTGTGACCTGGGAAAATTCACTTAACTACTCTGAATCTCAGTTTTGATATTTGTCAAATTAATCGGTTGAAGGGGATAATCTGAAGTCCCTCAGACAATTAAAAGTCAATGATTTTTGTCTACAGTCATACAACCCTGAACATGCCCAATCTCATCTGATCTCAGAAAAATCAATGATTTTTAAGATGTATTACAAAAAAAAAAACAAAAAACTCTTCAGTTCAAAATATTCTTCCAGCCAGAAAATTAGGTTACTGAAATACTTCTCAGAATTATTAGTGGCTCCCCAAAGCCTATACGGGTAACTGTGAAGCATAGCCAGATTTGGGTATCATTGGTAATAATCACAATATCATTAGTATAGCATTCATTAAGAATCAGACCAGACAGACAAAGGTAAAATTTCTTCTTAAAGATTTCTTTCAGCTAGCGCCTTATGCTGGCCAAAATATTCCAATTGCAAGGTTAAAGTTTTATAGAAAGTTTTGACTTTGGTAATGTAGAAAATGCACTGAAAATTAAGTACTTAATCAGGGGAAGCCAGTGGTAAGGTGGGTAATAAGAGTAGGGGGTAATTTAACAAGGCTTCTTATGAATAAATTAGAAAGTAACCCAACCTGCCCACAAGTAACTGTTTCACACGGAAGTGTCAAGAAACATGTTTTTAAAGATGAAAATAATATAAAATATATACTAAGGTCCCACTACCCTTAATCTTTTTGACTTCACAGCCCTGGCCCATTCCACTGACCATGATGTAGTTAACTACAGTTTGGTGTCAAACATAAAAAAATCTCTCCATTCATGAATACCTATAGAAACAGTAACACACACACACACACACACACACACACACACAAACACACGCACGCACACGCACACACACACAGAGTATATAAACAAGATTATGCAGTTAGTCTCACCAGGTGATTTTCTTTTCTTAGTTAATACATCTTTGAGATCATTATACTCTGGGATATGCAGATATACATCTTCACTTATAATGATGGCATAAAATTCCACTGTATGCATACACTTAAATTAATGATTCTTCTAAAAATTACTCTAGTTTGAAGTATTTGCTATGTTTATAATCCACGTTTCCATTTAATATGCATAGCTTAGTTTCTTAAACTTTTTAGAACTAGGTAGAGTATAACTTTTGAACAAACAAATAATAATATCCCCTGCTGGATATGTCATATGCTACAGAAGAAAAGCAAATTCTTAATCTTAGACTTTAAGGTGACCTAAGTCTGCGTCTTTTTCATTATTTACTGTGCAACATTGGAAAATTAAAATTTCTCCCAGCATCTGTTTCCTCAACTGCAAAATGGTTTGATCATTTTGCAAGCATTAGAAAAAAAAAATGTGTAAATAAGCTCTTCTAAAATAGCAAAAGTATGATGAAAATAGTACAATTTTAAAATAAACTCTGCCCATTAGAGTCTTTTCAATGATTATTATGGTGAGGACCATGCAAGCACTCCTATTGGAATTCAGGCAGATGTATAGGGAGCAATGCTCCCTATCCTGCACTTGACCTTGACTATGCCTGGTGGTCAAAAGCAAAAGACACACTCTTTTGAAATACACTCCAGGGGAAGATGAGATAGAAGAGGATTAAGGATATTTCCATTCAGAGGTATTTCAGGGCCAGTCAGCAGCATTAAATTGGTAAAAGTGGTGTTTTTGCCAATCACAGGAACTCAAAGACAGTGTTCTTCATGAAACATTACCAAAAATATTTGCTTCATATCTTCAAATTGGTGGAAATATTTACAAAGGAGATTTGGTGGAAGAGTTTTGAAGATTCAGAAGGAAACTATCTCCAAATAGCATAAAATGTACTCCAAAATATTTGTATCAGAAAGGTCAACACAATGATATGATTTCTTTTTAAACAGAAAGAACAAAGAACATGATCTGACTTAGTCATTTATGTTTTACAAAATAACAAAACAAAGTAAAAATAATAAGCAATGTCTGTGCTTATGGAAAATGCTTTAAAATGCTTGCATTACATACTCCAAGTTGATGTTTTTTGACCTGTGAATTGCTTATATATGTGTGTGTGTGTGTGTGTGTGTGTGTGGTTTTGTTTTTGTTTTGTTTTTGTTTTTTTTATTTGATTAGGGGTGGTTGCTGTGGACAGAATATACAGCTTGAATCGTATATTGAAATCCTAAATTACCTCACTTTAAAAATATTCAGCTCATATTAATATGAGTAAATTTTAGCTCAGACCATTATACAGTTTATATTCAGACTATCAAGGTTAAATCTGGATGCTAACTTGAATCTTCTAACCAATCTAACTCTCAATTATATGTATACATGGTATGGAAATTTGTATTATTTTCTGCTTCTCATAGCAGCTTAGAAATTTTACAACCTACTTTAGTATTCTTTAGTTTTTAACAAGTAAGACTGGGAATTGAGGAATAATCAGTAATGGTTATCTGCCTTTTCCTATTTAAGAACAATAATGGTGCTCACTCATCCCGAACAAGGCCTTTAATTAATCATTGTAGCTATGCAGGTTGAAGTCCCAATGTTATCATCATTGAAGCATAGCAGTAGTATAAACTCCTGCTTAAGTGCTTTTGTTCTGTGAAATAAATCTTTGCATTACAACCATTCTTAATCACTTATTAAAAGTATAACACTTTGCTATTATCATACTTGATTGTGATGTTTTTAAGCCGTTTGTGTTTTTTATCTACTTGCAAGCACAAATTTAATTTGCTAGAATTTTTAAGCATACAGTGGATTTGGCGGAGGGAGCAGGAAAGCTCTCTACAAGAATGCATTCTCAAAATAAAATAAAAGTAAAAACAAAAATAGAGAAATAGGATAAAAAAAATTAATCTGAATATCCAAACTAATTGGTTATACGATGGACATTTGGAGTAAAATAAGAGTGTCGGTATTATTTTATACTTTAGAACCCAGAAAAAGAAACAACTAATAATATTCAGTTAACCATATTATCACAAACAAATAGAGCTTTCTATTGACTTGAAGGGAATATGCTTCTCTCATTTGTGAGTTGAGGTAATAGCCTAATTTGCTTAAATGTTAGTATCTGTGAATAATTCAAGTGAAATTACTACTTTATAGTCTCATAGGATTCACATCCCCTAGGAAAGACAACTTTTTAAGAGACTTTATCTAACCAGATACAAGCATACAACCCAAACTGAAGTCTTGTCAGGACTAATCATTTATCAAGAAAGACCACACTTAAATACTTAGGAGGAAGTCTTGTGCTAGCTCCACCCCTAAAACAGTTATGAAACAGTCCACAATTTCCTGACACAATTCTTTATGCACACATTGATTAAATGTCTGAATGAGATCTAATGCAGTTTATGAGGAAAAGTAATATTCCTGATTGTTAAAGAAATAGACCAGAACTTATTCAGACAATTAAGTGTTGCTGTTTTGAAACAGGTACCTAAGGAGGCCGCAGACTTATATCAATATCTTACCTCATTTCAAAACTTTTCTGGAGTTCCTTCAAAATGTCCTTTCTGTGGCCTCACCAATCACATCATGACACTTTTGTCCAAGGAGAGGTTGAGTTGAATTCACTATGACATTCTGAAATTGGACTACCTCATTAATCAAACTTGGTTTCAATGATCGATTCTATCCTTTACTGCTTGAAAGCCTGCAAATGGTTACTATGAATGAGTGAATGAATGAATTTTGAATAAATTAATGCATGACAATTTTACTCCTAAATCAGAAAATCTATCCTTGGCAACGTTGAATCCAAATTTTGATGTACCACTGGAAATAAAATTGGCT
Source organism: Cynocephalus volans (assembly GCF_027409185.1). NCBI lineage: Eukaryota > Metazoa > Chordata > Mammalia > Dermoptera > Cynocephalidae > Cynocephalus > Cynocephalus volans. The sequence continues at coordinate 69,028,369 of NC_084469.1, forward strand.
AATGTATGGAAATAATTTTGTCACCAAGAAACAAGAAAGCAAAAAACACCTTATTTCTTCCCTCCATACTTTAAACATGCATTGGGTCTCTGCTATATGCCATGCATTGTCTGAGGTAGAGGGAATAAAAAATGCATATTTTCTGTCCTCCCAAACCTCATGGTCTAACAGAGAAGACAAAGTAAACAGATAAAATGAATACTGTCTAATTAGAGCTTTAACAGAGGGAAGCAAAGGATGCGTGAGACTTAATAGGAGGAAGAGCAGTGAAGGGAGAGCCTAGGAAAGGCTTTCTAGAGACGACTTTGTGGATCTAGAAAAATACACAGATCTAATTATATCACCCACTCTTTTGTCAGGTGAGGAAATTAAGATTCAAAAAAAAAAAAAGAAATTAATTAATCTAGGACTGAATGGCTTCTTTCTCACTGATTTTAATTGTGAGTTATCTTAACCTAGATCTCTTGAACCGGAATACAGTCTTCTGTCTCTAGTTAATATGTAGAAAGTCTATACATTCTGCTTCATCTAGGAAAGATGAAGTTTATGCTTGTTGTCCTGAGGTCTTTATGACAATCCCCACATTTCACTCTGGAAAGACATAATAGTCAATTTTATGTGTCAAACAAACAGGGTTACTGGATGCCTGGATATCTGGTTAAACTACTCCTGGGTGTGTGTCTGTGAAGATGCTGCCAGAAGAGACTAGCATTTGGATTGGTAGACTGGGTAAATTGGATTGTCCTCCCCAATATAAGTGGGCATCATCCAATCCACTGAGACCCTGGACAGAACTAAAAGGTGGAGGAAGGAAAGATTCGCTCTGCCTGACTGTTTGAGCTGGGATATCCTTCTTCTTCTGTCATTGATGCTCCTGGTTCTCAGTCCAACAGACTCAGAATGGGATCTATACCGTTAGCTCTCTTGCTCTCAGGCCTTTGAATTACACCACCAGTTTTCCTGGGTCTCCAGCTTTCAGACACCAGACCGTGGGATTTAGCCTCCATAAATGTGTAAGTAAATACCTTATGATAAATATATTTATAAATCTATACAGAGAAACATTTATAAAAACAAATATATGTAGAGAGGATATATATATATATATATATATATATATATCAAGTATATATATCCCATAGCATGTATAAAGATAGCATATACTACTGTATGCTATATATTTAATATACAAGGGTACTACAGAAAGTCCATGGAAAAATAGAATTAAAAGATAATGCAAATCTTTCCATAAACATTCTGAAGTCAAGCATACTTCAAAAGATTCAAAAAATTCAAAAGATTCAAGATTCATGTTGTCTTTTAATTATATTTTTCCATGAATTTTTGAAGTACCCCTGTATATATATTTACGTGCATGTTATACATATCCTGTGTGTGTGTGTGTGTGTGTGTGTGTGTGTGTGTGTGTGTGTGTGTGTGTGTGTGTGTATCCTGTTGGTTCTGTTTGTCTTGAGAGGCTATCTAATACAAAAGTGTATCTGCTTGAAAAATAAGTGACACAGTTTGGTCCCTTAGTATACAGAGTAATGTGTTCTCTGGAACACGTATACAAGATTCATCCATGAATGTATAGAATTATGAATGCTGGCTCCAAGGGTAGTAGCAGTGGAATTGAAAACCTACCCTCAGGGTTACTGATTATGGACAAATCATTGAACCTCAGAGTTTCAGTTATCTCATATGTGCAATGGATGGGGATGGGAGAAGACGGTATTTGCCTCATAAGTATGCTTTAAGAATTGAATATGTTAATGTCTGTGGAATTCATAGTACTGAGCCTGGAACATATACCAACTAGATATGTGTTAGTCACCATTATATTGTTAGGTACTTTTAACCTATTTATTCTTTTAGTTATATCTATTGAGAATAGCAGAATATAATATTTAAAGGCATGCTCTGGAACCAGACTATGAGTCCTGATTCTGTGAGGTTCTGAACTTAAAATCTGGAAAATCTTCAGTGAATTATGAAACCTCTTTGTGCCTCAGTTTTTTCATGAGTGGAATGGAGATAATACGAGGATCTACCTCATAGGGTTGTTGACAGCACTGAATGTTATATAGAGTACTTTTTTAAAAGTTTCCACAATATAGAAAGTGCTGTCACAAATACTATCACCAGCAGCAGCATTATCATTGTTATCATATTTCCTGAAGGGGTATACTGTGTGTTAATCCTTGATGCAATGGCAAAGGTCCCTAAAAAGCCTACAGATTTCTACCAGCCGTTGTTAATGATATTTTCTGTGAAATTTTCTATTTGGTATGAATATTCAATACATTTTATCTAGTTATTGAATTATTATTATGCCTTTCCTTAAATTGGGCCTTCACTAAATATTCTGTGACTTGGATCCTGGTGATAACTTGATTTTTTTTCTATCCGTCCTTTTCATATTTCACTCCAGTGCTCTTAGAAATTATTAACAATTAAGATGGCTGTTGAATAATAAAGTATCAAGAAGCATCCACTCGATGCATTGATAGTATTTGACTTCTAGCAAATGCTCAGAAGTACTGAACAGAAGCAGAAGCTGCCTGTTTTTGAGCCTTCCAGTTCTCCGTTCATTAATCAAAGTCCCCACATAATGACTCAAGCACTCCACATTGTCCATATCACAGCACAAGCATTCCATTGCCATGGAGCCTTACCCAAACCACCCTATGAATAGAGACATAACAGCAACAAATTAACAGAAATGAAATTCCAAAGATACATTGTCCTCAATCTCAAGAACAATATATAGACACCAACACAATCTGCCTTTTGCAAACGAATTTAATTGTATCACTTTGAATACATTAAAAAAATAATTCCATAGTTTTCCCAATGCAGACCTTGGAATCTAGCTCTAAATAATTTTAGCATCATCTCCTCCAGTAAATTGCTTTACAAAGTCATTGGTTTAGAACACACTAATTTGGTTATTTTCCCCTTTCTGTGTTTTCAACCCAATATTACAAACCTCTTTGTATGCTTTTTCCCCTTCTGAGAATGTTCTTCTCCCACATCGCTTTCTTATGAAACCTCATTCATTCTTTCAGTGTGGAGAAATTGCCAGCTATGATTGAAACTTCCTCTGGCATTTGAAAGAGATAAACAGAAAAAAAAATAAAATGAAATAAAGTTCTCACTAGGAAACCAATTCCCAGAATATTTAATAAGGCCTGATGTAATGAAGAGCAAAGGAAACTTTTATGCCTTATAGACTCTACTTTCCCATAGAATTATCCTCTCTTACCTGGTTACCAGTTGTATTTAGCAGTTATTCATCTTGGTTTATGTCATAGTTGCATGCAGACTGGGTTTCCTTATCAGTCATAAGCTCTTCAATAATAGAGACCACTTTGTTTTATACCTTTGTGTAGTTCTTGATTGACTATCACCCCATTTTTCAGCAGAGCATTGCAAATTCTAAATATGCAAGAAACATTGGTAAAATAAATTAATGTGTGACCATAAAATAAGAGTAAAGCTGCATGGTAGAATCTAACACCTCATGATACTCCCAGAAACTGTATCTAATGTGTTTGGACACATACATACACATATAAAGTTATAAATAATAATATGCATAGCATGTACTCATATTCTTATGTGTTTGGACAATATTAATACAGTTTCATTACAAGATTGATTTTGTAGACATAGTATTTGTTCTAAAAATTGGAATTGTTTTCACTTCTCTCTCTCTCACACACTTACACGCACACACACACACACACTGAAACCAGCCAAAGACACCCATATGATGCTACTTTTGAAAGAAAGGCACAAAGTGAGTTGGGTATGCTGAACAGGTGAATATCAAAGGCAGACTCCCCCTGCTGCTGTTAACTACATGAAAGCTTTGGGAGTTATTTGTTTGCTCATTTTAGTGATTTGTATAATGAGATCAGAAGACAGAAACTCTGGCAACTCTTGGATCCACTTGTACCTGCTAAACAAAGAGAGACACTCTGCAGAGGAATGATGAATCTATTTGAAAACACTGAGCATTCAGGTGCCCGAAGTGGCCAACAATCATTACTGCCTTGCCTGGGTGTCATATAGCATCTTGACTTATGTGGTGGTTTTTACTTCTTTTTTCTTTTCAGCCTCATGACAATGAGAAAACACTCTCTGCAAACTAATTTTGGCTCACTGTGAAATACGGTTTCAAGAGCAGAGAAAGAGAAACACACTTATGCTCTTAAGAAAGATTGTAGGAAACCAAAGTAATCACACACTCACATAGACACACACACACAATCTATCTACATAGAATGTAAACAATATCTAACAGCAAGGAAGTCTGGCCAACTCATCACGTACATCTTAAACATTCTGGAATAACTTGATTTTACACTTTTATGTTTGCATTTGCCTATTTTTGCCTTTTTCTTGCCACTACAAATAAATAATACTTTTCTTAGAACCTGATGCCAGGATTGACTTGGTTATTGGTAATCTCCATAAACACAGTTTCGTGTGTGCATCTTCTCATTAATATGGATAACTAATACAGTACTACACCTGATGTCAATACTTGAACAATCCCCTTTTTTGGGTAAGTCTAGTTTATGAAAAATGATGAAGGAAAACGGTTGGAACTAGACTGGTGATAATTCCATATGTTGGGAGGGGTGTACAAGCAACAGAGAAACAGTTTAAAAGACAACAATAGGTTCTGATGGTGTGTGGCAGGGGAGAGAGGATGTCTCATGAAAGACATTTACTATTTCAGTCCAAGTGCAAATGAGGGCAATGAATGCCCAGAAATGCTGGCTAGGAATTTGGAAGTATTTATCTATATGGGTAGCTCTCAGTTTTTTGAAATCTTGTTTCTTTAATCATACTTTAGAATAAAAAGTTATCTCATATGGGTTTGAATTTGCATCATTGGTTGAATTCCCTTGCATTAATTGCTGCTTATCATTTAATACATTTTTTGAGTAAGGATATAATACACGAGTTTCCTTTTCTGGGTCAAAATCAGGTTCATATAACTTTGCCAACTCAGTGGTTTCCAAGAAACTCAGCCCAGGAGAGCAAATTTCCAAGATCTTGTATACAAATATCTCCTTGGGATCTCTCAAAAGCTATATATCATCTATCATATTTTAAAAATTTGTTTCATTTTATGAAATGCAATTGACTGCACATATCTGTGGGGTACCACGTTGATTATCAACACCTCTGTATAGTATGTGATATTTAAATCGGGATAATTAGTATATTCAACAATAGACAATTTTTTGATGCATCCCAACATTATAATTTCCAGAGTGTCTACATTTCCCCTTTGATCAATAAAATCCAGATTTATGCCTGTTTTATTGTGATAATTATCATCAATATTCCAGATTATTCTTGCAAGTAAAATTGTCCCCATTTTGGTAATACATTATATTGTTACTCTAATCACTTCCACACAGATCGTCTAAAACTATATTTTTCGAAATGTAGTCCACAGATAGCCTGGAGAGGTTGTTTAGAAGGAAAATTCTAAATCTTAATCTCAGAGATTCTGGTTTGATTAGGTCTCCTTGGTTCTCATGAAGTTGTATGTATTGTACTTATATTCATTGAACATATAACCAGATGCTCTTCTCGGTGCTGCATATCAATAGTGTACAAAAACTGTCATGCATGTCAAAGTTTCCGATAGCTAAAAGTAGATTAAAAAAAACTAAAGGAAAAAAAAATAAAACCTTGATGTGTGTCAGTTGAAAGTGCTCTGAGAGATCATTTAGCCCAGTTCTCTCATCCATCAGATAAAGAAAGTAATGTAAATATATAATAAATATACCATAATAATAACAATAGCAACAACATCAACTATTATTTTTGGAGTAATCCCTTTTTACCAGGCACTATCCTAAGATTTTTATATCCATTATTGCTTTCTACCCTTACATGAAACCAATGAGGAGGGTATTATCAGCTATCCTATGTTTTTTTTTTTTTTTTTTTTTTTGGTGAAGAAATGATGTGAAAAGTCAAGTCAAAAATATTAATAATTTTTTTCAAGGTCATAGAAATAATAAAAAGTTGAAGCAGCATTTTACCCAAGAGATCCTACTTTAGAGCCAATGTTCTTAATCAATATAAGCAATTATATTTTTCTCTTTTGTCCTGATCGCTCACTGAACTATGTTAGAATAAGAATCCAAGATTCCTGACTCCCAGGACTCTTTTCTTTCTGGTCTACTATGTTTCCTTTAGTAAAACATCATCAAAGTTATTTCCATGTTCAGTTTTGCCACTGGACTACTCACTTCTGCAAGTGAAAGAATAAATTCTAACACTTCTGGGGCAATACTTAACCAATTTATTGAAATTTATCTCTTAATTTATTGATATCCCATAGTACCATCTTTAAGAAATATATACTGTTTGACTGTTATGGTAGATCTGAAAAGCATTAGCCTATTTTTATGGATGGGTGTGTGTGTGTGTGTGTGTGTGTGTGTGTGTGTGTGTGTGTGTGTGTGTGTACACATACAAAAATATAGATAGATATATAGAGAGATATATCAGGGTATATCAAGAATTTCAAGAAAAAATAGAATTAAAAGTTTATACAAATCTTTCCATGAACTTTTTGAAGTACCTTTCTATGTATCTTTCTCTCTCTAGCTATCTATCATCTATCAAGCAAAGGAAGATACATTGCCAGTACATGTGGTGAAGGTTTTAAATACTATGTGTCTCCCTTGGAAAAACAGAAATCTGTCCAAAATTCATACAAAAGTATTAGCTGAACAACTCCTGCTGGAGTAGAAGTAGTTTTTAGTTTAAGGTTTATTATATATTTGGATCTGTTACCTCAATATTGGCAATGTTTCTGCATTAATAGACAATCTCACCAAGCATATAAACAGGATCTAAGTGAGGTGATTTTGAAGTAATTGAAAGTTAGATGGATGCAAAGACCAAGAATTTCCACAGAGCACTTGCTATGTGTGTCAGATACTATGTTTTTGTTTTGGTTTGCTTTCACTTATATCAAATAGCAATTCACTAACTCATCAAACAAATATCTCATTAGCAATTATTATTAGTTTTCAATATGAAAAAATTTAAGGTCAGTCTCTAAAGACACATATAATAAATGGTGTCTTCAGGACTGGAACCTGGGTTTCAGTAATCCCATATGGTGCATGAAATTCTCTATTCATTATTTGCCCTTTAAATGCCTTCAAATTGAATAATGATACATCCATTTGTCAGTTTAATTCCTAAGAATTGTCAAATAGAAAGCAGAAAACAGAAGAGTAAAAACAACATACAGATTGAGATAGCTGATTACCTCTGAAAATATAGGTCTGACATCTCAGAATATGGGATCACGTAAGGATTCTGACAGAATGTTTTCACATTAGTAAGTATTTTAGAATTTCCCTATGTTATCTGTTTACTGCCCAAGTGACGCTGATCCAGCAGTGTTAATATATATTGGCTCCTTTTAGCGTATTTGAGGGAGGTTTTTTTTCTGAATTTGAATCTAAGTTTTATTACTTAATATGTATGTAACTATGTGCAAGCTATTTAATTCTGAGCTTAGTTTTCTCATTTGTAAAATGGAAATAGTAATCATACAACTCAGAGAGAGTTGTGGAAATGAAGTGAAATGTATATAGCATGCTTAACACTGTCAGGCACATAATAAGTGTTCAATAAAATAATTTTGCAAAACTGTATATATGTTTTTCACAATTTATACTGTTAATGTATACCTTTAAATAATATACATTAAAATTAGAAAAAAATACTAGTCTGTTTACTTTTAAATAGATTTACATTATGTGTTTGAAAATAGTTTTAGACACACATTTCTTACTTATGTTAGCATTATCAAAATACTAACATAGCAGTTATTCAATAGCATTATTGAATGGTAGGTATTAAGGAGTCAAACCAAGTATTAGAGGATATCTTCTCTTTACTCAGAGGACAAGAGTGAGGCATGAAGGTACAAAGCATGTAAAATAAGAGAATTTTAATGAGCAGCAATGGGTCACCCAGTGGGGTCACAAACAAACCATCTGTTTGAGAGAAAGAGCAACAGAAGAAAGGAAAAGGAAGCTGACCACCACTTCAATAACATTTTCTAAAACTCCCTGAGGTAATTCACAAATTAAGTATGCAAAAGAGACTCAAAATGTATACATGTTTTATTTACAAAAGCAAGTGTTCCAAAGCTCCACTTCAATGTGAGCAAACTACTAAAATAAACTATGACAGTCTTATAACACATAATTTGTCTCATCCTATGACAGATACTTGGTCACTCCTTTGCTATCTCCATAGGGTAGATGTTAAATGTTGACATTACATATCAGAAAATAAGTCAGGGAGCTTAACCTGAGCTTCACTTCATGTATGTACTCAGTCACTCTCTTACTGATTATGTAGTTTATTCCAGCTGTATTCCCAGAACTTGGGATAAGCAGATAAATAGGTCGCACTTTTCTAAAAACTGGCATTCTATGCTGTACAGCATAATTGAAATAATAGTTAATGTACATCAAGATATACATGTCTTTTACATGTATCATTTTATCTCAATCCCTCCATTATTCAAAGAAATAGGTAGTATTATTAACCCATTTTTTAAATGAAGACATTAGAATACATTTGTCAAATAATTTTGTCCATGAAAACACAGAGAGTGGCATTGCTAAGATTTGGATCCAGCAAATCTTAATATAGTGGCCTTGTCTTCAACATGTTTAATTCTGTATTGACATTTTGTTACGTGGCACAGAGCATGGATGTGAAATTCATACAGACTTGAGTCTAATTATTTTCTACCATTCTGTTTTCTCTGCATCATGATTTCTAAACCTCAGCACTATTAAAATTCTAGAGCAGATAATTCTTTGTTGGGGTAGGGGGGGCATGGTTCTGTGCATTGCAGGATGCTTAGCAGCCTCCATTTCTTCAACCCTCTAGATGTTATTATTAGCACCTCCTGACTCCAAACTGTGACAAGCAAAAATGTGCCCCAATGTTGTCAGTGTTCTTGGAGGAAAAAACTACTTCTAAAGAGAATCACTCTTCTACATTACTGAGATCCTGTAATCCCATCCATTGTCAAGATTTTGATAAATGCAATTGTATTTTCATTAGATCCATTTGCTACTGCTGTACATGATTGTTATTTATGATTACTAGTGTATTTCAAAAAGAGGCAAAGTCAGAGAATGCCTTATTTCATTTGCTTCTCCAGTGCCCAAGATGTTCTAGGTGCTATAAATGAAGAACATATCAATAACTCTCAATGAGAGGCTAGAAGGGAATCAGGAGAGATGTGTTCAAATTGTGACTCTCCTGCTCTCACTAGTTTTGTGACTGCTGCATTAAACTGCTTGAGATGCTGCAATAGAATACCATAGTCTGGGTGGCTTAGACAACAGAAGTCATTTTTCCACAGTTTTCTAGGCTGGAAATCCAGTATGAAGCTGGGCAGATTTGGTTTCTCCCAGGGTATCTCTCTTTGGCCTGCAGATGGCCACTTTCTCCCTGTGTCCTCACATGGTCTTTCCTCTGTGCAGGCATCTCTGGTGTCCTTTCTGTGTGTACACATTTCCTCTTCCTATAAGGATCCCAGTCGTATTGAATTAGGCCCTTCCTATATAATCTCATTTAACTTCAGTAATCTCTTCAAAGCCTCTATCTCCAAATATAGTCACAGTCTGAGGTAGTGGGGCTTAGGCCTTATATGTAAAAAGTTTCAGGGAGGAGGAGAGACATTATTCATCCATAACAACCTCGTTCACTCAAGATTTTAGTTCTCCATCAATAAAATGAGTGTGTTGTACTAGGTCAGTATTTCCTCAGTTTTAGGGATTTTCATACTGTCATTATGATTTGGACTACTTCCTTGTTCTATCTTTATTATTATTTGTTGATATTTTTGAATCAAATAATTCCTTATCTCATCAATATGCTTAAAAGAAAATTTCTATTATTACAATAAATGGAGAAAGCTTTCACTCTTACTAATCTTAAATATAAAATACTAAAAGTAAATAAAAGGACAAAATATATAACCCTTTTCATGCTCCAGTAAAGGCTTTGAGCCTGAGGTCCGCCCTATCTTCATTATAATGGCAAGTGTTGAAGGTGTGTAAAACACACATTAGAAATGTACTGATTCATTTTCCTTGAAGTATACAGAGGGAATGAAAAAAAAAGTTGAGATGAGAATAACTTTTTCACTATAAAGATTCAAGGTTAATTATTGCTTTTCCAATATTCTGTCTAAAACCATCTTGTGTTCTATTAAAAATCATTCTGATTTACATCCCGGTTTCACATCCCCCACTCAAGCAAACCCTGTACTTATTTCTAGTTCTGTTTCAAAGATCCTACCAATCTTTTAGGCTGTGTAAGTGTCAAATATTAATAGAAGTAGAAAGGAAAGTTAATAGTGAAAGTTGTGGGGTTAACTGTAAGTCAAATGGATTGAGTAAAGCCATTGAATAATGTCTTTATAATTGACATGAGAGTGCTGTACAGTTCAGCCCTAATGTGATTGTCTTAAAAAGTTCAAAGACAAGAGACTACTTTTCCCTTTTTGGTACACATATCAAACAGGTTTGTAATAATTCATGTGATGATGGACTGAGATTGTTCTATGATTGATAAACTCAAGGGATATAATGTATCATTTTTTGAAGGAGGTGTTACAGTGATTAGTTTAATAATGATACGAGGTGTCAAAGATTAAAAATATCAAGGGAAATGTCTATCTAATATGCAAATGACTGTTAAGTGAAAGCATTTTTAACTAGAACGAGACAGAGAGCACATGCACCAAAAACTTGAAAATCATTCTGTCTGGAAACCTCTTTTTCATACAGAAACTTGAAATACTTTCAAGTTCATTGTTGGAGTGAGTTTATGAATTTCACAAAGACCTTTCTCTCTCAGAGTTCAGTGATGTGTACACCACATCACAAAGTAGAAAGCCATGTGGGACGGTATTAAGCAGAAGAAAAGAAAGTTTTTCTTTATTAAGAATTATTCTTAATTAACAACAACAGAAGCTTCCAGTTAAGATGGCGGAATTGACAGTCCCCAGCATCACTCTCTTCCACAAATCAACCTATTTACAGCTATAAAAATGTAACATCAGCCAAGCTGGGGCTACTGGAGCTCAGGTGAAGAGGAGGAGAGACCTATGGAGTTCATGAAGGCAGGAGAAACCACAATGAGAGAAAGAAAAAACTGCTCCCATCATTTTCGGGCAGCAGCCTGTTTAATGCTGGAACACATGGAGCAGGAGCTGGCAGAAGCTGCAGCTGTGCCCTTTAGGTGGAGTTGCTTGGAGGCGGAAGGGGAGAAGAGGATTTTGGTGGCCCCCAAGACAGCAAGACCACTAATAGGGTTCCTGTGGACCAATGCAGGTGTGAGGATCCAGAACAACTGAAAAAAGGGGAGCCACTCAGGCCAGTGAGTCATCACAAGGGACTGGCACAGGGTCTGTCCCATGGGAAGTGTTTGCAGCATGGGCAATGGGGGAGACGGGACCACCAGGAGAACACTGGGACACAGCAAGGACAGCCAATCCGCCCCCCAAACAGCACAGGACACAGAGGAAACTGGTCGGGAATGAAGAATTGCATGGGGTGCAGTTTGATGAAAAATGCAAGCTCAGATCAGAGTTTCTACACAACGCAGGTGTACTTGGTCCCTGGAGAGCCGGAAGTACCTATAAGGTCAACCATTAAACCCTGAGATGCACAAACAGTCTTCCCTAGGGAAACAGCAACAAAGCAGCAATTTTGTTCAACCACACAGCTCAAGTACTGGTTCTCACAGGAAGTTCCTCATGATAGAAGCAAGCAAAGGACAAAAACTTAGTTCTGGCTCAGGCATACTATGAATGCCTTGGGGCCCATCAGGGGACATGAGGCATGGAGCCAGGGGCTGGAACCCCACCCATAACCACTCACAGCACCAGCACCTTGGGGCCCCACCCAGGAACCTGAGGATTGGAGTCGGGGACCAGACCTTACTCCCACATACAGGCACACCACCAATGGCAAGGGGCCCACCTGGTGACCCGGGGCTAGCAGCCAGGGACCAGACCCCCTCTCCCACAACCAGGTACACCTTGCCAGCACCTTGGGGCACACCCAGGGATCCAGGACATGGAGAAGGGCACAGGATCCCCGTTCCACAACCAGGCACACCATGCCAGCACCTCAGGACCCACTCAGGGACCTGGGGCACGGAATTGGGGATCAGACACTCTCCACAACCAGGTACACTGCCAGCACCATGGAGCAGGCCAAAAACATCTCCTCCATGTGGGTGGCCCAACACAGCCACCACAATAACCATGGTTGCCATGAAGGTGGCTAGATGCCACAAGCACCACACAGCTGGTCCGCCAGCCACTGGAGTGAGTTAACACGAGAGTCACCAGCAGAGATAAAGAAAGGAGGAGGATGCCTGTTTCCACAGAGCCCATTTCATAGTGATGGAAGAAACATCTACTCTATGATAGTATTGGGGAACCTTATCACGCCTCTCAGCATTGGACAGATCATTTTGGCAACAAATCAACAGAGTTACCATTATTCTTTCAGAAGGAGAGAAGAAATCTAGGGTGATTGAGGGGGCAGGGTGAGGGAGAAGGGGGTGAGATTGCACAAGGGGCATAAAGAATAATTATGATTTGTAACAATATATATGCTAGTAATATTGATTTGATCAACATATCTCAATGTTGAACACCAAAAATAAGTATAATTAATTTTGATTCAATAAATTTTTTAAAAAGAAAAACAGCAACAACAACAATAAAAAAGCTTAAATTTATAATTCTATAATTCTATTTTACCTCCTTCTCCATTGGTTGGAGTGGTTATTTTTAATGGCTAGTATCAGACAGCTAGCATAGTTGTACACATCTAATATTATATACTGCCTCATGCACAGGATATCTACATGTGTGGAAGACTGTCCTGTTTTCATGAATCTCTGGACAATTATGACTAATAATCCAATGATTTTTAATAATTTTTGTAATAGCTATGTTTAGTACAGCACCTGGAAAAGGCAAATAGGGACAGAAAACAAATTAGTGATTGCCAGGGGATGTGTTAGGAGCCAACATGAGCATACCACTGGGGGGTAATGAACCTGTTCTGTATCCTGATTGTGGTGGTGGTTACATAAATTTGTGCATGTGTTAAAACTCACCACAAAAGGGTTCATCAAAAACAAAAAATCAATTTTACTATGTAAGGAAAAACAATAAGCTCATGTCACATAATAGGCTCTCAAATGTTTTTGATATTTAAAATAATTCCCATGCCAACTCAGTAATTTGAATTTGAGTTGGATAAAAATATTACAACTTGTAACTCTTTTACTTTACTTATGATTTCCTAAGGTAACCTCAGATAACTCTCTTGGCCCTAAAGAAAAATCACACTGAGTGGGCTCAATTTCCTGTACACATCTCTGAGCCAAATTATTTTCTCTTAAGGCTACACTTTGAATTTTTTGAACAAAAATGTACTTGGAGTAAAACCTTCACATCTTCTCCATGGTCAACATGAATGAAAAGTATTACTTTACTTTTTCAAGTAGCATCAGTTAGCATCAATTGACAACTCTCTAAGAAAGGATAGATGACATCGTCTTCCTCTGCTGTTTGTATAAAGGAAGATGTCTTATCCTCCATGCTTCATGCATAAAATGACTTTCACATCATGCTCTACAGGTAGATGCACAGTTAATTTACTTTAAAGTTAGAAGAATACCAAATTCTTCTTTTCTGTATAAAACAATCTGTGTTTAACCGTCAATGTACCCTATCTAAGTTGACTCCAGGAAACCACATAATATGTTAACTTGTTCCATCTCCCAGAGAGAAAGATAATTCCAGAAGTTTAGATTTTGAGTTCTGTTAATTTACCAACTGAAACTATGAAAATTCCTAAGATTTCACTGTATATAGGGTATTTTATGACAATAATTGTGTAAAAAGTTATTCTTTTTACATCTTAGGAAAGCCTAAGAATATCTCCTCCCAGACCACAAAGTGCAACAAGCTGTCTTACTGCTGTTGTGCAAGAGCTAATAGAACTAGCATTGATCTGCTAAAACACTACCTTAAGCAGGCAGAATGGGAAAGGAACAATTATTCACTGGATTGGTTCAGAATACGATACCAAAAGATTACCTCAACTCTGGGAAAACTGGGTTATAAATAAGTCAGGATCTCTAGCTTGCTTTGCGACTTTGGACAATATATTTGGTACACCTTGTGATCCTTATTTTTTTTCCCTCTACAAAATAAACCTTAGGGATATATTATTTCTAACGTACACTCAAGTGATAAAACTCTATATTTTATTCAATGAGAAAAAAATTATAAGTAATTATATTAAAATCAGGGTAGTATAAATGATGGATAATATATACTTTATATTTTGCTAACATTATAAATTTCTATGAGGAAAAAAATAGGTGTGAATCACAGGGATAGAGGAAGAAGCCAATTTTCAATTCAGAGGCTTTTGGTATATAACATGTCTAAAGATAAAGCAAAATCTTCCTTACATATTGGCAAGAACTGATTTGGAAATCATAAAAAAGACTTTTCTAGGGAACTCTTATACACTGTTGGTGGGAATGTAAATTAACACAGTCATGTCAGAAAACAGCATGGAGGTTCCTCAATAAACTAAAAATAGAACTGCTATATGATCCAGCAACCCCATTGCTGGGTATTTACCCAAAGGAAAATAAATTAGCATACTGAAAGGATATCTGCACCCCTGTGTTCATTGCAGCACTATTCACAATAGACAAGATATGGGATCAAACTAGGTGCCCAATGACAGAAGAATAGACAAAGAAAATGTGTTATATGTCCACAGTGGAATACTACTCAGTCATGAAAAAGAATGAAGTACTGTCATTTCTGGAAATAGGGATGAGTCTGGAAGATATCACACTATACGAAATAAGTCAGGCACCGAAAGATAAATACTGAATATTCTCACTCATATGTGGGAGCTAAAAAAAATTTGAGCTTTTAGAAGTAGAGAATAGAATTGTGGTTACTACAGGCTGGGAATCGAAAGGGGGATATAGGAAGAGGTTGATTAATGGACACAGAATTACAGTTAGATTGGAAAAATAAGTTCTAGTGGTGAACAGTAGCACTAGGCATCTATAATTAACGATAATTTATTGCATGTTCTCAGATGATTAGAAGAGAGGAGCTCAAATGTTCTCATCACAACGAAATGATACATTTTCTCAATGGCAAATATGCTAATTACACTGATTGATCATCACATGTTGTATACATGAATTATAATACAATTCTTTACCCCACAAATATGTACAATCAATACATGTCATTTAAAACATTTTTTAAAAAAGCAAAAAAAAAATTCTGCAAAAATAAAATATAGACTCAAAATAACACATATGTACAGCATATGTAAAGTATATACAAAATTTATTTAGGGACCTTAAAAATATTTTAATAAATTGAGAGATATACTATATTTCTTGCCAGATTTGAAGGGTAATTAATAGCAATAAAATGTTAAATCTTCACAAATTTACTTATGGATTTAATATAATTCCAATTAAAATCACAGTAGGGTTAATGGGATTTATAAGCAACTTGAATAAGTAGTTGACATTTCATGTAAAATAAAAAACAAAATAGAACACCCAATTTTTAAAAAAATACTGTTATATTGGAGAACTGAAACTAGCCATGGCAGATATCAAAATATACCACATTAATAGCTAATACTATCCATCATTCTCTGTATGTCTGTTCCTCTTCTAAGAGATTTATATATGCTAACTCATTTATTCTTTAGCACAAACTCTAAAACATAGTTTCCATTTATAAATGAGTAAACTAAGGAATAAATAATGTGTACCTGTATACACAACAAGTAAATGGTTAACCAAGGTTTAGAACCTCAATCATCTGATACCACAATCTGTGCTATGAACCAGTAAGGTATACTGAGAGACAGAAACAGAATGAGTTAGAGAAGACCCATTAACAGATATGATAAGAGGATAGGAGTGGATCAGAGAGAAGAGGATACATTAAAATCACATATTCATCAGTTAGAAGCATCATTACAACAAACTTCAGATCTGCAAATTGTCATGAATGAGCACTACTCATCAAAATTCTTTACAGACTCTCCTTCATTTTTAGTGCTTTGCCACATTAAGCATTACTGATTTTACCATAAGAATTAGTGAAATTATTTTCATATTCTTTTGTTTTCTTCAAATTGGGTTGTCTGGGATTTTTAATTTTTCAAAAATGACCAAGACTATAGCCTTCTGTTTTCTGTATATTGGAATTTTAAGATTTGGTTATTAGATCATTTGACAATGTTTACATACATGTGCATGTGTGTGCACACACATTTCCTGCAGAAAGTCAGACTCCTTATATTAAACGACTGATAAAATTCAAACTTTTTTGGTATGAAAGTGAGTATTCGAAGGGATCATTAAATATTTACAAAAATAATAGCTTCTATTTAATGAAATTTTACAATTTCAAGTGATTGACTAAGAACTTTACACGAATCACACCATCCATTCTTCCCACGATACCCCATAATATAAGCAGTATCATTACTCCTATATTATGCAATAGGAAACTGGTAAGAAGATAGGTTACCCACCCAATTTCCACTAGTTTTGATACAGGATTTTGAAAATAAGTTTTCTGAAACAGATTTTGAACTTTTAGTTTTCTCTATTTTTAAAATCCATGTTCTTAAGCTGTACATGGCAGAGACTTTGGAAATAGAAAATTTAGAAATACGAGACAATTTGTTAATGGCCACAGAAGTATAAAGGAGGAAGACGATGTTTTTTGAAATGCATTGGTGATCTCACGGCAGCATGGTGGACGATGGATGATGGTACTTAGTGCTTTCTGGTGTGGAGGGGAGAAGTTCTTGTTAGAAGTTAACTTTCCAGCACAGGTGATCAGTCAATGTGGAGTTTTCTTTATATTGTGTCTTTGAAACATCAGCTCTTTGCTTTTAAAAGTTTCACCGCATCAGATGAGACTGGAAAAGAAAACAAGGTAAGGAAAGAGAAAGCAACTCTTACTAATGTGTTGGTTAGGAAATAGTCACTCATCTAGGGAAAGGGCTCTGGAGAAATTGTGCTCATATGTAATTAACCCTCCACACCACATGTAAGATTAGTGTCTGCCTCCTGAAAAGAAAATCATAGATCAAAGCATATACTACACATAGGAGAGCACACAAAAAAGTAAAACCACAAAAAACCAAAAGAGCTACAAAATTATCCAAAAAGAAACGGCATTTTAACAATGGTGACATTTAAGACAAAAGAAAG
The DNA here is from genome assembly GCF_027409185.1 of Cynocephalus volans. Lineage (NCBI taxonomy): Eukaryota > Metazoa > Chordata > Mammalia > Dermoptera > Cynocephalidae > Cynocephalus > Cynocephalus volans. The sequence goes on from NC_084469.1 coordinate 69,045,772, forward strand.
TTAAAAAAAAAAAAAAGGACAGAAAGAGAAAACAAGAGGACTTTCAATTTTAATTGAGAATGTTGATGAGTGTTATTCTACATAGAAGGAGAAGAATTTAGAGTTTCCCAACAGTGATCTGTTCCTTCACTTGTTGAACAAATGTTTATTGAATGACTATGTGTGTAAGAACTGCTGTAGGTGCTTGAGTCTATTGGTAAAATATAAAGACAAAAATTATTGTCCTGTTGTAGCTTAAATTCTACCAGAGATGTGTGCTGAAGACAGAACACCTATGCATATATATACAATACTTAATAAATAGTTTGTTCTTGTAGAAGTAATTAATGCTATGGCAAAAGGGTGGGGAATACAGCAAGATAAGAGGATCCCTTCACATGAAGAAATAGAGAAAATAATTGAGGTGGGAAGAGAAATTAAAGTGAAAAAGGTGATTAAATAGACAAATTGCTTTAATACTTGGTACAATATGTTTCAATGTGTTTCTTATAGATTTTTAAGAACAGGGATACTTAATATTTTATCCTAATTTCTATTTTGGTGTTGATTTTTGAGGAAGTGACTTTGATATCTTCTTCTCCAAAAACCATTATAATATAATAAACACTTGCACAATGCAAATGGTATGTTTATATTTGTTTTTGTAGTTTATGTTTTCTTTGTTGCTTCTCTTGTAGTTTTACTGTGGAAATCAAGGAAAGGGTATGAGTTCTACCTTTGGATCAATACCAAGATGGGGATAAACAGAGAGCCTCAAGACAAAAATAAAATTAAGAACTTAATTGAGTTAGAACATGAGTCCTTCATAATCAGGAGAACATAAGACTGTTGGGAATGTACAGACATCTTAGGGGGACCATCTTAAGGATATATTTTTGGGGTATTGGGATAGGATTTAGTAGCATCTTTTATTGACAGTTTTTAGGGAAGTATGACCTCTATTGCTGTCTCTATTAAACTTTGGAGAGAAGAGAGGCAAGAGTGAATAATGTGTATATAGAAAAAATGATATCTAAATCATCACATATCTACATACTGGCTGAATCAATTCTAAAACTAAGGTCCCTGCATCCAACACTGATTTGCTTTACACTTCTCCATTTAGCTCTTATTAGATTGTTCCTGATCATTGTTAATATATTATGCTGACTTGGTCTCTGTCTTCAAGGTAAGCATTGTCATATGGCATAATATAAAATATATTGACAAAATTATTCTGAGCAGGAAGGAGAAAATAATGTACTAAACACAGAACTTAACGCTAAAGGAATAAATGGGCATCTTGACCAAAATATACGTACCATTTTGCAATCTGAGTGCAATCTTTAGTGAGTAATTTATATTAAATCTAATAAAATATATGTCAGAAAGTTTATGATCAAATGTAACACAAATCATGAATGAATGCTGCAGCAAGTATGAATTAATTATGTCTGCTGTCCATGTAATATAGGAGAAGGCAATAAGACACTTTTAGACCTGTAAAAGTTTCAAACTATGACTCTAAAATGTTCTAGCTGAAGTACGTGCATTCTCCCAGAGGCTGCATATGTTTGTCTGACAAAATCCATGGTTGGGCAATAAGTCCCAAGGTATTAGCATTAAATTCCCACTCACATACTAAGTTCTTCAACTCATGCAGCTGAACTGACAGCACTGTAGAATGCTTTTCCATAAACAAATTCCATACTATAGCCTGTTTTCCCCTTAGTTTCCAAAGAGAATGGAAGTTAAGACTTAAACAGAACAAAGAAAGAAAGAAAAATCTTTGATTAAACAGAACCTTCAGACAACAGGAAGTTTTCCTTTATAATGTTCTGCTGTCACTGATTAAATTACAGTTGCTCTTTCCTTCACATTAATTGCTGAAAACTCTGTATAAATGTCTTCTCATTCCACAATAATTATAGCAAAAAGAAAATATTCTTGTTTAATCATGTTTAATAGTTCTGTGTAGTATTTAAGCACGGAAGCTCTGGATTTAGGCAGACCTGAGTTTAAATCTAAGATTAAGCTATGTGAAATTAGGCACTTTAATAAAAATTGCTGAAGCGAGTTTAATTATCTATAAAATAGTACAAGTTGAGTATCCCTGGGACCAGAAGTGTTTCAGAGTTCAGACCTTTTTGAATTTTGGAATATTTGCACATACAAGTACATAATGAGATACCTTAGGGTTAGGATCCATGTCTAACATGAAATTCATTTGTTTCATATACACCTTGCACTAATAGTTTGAATTTAATTTTATACAATATTTTAAATAATTTTGTGTTTAAACACATGAATCATCACATGAGGTCCAATGTGCAAGTTTCCATTTGTGGCTTCATGTCAGCAATCCAAATGTTTCAGATTTTGGAGCATTTAGGATTTTGAATTTGTGGATTAAGAATGCTCAACCCGTAGTAATATTTACAGTAAATGCACAAGGCATTAGCTAAGTTTGATTAAGATATTTCATGAAATATATTTACCACAGATCTGGCACATTAAAACTCTCCAAAAACACTGACCACTGTTATTTATATGTCACCTTCTAAAACTAGTTGGTACCCATTTAAAACAATCAGAAATAACACTACTGCCCCAGCGAATGTAAAATAAATTGATATGTGTGATATCATCCATGTCAATTTTCATGCAAAATTTAGCCTGGTAATAAATGGTGTCTTCCTTATACTAAGAATAATACTTAATATTAGTATGGTTATTTATTACCAGGCATTGGTGAGAATCTGCTACATGCTGGGTATATACATATTTCAATCAGAATCTAACAAAACCCTCAAATGCCTTGTTAACCTACTATATAAAAAAGACAGTTGATATAGAGGTATGTGCAAAGTTTTTTCCAAAGCCACACAATTAGTTAATGAGAATTATAATTTGAATGCTAGTCTTCTGGATGAACATAATATTCTTCTTATTATGACTGTCATGCCATTCATAAATTTAGGAGTGTGATATGTATTGCTGAAAATCAAGAAAATGGTTGATTATGACTGTCATGCCATTCATAAATTTAGGAGTGTGATATGTATTGCTGAAAATCAAGAAAATGGTAGAACATCAAGAAAAATAGATATATAAGTAGGTAAGTCATAAAAAGAAATATAAATGTATGATGACTATATGAAAATTAAGTAAAATCAAAGAAATAAAAATGTACAGAACAAAGAGAGATCACATTGAATTTCTATTTGTGTAGAGTAAAAAGCTAAATGATGCTTGAGAAAGTGAGAGAATGGAAAGCCTCTGGGTGTTGCTTGGATTGCAAACCAGTATAGTCATTTCAAAGAGCAATGACCATTAGTGCATATATGCCCTAGACTAAGAAGATCATACCCCTGGATATATCATCCCTACATGACATTGTCATGAATGACCATGAGGATTCACATATGAGGATATTCCAAGGGAATTGTTTCTACAAATTATATGTGGTAGAATTTCAACTTAGATATATCTCTGTACAATAAAATTGTTCTCTAGTACTATCTATAAACACTTGATGTGTTAGTGATGCCTCCTCTTTCATAAACCACATTCTCATCTTAGGCATGTTTGTGATAGAAAGCAGTTGGAGAAAAACAAAATTGTATCATTAGGAGAATCCATAAATGAACTGTGGAATGTGTATCTATTCCACTAGTGCATTTATAAATGTGCATTTATAGAATAAATGTTTATTCTATACCTGGTAAGACCAGGTAATTAGCAAACTTTCAGCAATAAAACTCTTTGTTCTAGTGTAATTTCAAAGTAATAATAATAATAAATTAAATAAGTTAATTAATTCACAGAGTATTGATCCATTTTATTTGCACACAGTCACACATATGGAAGAAAAACCCAATGTTATATTTTTTTAAATTGTAAGAAATGTGAGGGTACATCAAAAAGTTCATGGAAAATGGAATTAAAAGATAACAAAATCTTTCCTTCGACTTTCTGAAGACCCCCTCATACTGTGTGGTCTATAGAAAAAAAAAACATACACACACACACACACACACACACACACACATACACGCACATCATATGTATATTTATATATAAACTATTTTTGCAAGTTTCACACATATCTATATATATTACATAGAATGTATACTCATGTGTTTTTATGTATGCATATATGACCTATGTTAGGCAACTAAAAAGGTCTAGAATCAATGACAACCCAGTAGCAATAAGCATACCTAGTGTCCAGATATTGGTTTCTAAATACCATTTTCCAATAAAAGAAACAGAGACTTGTAATTGTATCCCAGGACAGAAAAATGATATTTATGGAAAAACTAGTAAAATCTGAACAAAATCTACAATTACTTAAGAGTATTGTTCTGATGTTGTTTATTTAATTTTGATAGTTTTCATATAGTTATTTAAGAGTTTAATAATAGGAGTAGCCAATTGAAGATTAAACAGGAATTCTCTGTTGTATTTTTGCAACTTTTCTGTAAGTTTTAAAATGTTTTAAAATAAAAAGTTTTAACACTTACGGAGAGAAGTTTCCTATTAGAAGTATGTTAGGGAAAAGTGATTGTATTTGAAGAAAAAAGATAAATAAGAATAGGTACTTTGATAATGGAGAGATCAAAATAGTACACTGGAGACTGAAGAATATGATTAATCCAGCATTGTGTAGCATGAGTCTAAACAAATGACATAGAACAGAGTACTCAGTCCTAGTGCAGGGGTTACAAATTTAAGTGCCTACTGGAGGTGAACAAGTGTGAAAAATTTATTTAATGGCTAGTAGTGGCCAAAAAAACTTGAGATTGTTGGCTATTTCTAACAAAGATAACAAAACAGCTAAGATTTATTGAGTACCTCCTCTGAACTAGGCACTGTTTTAAGTATTTTACATGTAGTAGCAGATTTACCCTTTCAGTTAGATGCTACTATAAAATCCATTTTATAACAAAGGAAACTGAGGTATAGAGGGTATAAGAAACTTACCCAAGGTTACTATATATAATGGCAAATTTGAACCTAGGCGAACTAATCCCAAGGTGCATCTCTTAAACATCACAATCTGCCAGTGCTGTTTTAGCCCCTACTAGCTCCAATAATATTTCTTAAGAAAGAAAATCAGACTTGTGTGCCCAGATTTTAAAATTTCTTAAAAAAAACTTGGATATCCATATTTGATGTTAAAAGTATTGACTTTGGAAAGCAACACAAATTTAATTTCAAAATATTCTAATAACAACAAACATTAAACAATTCCCCAGACAGGAGGATCTTACTCAGAAAAATCCTAGACTACTGGTATACTAAATCAGAAATCGGACATAGGGTATTTCTGAGTGACTAAAACTGCCATAACAATTCATAAAAACTCAGTAACATTTTTAATATCTCAGAGCTATACATATAGTAAAAGAAGCGATGAATGTTACAAATTAGAACTCACTTGAACTGAGCAAAAACTAGTAAGAGCTTTGACAAATGGATGTCATATGTTATAGGACTTTCACCTTCTAAAACTGAGCTCTACAAAAGCAGCAGGAGGGGGCAAGGACAGGGATAACCTGAATCTCACTACTCACTCTTCATGTGGAAGGTTCAGGAGTCTTCAGAGTAAAGTAACCTTATGAATCACTGACTTATGCCCAAGTCTATCAGATGTTTGTTCATTTGTTTAACCAATATTGATTGTCTAAAATATGCAAGGCATTTTGTATATACTGGTACAAATACAAATAAGAGATTTTAAAGATAGCTTTTTTCCCTCAAATTTCCCCCCTTATTTGAAAATACAACTACAATGGAACAGAAAAACAGTAGCATAAATATGTTTTACCAAGTATCCAGTAGGTAATAGCCACTGTTTTACTTATTGTAACATGGCGGAAAGGGCATAGACAGTGAAATTTTAAAAAATTTTGGCAATTACTAAATGCATAATATCAAATTTGTTAATTATTCCTCATGCGCAAAACTTTGTTACACTGTAAGCAGAGGATTATGGCCCAAATAAACAAAAATTTGGAGAGTATTAGAAATATCCTAAGTAGAAGATATAATGCATAGTTCTTGGCATAGAGAATCCTATCAACAGATGTTGATTATTATGTTTTAATTATGGACCCTGGAATGAGACTAATTGAGCTCTAATCTGGTTTTAGTGCTCACATACTATGCATCAGGAATTCACAATTCATCAGTTGAAAGGAAATGTCAAATGTACCTACTTTGGGGAGCTATGATGACTTTTTTAATTAAGATAACTCCTATAAGGCATTTAGCACAATGCCTAGATCATTATGTGCCCTGATCAAAGTTTAGCTAATATTTCTATTTTGGAGTCAATATTTCTCATATCAGACCTAAGTGAATACATTCCAAAAATATATACATTAATTCCTGATATCTACATTTTAGTGATGGAAGTAAGTACATTCTCTGAAATATAAGTTAATATGCATTATGAAAGTTATTAAATCTAGTGTCTATGTCTGACCCAAGGAATCTATCTCATGAATCCCGATTCTTAAACTAACCGTGTGGTGTACTGCTTTATTTCATTGTCCCAGAGACATGAGCTGCTGTATTTCCTGCGCATTGAGTATCTGCATATTCTTCCTAATATTACTTGGACTACTCATTCCTACCTGCTTTGTAACATTCTCTTGTCTCCTTTATATCAGATCATGGAGAAATTATATTTGAAGTGATGAATTTGCACCACAGAGGACTTCAATCTGTCCTGTGTCACTGCACACATCCTATCTACTTATATTGGAATAGCATTGACTTTTAGAAGGTCCTCCCTATGTTGATGCATTTGTGGATTTACCTCTAGCAAAAGCTCCCTGCAACCAAGGATCCATGACCAGATAATGGGATCATTCATGCTGCTTGATTTATGCAGTAACTGTTGAACTGTGTCATCTTGAAGTTCTTTCATTCCTTCCGCCTTGAACCACTCAGATAGAAATGACTCAGTCCATTTGCGGGAACAAACCTTGAGAAACACTATCATTTAACACAAGGAAATAAGACTTTATTCGCTAGTTTTTACTCAACCCTCCTCATAAATATATCTAATTGAAAATTTCAAAGGTGTGTTTTATGTGAGTCAACTCCTTTCTTCTGCATTACCTCTTCTTATAATCATATTGAGTGCTTTTGTTACTAGGAGTTAATGTGATGCTTTGTAAAGGAACAGGATTCAGTGTTAGGCAAACCTAGTTTTAAATCAAAATTCTATCACACTTAACAACTTCAGTTCCTTAGCAACTTATTTATACTATCATGCACTTTTTTTTTTTTAATCTAAAACAAATAGGAATTCCAATATATTTTTAAAAGGTCATTTGGAAAATTAAATTTGAATATATTTTAAAATGCCTTGACTGTCACTTAGAACACATTCTACAAGTGGATTGAATTCCTTTTGGGAAAATCCTGTGTATGAGCCAGTTAACTCTCAAATCTCCTTGGTACCATGAAACAGAGAAATGTTGTACTCTGGGAAACTACAAATAAACATAGTCTGCCTTCTACTTCTCATCAGTACCCCACCACACACATAAACCTTATACTAAAATGGTTATGAAAAGCAACATGGATTAGATATATTAATCACAAATGGTATAGCACAAAGAGCAACAGAGCAAGGACTTTGGATTCTAAAATCCTCGGTTGAAATCTAGTTTCTCAGTTGAAAAGGGCATCATCCTCGGTACTTACAAATCTCTCATTTTCTCATATTTGATATTTCAAAACTATTACATATGCTTTTCTTTCTATAGCTGATCTTTTGCACACTCATTGCAATTTTTACGTATCTTGGATTTCATCATATTCTGCCTGAACGATCTTACACCCTGGTCTTATCTCCTTCAGGTCCTTGAGCTCAGAATTATACTTTCAACAACAAAATCTGATCAGGTTCAACTTGTCAGAGATGTTCCATGACCCTGAGGGTAAAGTCTAAGCAGTGAAATGGCCCTTCCATGCATCACTAGACTCATCTTTCCCAAGATTTCCTCTCCACCCGTACCAAGTGATTTCCATTTTCTAAGACATATCTTTGCTTCAGAATGCTTCCAAGACCATTCAAAGAACACTCATCACCATTTCCCCAAATGTCACCTTACACATTCATCTTTGTAGCTCATACATGCTCTCTCTATAGCTAGGTAGATAGAATTTTACAAATGTTTTAGATTTTCGAAATTATTGTGAAGATAGTAGTGAGAGCCCCTGTAAACTCCACATGTAATTTCCCCTATTTTTAAATCCTTATAGCATTACAATTAATGAACTGATTTTGATATATTATTATTAACTTAAGTCAATACTTTATTCAGGTTTCCCCAGTTTTTTCTAATGTTCTTTTTATATTTCAAAAGTCCATCTGAATGTCACATTACATCTAAATGGTCATGTTACTACTAACAGTCATAGCTTCGTAGGCTCCTCTTGGTTTTAACAGTTTCTTATACTTTCCTTGTTTGGGAAGACCTTGACATTTTTGAGAATTACTGAACAGGTATGTTGTAGAATGTCTTTCATTGGTATTTTTGTCTCTTAATTTTCTCATGATTAGACTGGAGTAAGGTTTTGTGGGAGGAAGACCACAGAGATGAGAAAGTGCTATTTACATCACTCATGTAAAGGGTATGTACATAAACCAATATGACATCACTGTTCATGTTAACTTGATAACCTAGCTTAAGGAATTATTTATCAGGTTGTTTCACTATGAAGTTGTTGTCATTTGCTCTCCCTTTCTATACTAAATTTTCAAGAAAAAGTCACTGTGCATAATGCACACTTAAGGAATGACAATTATGCTTTGGCTTTTATGGACAGAGTATCTATTTAAATTATTTGGAATTCTTCTACACAGGAAATTTGTCTATTACTCCTCCTTATCTATTCGATCATATTTGTATGAGTATGGCCTCATCAATCTTTATTTTATATTTTTATGCACTACTACTTTATTCATTTTGTTGCTCAAACTTCTCAAGCTTTGGTCAGTGGAAGCTCTTTCAGTTGGCTCCTATATGCCTTAAAACAATTACATCATCTGCAAATAGAGATATTTTGTTTCATTCTTTCCAATTTTTATATATTTTCTTTTCTTGTTTTGTCTTAATGCCCTAGTTAGGACTTCCAGTAAGATGTTGAATAGGAGTGGTAAGAAAAGACATTTTTGCTTTGCTTATGATATTGAGGGGATAACATCCAGTTTCTCAGCCTTAAATATGGTGTTATTCATAGGTTGTTTATAGATGTTCTTTATCAAGATGAGGAAGATCCTCTCTATTAGAAATTTGCAGAAAGTTTTTTTTTTTTTAAATCATACACATTTGCTAAATTTTTTCATGTGCTTTTTTTGTTCATTTAATTTTTTTCTTTAGATTATTGATGTGGTGGATTACATTGATTTTTAAATGTTGACAAATCCTGCATATCTGGAATAAATCTTACCTGGTTATGTTGTAAAATTATATTTGTATATTTTTGGATTCAATTTGCTAATATTTTCTCAAGGATTGTTTGTTTATGTTCATGAGAGATACTAATCTGAAGGTTTTTTTCTGTAGAATGTCTTTATCATGTTTTTGGTTTTTTGCAATGTCATTCTTGTTTGCCATTAGTATAAGCCTGGCCTCATAGAATGATTGGGAAAGTTTTGCTTTTGCTTTCATTTTCTGAAATCGATTGTAGAAACTTGGTATTATCTTACTTGACTGTGTGGTAGAAGTCACCAATGAAATTATCTGGTAGTGTTGATTTCACTTTTAGAAAGCTATTAATTATTACATATTTTTCTTTAATAGATATACAGATTTGCAAATTATCTGTTTCTCTTTCTGTGAATTTTGAAACTTGTGTCTTTCAAAAAATGGTCCACCATTTAAATTACCAAATTTGTTGATGAGATGTTCATTGTATTCCTTTACTTTTAATTTCCACTGGATTAGTAATGATGATCTCTCCTTTAATTCTAAAATTGATAAGTAGTGTCTTCTCTTTTTTTTTCTTGATTAGCTTGACTAGAGATTTATGGATTTATTGATTTTGCCAGATAATTAACTTATGGTTTCATTGATTTTCTCTATAGATTTTGATTGCAATTTAATTGATTTCTGTTTTAATTTTAATTTTAATTTTTCTTCTGCTTGTTTTAGGCTTAAGTATTTCTTATTTTCTCTTGTTGCCTGAGGTGGAAGATTAGAATATTGATTATAGATGCTTCTTCCTTTCTTATGTATACATTTAATGCTACAAATTTTCTCCAAGCATTGTTTTTGCTATACCTCACAAATTTTGATAACTTTCATCATCATCTAATTTAAAATATTTTTAAATTCCTCATGAAATGCCTATTAATCATGTGTTATTTATGGGTGTTGTTAAATTACACTTGTTTTGGGATTCTCCACCTATTTTTTGTTGTTATTAATTTCTAGTTTAATGCAGTTGTGGTCTGAGAATATATTTTGTATGATTTCTGGTCTTTTAAATTTGATAAGGTATAGTTTAGGGCCTGGATTGTGGTCTATTTTGGTGAATGTTCCATGTGAACTTTCACTCCACTATAGTTGAATAGATTGTTATACAAATGTTAATGAGATGAACGGGACTGGTAGTTTAGGTCAACTATATTCTTGTTGATTTTCTGTTTCTTAATCTGATATATTCTTATTTCTCTGTAACTTTTGAAGACAAATTCGCTGAACATGAATTATAGATTAGTGATTTGTTTTATGTTTCTGTCAATACATTTTATATTTTACTCCATTGTCTTTTTGCTTGCCTGGCTTCTGACACAAAGTTCACTGCAATTCTTATCCTTGCTTCTCTCTATGTAGGGTATCCTCTTACTCTTGCTCTATATTTGTTCAAGATTTTCTATTTGTAAAAGACCACACATAGCCAAAGCAATGCTGAGCAAAAAAAAAAAAATAAAGCTGAGGCATAACACTACCTGACTTTAAGCTATCCTACAAAGCTATAATAACCAAAACAGTATGGTACTGGCATAAAAACAGACACACTGATCAATGGAATAAAATAGAGAACCGAGAAATCAACCCACACACTTACTGCCATCTGATCTTTGACAAAGGCACCAAGCCTATTCACTGGGGAAGGGACTGCCTCTTCAGCAAATGGTGCTGGGATAACTGGATATCCATATGCAGGAGAATGAAACGAGATCCATACCTCTCACTGTATACTAAAATCAACTCAAAATGGATTAAGGATTTAAATATACACCCTGAAACAATAAAACTTCTTAAAGAAAACATAGGAGAATCACTTCAGGAAATAGGACTGGACACAGACTTCATGAATATGACCCCCAAAGCACGGGCAACCAAAGGAAAAATAAAGAAATGGGATTATATCAAACTAAAAAGCTTCTGCACAGCAAAAGAAATGATTAACAGAGTTAAAAGACAACCAACAGAGTGGGAGAAAATATTTGCAAAACATACATCTGACAAAGGATTAATATCCAGAATATGTAAAGAACTCACACAACTTTACAAGAAAAAAACAAGCAACCCAATTAAAAAATGGGCAAAAGAGCTAAGTAGGCATTTCTCTAAGGAAGATATACAAATGGCCAACAGACATATGAAAAAATGCTCAACATCACTCAGCATCCGGGAAATGCAAATCAAAAGCACACTGAGATACTATCTAACCCCAGTTAGGATGGCTAAAATCCAAAAGACTCTGAACGATAAATGCTGGCGAGGTTGCGGAGAAAAAGGAACTCTCATACATTGTTGGTGGGACTGCAAAACGGTGCAGCCTCTATGGAAAATGGTATGGAGGTTCCTCAAACAATTGCAGATAGATCTGCCATATGACTCAGCTATCCCACTGCTGGGAATATACCCAGAGGAATGGAAATCATCAAGGTGAAGGTATACCTCTTCCCCAATGTTCATTGCAGCACTCTTTACAATAGCCAAAAGTTGGAACCCGCCCAAATGTCCATCATCGGATGAGTGGATACGGAAAATGTGGTACATCAACACAATGGAATACTACTCAGCTATAAAAACGAATGAAATACTGCCATTTGCAACAACATGGATGGACCTTGAGAGAATTATGCTAAGTGAAACAAGTCAGGCACAGAAAGAGAAATACCACATATTCTCACTTATTGGTGGGAGCTAAAAATTAATATATAAATTCACACACACACACACACACAAAAAAAAAACTGGGGGGGGGGAAGAAGATATAACAACCACAATTACTTGAAGTTGATACGACAAGCAAACAGAAAGGACATTGTTGGGGGGGAGGGAGGAGTGAGAGGAGGGAGGGAGGATTTGGTAAGGGGCAACAATAATCAACCGCAATGTATATCGACAAAATAAAAGTTAAAAAAAAAAAAAAAAAAGATTTTCTATTTGTCTTTATTTTTCTTTACCCAGTTGTAGTTTTAGGGGTGTTTTTTGTTGTTGTCGCTTTTTTGTTTTGTTTTTTCTTAATTTATTTATTCTGCTTTGTAAACTCTGAGCTTCCTGGATTTGTGGTTTGGTGACTATAATTAATTCTGAAAAGTTCTCAGTCATTATTACTTCAACTATTTCTTTGCTCTGTTTTCTCTTTGTTCTTCTGATATTCAGATTATGAATTTTTTACATCTTTTGTATCAGTTAATTTTTTAAAAATATTTTTGCATGGATAATACACTTCTTTTGTTTTTTTGTCCCAGAACTACATTATCAATGTTGAGTATGTAACTCACTTGGTTCCCAAATAAACACAACTCAGAAGTACAAGGAAGTTAATGCCACATGGACTTAGTATTTGCCTCATAAGAAATAAGGCCAACTCATATATTTTTTTCTTTTGCCAAAATGGAAGGACTATACCAAAATGCAGTGTTTAAACAGATTCTCAGAAGGCCTTCCCATGAAATCTTGGCTCTCTATCCTTCTTTGCTATATTACTATTTTTCTTTATTTCTGCTTTCCAAAATTGTAGTCCCCTTTTTTTCCAGCTGTAGTTTGTGGTTACTAAAGCTAGGATAGGAGTTATTATAATTACGAATATGCATAATCATATACACAAAGCAATGTGTAGTGGTTACCAAGGGCCAGGAATTGTTCCAAGTGACATACACACATGCATACATATATATATATAGAGAGAGAGAGAGAAAGATTTTGAGATAAAAATATGCATCTATATATCTCTTACTATCTATCTATACATACATACCTGCATACATACCTACTTTATTCTCCAAAAAATCCTATGGAATTCTATTTATTATCCTAAATTTACAAATAAAGAAAACTGAGTCTCCGGGAAGCTATCTAATATTCTTGAGCCCATGTAACTAACAACTAATAGTACTGACATTCAAATCTAGGCATCAAGGGCCAGAATCCGTACACTGAACTACTACACCATGCTGGCTTAGGCATGGCACAAATATTCAGCATTATGTAGAAATGATAAGAGACTAAAAAGAAGAGCTAAGCTTACTGCTAAAAGGGGTGAATGGGAATCCTAGAAACTCTTTGGCTACTAGATTCCAGAAATAATCTGAAAAGTAATATTTATCATAAGAGGAATGTTGTGGCAAGACTAGCAGAATGTATGCCTCATGGTACTTCTGCAATCATTAAGGTCATAGCTGTGAGGACCTAAAAGTGCATTTAGTCCATCCTTATTTAAAATGCTGGTAAACTGAAATAAACAGAGTGAAATACTTGGCCTGTTTCAAACCTCATTTATAAAGCAATGAGCTATAAATTTATTACAATTAACCTTGATTATTTATTCTAGGTAAATCACAAAATACAATATAAATTTTTTTCACATTCTCCATGAGTTCAAATAACTTAAGGGCTGTAAAAGATCATTTAATACTCAATTAAATGTTACAAAATATCACTTGTCCACACGAATAGAAAAATAAGAGTTTTTAAACTTGATTCTCAGGGAATCTTTTAACTAAAAAAAAATTCAAGGAAAATAAGAGGTGAGAAAAGCAAAGAGACAATGCCCAAAATAAACTATATATTTATTTATCATTAGCTAAATTTGCTTTTGTTCATGGTGGTTAAAGAAAGGGGTCACTGAAGGAGGGTGGCTAAATGACTGCCATTTGAATTAATATATATTATTTATTTAATTACTTAATTGGCATTTATTAAGCACCTGATATAAAGTGAATACTGGACAACCTCTGAGAAAGATAAGATGTTACGTAGTAACGGCCAGCCGACAAAAAAAAAAAAAAAAAAAAAAGCAGATGTAAAGTAAATTCCTTTTATTCTAGAGGATTTCACAGTTAATATGACACACAGAGAAACATATACACCACAAGTCTTATGGTAAATTGTAATACGTTCTGAAACCGATATTACTAAATGACTCAGAAACACTAAGAAAGGAACACCCAATAATCTGGAATACAGTAGAGAGAGATATTTTGAGATAAAATAGGAGACAGTAGGGATATTTTGATTAACTTTAATGAATAAAAGACACCTACCCAGCAGATAAAAGAAAAGTAAGAGGACATTTTTAGTAAATGTACGTATAAAAAAATCAGTGATCTTTGTTAAGATTAAACTCTATATATTCTCATCTATTGGGGGAAAAAATAAAGACAACAGATTGAGTGGCACAGTCAACAGCAAAAAAGAAATAGTCTTTATTTGCAATATTTTGTTCATAAACTTTATTACTTTTGCATACCTGTCAAGGCCCTTGAATGTATCATTTCTATTTCTGATACAGTCTGTTAGTGATATTTATATATTTTTGTATATCCTTATGAATACTTATATTTTAATTATTGATATTTTTATTTTCTTTATGTATCTCTCATTAATATAATTTATATACCATTGTATTACCACTAGTAGGTGTTTAATAGATATTTATTAAAACAATAAATCAACCTATCAACATAATTTAATGAATCCGTGGCTCTATATCATTCAGAACTCTTTTGATTACAAGTGAGAGAACTCAAAACTAGCTCAGGATAAGAATGTTTTCAATTGCAACACTGGCAAGTCCAATAGCAAATTTGGGTATATCCCAATAGAAGATTTGAAGTTGGACAACGGGCTACTCTCTTCTCACTCTGCTTCACTTCACTTTGCTTTGCTATTTTCTCTTTCTCTTTCTCAGCTCTTCTTTCTTTTCATTGGCTTTATTTTCTACTGGCAAGCCTCTTTGGTCTGGGAAGAGAAACCTGTCACCCAAATGATTCTTACAGCTAAGTAATTCCCCACTAAAAACATGACATAATATATACTGTTAAATTCATCTTCCAATTCTTTGGAAAGAGAGATGGACCAGAACTGTCAGTTTGTAGGTGGTAAAGACATTGTGATGGATGATCTCATCAGAACACAGGAAGAGAAAGAAGACTTCCTTAATGGAAAGATAATAAAAAAATAAGATTCATTACCTGAGAAGTGCAGGGGGTCTGATTATATAAATCAATGTCACCATAGAAAAATCAATTACCCATTTCTATAACATGGGGTAGGAAAAATAAAGTTAATGATGTCCACAAAACAGCTAATAACCACCTACATCCTCACCACCTAAGACTGGGCTCCTCCAGATTGCCACAAACACCCTAAAAATTATTTTTACTTTTGCTATGACACATCAAACTACCCACAGACAAGAGCCCCTAGTTCTTTCACAATGGTCTCTGATTGTGGAATATTAAACATCAGAAGTTTATGTTTCTCAGGTGTAATAAGTCTTCTGAAGGAGAGCTGTGAATTGTATGAAGTCACAGGCAACACAAATGTGGTCAGGATTTCTGCATAATCTTGCAGTCTGAGTGACTGTGAGTATGCAGCTGAAAACATCTACAGAATATGTACACATCTGTTATTAATTCAGTCAGACAAACTGTCAGTCAATCCATCAGTCCACCAGCCTCCAAGCAAGTGCATCAGGTAGCTGTGCAAATTGTCGTCCCTTTAATCAGACACTTAGCTCGTCAACTAATCAACCATGCAGCTAGTCAACCAGTCAGCTAGCAAGACTGCCAGGCCTCTAGTCAGCCAACCAGTCAACCCTTGAGCCAGAGAAGGATTGAGCAAGTGAATGAGTTTCTTCTATCAGCTTGTCAGCTGGGCATCCAAGCTGTTTGCCAATCAATCATCCATTTTGGCAGCCAGTTGGTACTCAAATCTCAGAACTAGAGGGGGATTGCCTGGTAAGGATCTGAGAAATTTTATTTTTATTTTTATTTCTAGGGTTTACTGTTTACTCATCTTGTTTTAAAAATGAGGAGGAAACATAATCATTCCATTAACAAATTTTCCAATTTTGGAAATACAGATACATGACACCACAATATTGTGATTTCTGAAAATTAGAACTACACCATACTGCAAAAGGCTAAAAGAGTCAGCAGGTTTGCAGAAGCCATCTCGAAATATTTAGAAGAATACCTGCTTGAGGAAGTTCTATTAACAGAAGAAATAAAGGTATAATAATTACAGGTATACAGAAGAAATAAAGGTATAATAATTTATCATAAATTATCTATTTAATACCATAAATCTCTCAAGTAATCCATGCAGTTAGTATTTCTTAAACAACTTTAATATTTTGAAAATAAGATAGAAATTTACTTTTCCAGTATTATAAAGTTAAGAATTGGGTGTGATTAAGGTATATCTTTCTAAGTTGAATGAATGAATGAACTTACCCTGTTGAAAAAGAAATGTAGATTCTGTGTCTCTTTACTCTTAAATTCAATCGTTCTACAATCTTTATGTACTTTTTAATTGATAGTGTGTAAAACCTCAAGTTTTAAAGGAAAATCAGAAAAAATAAGGACACAAAAGAAAAGGAAAAGGCCCTGCTCTAAAGGAGTTACATGGATTCTAATAATGGTGAAGGTAAATATTTAATTCAGTAAAGGTTCTAATGCTGACATCCCTGGAACAACTCTGCAGGAAAGCAGGGATTCTGTGCTCATTTACACAGTGACAGTTGCTAAATGGCTACTTTTATGTTCTTGGACAGTGGTATTCAAACTTTTTTGTTCATGGATATCCAAATGAACTTTGAGAACTTCAGTACTTTTTACATATTTAAATTGACAAATAACATTTCATTGTAAGTGAAGGTAGTTGCAAATTTTGTAATTCTTGGCACATTTTAAATACTGCAATTTTAAATAAGACTTTTAGATCATTCTTATAAAATATATCCAATGAAATAGAAATCGTATAGCAAGATGATAACCATCATAATTCATTTTGTAAATTCAGAAAAAAGCTTTTCTTTAACAGAATTTTTTTTATTAAACTTTTTCCACTTGAACTCTTATTTCCTTTAACTATCATCAAAAAGTTTATTCTAAGTTAATTGTTTATACTTGAAGGTATCTAATTTTTTACTATACTGTAAAATTTGACAATAAAATGTATACATAAAATATTTACAATTATGCATATAAAAATATTTGTAGTTTATAGCATCCTGTGGCCAAAAAATTCTAAGCATTTAAAATTATTTGGATTGCTATTGCATTATAATTATTATTGGTATAATTTTTAATAAATTCATTTTTAACATAAAAATAATTTTTAAATTGATGTCTTAATGATGTGAAAGAAATGTTTTATCAAGTAGCTTATATATCCACAGAGGAATACCTTTTATTTGTGGAATGAAATAGAGACCAACACCGGTTAAATTCTTATTTTTAACAGTTTTTTAAAACAGTTTTTAAATGTTGACTACTCATATACACAGATAACTGGAAGGGAATTTAAAGAGTTTTGCTATATAAATCATTCACTGCTGTAAGTCCCTTCCAAGTTGGAAGGTGGAACTGCTGTGAGTCTATAGATAAATTTGGAAAGAATTGAAATCTTAACAATTTGTGTCTTCCAGTGGAACAGGTGTATTTTAAGATTTCTTGTATCTTTAGAATGATGCAATTCAGGATGCTATTTCCTACAACTTTGTTAATAAGTCTGAATCATAAATTATTTACACATTCTTCTTAGCTGCCTGTGAAGTTTATGAAAACAAAATTAACCAATGATTGTAGAAGCTGAAACTTATTTTTTTCTATTTTTTTTTCTTTCAGTGTGTTTATGTTTGTTTGGTTTGTATTTGTGTCTCTTCTTTCTTTAAGCTTCATTAAATTTGCCCATCTAAATCCCTTAACCATTTTGGTACTAATTTCATCTAAAATGGTAGAGGCTCAAGGCTGGCCATTAGCATTCTTTCCAGTGCTAAGAAACAACGCACATTTGTGTTTACAGTTGAGAGTTATAAATTACATCGAAATATCATTCAGTTAGAGTCATTCTCCAAGACTGTAAAGAGATGGATGGTCTCCAGGGGAGGGTTGTCATAAAAAGGAAAATCAAACCAGCTGAATAATACAATAAGTCTCTATATAAAGCTAGCTCAGCCAAGCAGGGATTTGAAAGGTGGCAGCCTTTGAGGAGATGGCTGACAGATTTCATTTGTTGAGGATCAGATCTTGCCCTGGTGCCACGTGTCATATTTTGCCGCCACCCCTTCGGTGTTCTACAGGCACCCTCTCCAGGTGCTGTCAGGGGCATATGCAAGGCTGCCAGTTAAAGGCCAGGCATGACGAAGTCAAGTGGATGAAAAGCAGCCATTTTCTCCTCTCTCTTCCTGCCATAAGGTTAAAACAGTGTCTTCAGTTGAGTTACTAACCATGTAGAAAAAAAGTGAGGATAGAATAAATGTTTGATTTTTCTTTCTTTCCTTCTATCTTTCTGTCCAGTCTCCTCCGTCCCTTTCTTCCTGGTTGTTCTCTTTCCCGTTTTTTTCTTTCTTAATTATTCTTTAGCCCCTCTTATTTTTTATTTCATTTTCCCTCCCAGACCACTTGCCTTCTTTCTACTTCTTCCTTTCTTTTCATAAATAAATACAGAATTTCATAATAATTCATCTGTGTTTGTTATTTTATGAATGCAATATCTTTTAATTGAATGAGAAGAAATCCACCTAAAGGTTGTCTAAGGCTCATGACTACTTCACCAACTCTCTGGAAGAGTTTCCTATTCTCAGTCTTCCTTTTCTTATTCCCTTCTTTCTTTTTTTACCCATCTCGTGTGTGTGTGTGTGTGTGTGTGTGTGTGTTTGTGTGTGTGTGTGTGTGTGAAAACACACCTTCTCTGTGTCAAGGCACTTTGCTAAGCACCAAGAACTGAAAAATGAGCAAATTTCCACCTCTTACTGTAGAGCTAGGGCTGGGTCTGGGGCTCACGGACCCCTCGAGCCCATTCACAAACCCTTCACACACAGGTCTATGAGCTAGGTAACAGCAAAAAGGTCCTTGGAGCCTTGGTTGAAGAAAGAATAGTCTTTATTCAGCACACACACATCCAGGAGCTAGGCAGTACAAAGAGAAACTCAGAAACTCCAAAACTCAACTACTACTGGCAAATTCCATAGGAAAACTCCAACTGAGCAGCTGCCAGCAGAGTAAACATTCTCTATTTTTGGAGGCGAGCTCTCTGCTGGCCAGCCTGCTTCACAAACTTAAGAACACACACAAAAGCAAATAACTAAAAAGATACATTGGTACACATGCACACCAACTCCACCCACACACAACTTGTTTATAAGAAATGTCCAGGGAGCCTGACTAAATTATTCTATTTTCCCACACTTACCTAGAGCATTTCACCAATTTGCTCATTCAATTGCCTCTTAGTCTTGATAATTACAATCTAACGCCAATCTATGTATGCATCAATAAGGAATACAAGGCCTTCACTGTAAAGACCATACAGAGTTTACTCATAAACTTGAAACATAATATTCAGAGCTTTACAAGTTATATATGAACATATAAATAAGTACTTTAAGTAAATTTTATAATTTGCTGCTCTGAGGAAACAGAAGAATCCAGGATTTGGTTCAATCTGAGGTTTCAATAGCTGGGTCATTTTGTGAGGATAGATTATTCTCAGTCAACTTTTTTCATGACCATATCCTTTTCTTCTATCTTCCACTCACTGCCAGTGTAGGTATAATTTCCCCAAACAAAAAATGAGATGCTAACTTTATAAAATAAAAAATGACATCCTAATCACTTGTGATTATTACACTTGCTATGCACTGTGTGTAATTATTCATGTTCACACATACACAGACCCACATGCACACAGAACACTGTATAAAGATTTATGTCCATCATACAATAAGTTTTGAGAAATATTATGAATAAATACTTGAATAAATAATATCGAAGTAAACTGTACTATTTATGTAAATGATATTTTTAAACAACAGAAGGGGCAAACTCAAGTTATAAGCATTGAACCTAGATTTTCAAGTACTATGCCTCTTTGAGAAAATTATAGAAACCTTCTGAAAAATAGGTTTTCAGTTATATTTGGAATAATAATATCTTCCATACTTACTTTAAAGTTTCATAATCTAGAGCAAACTTTTAAAAATGCTTTGTCAGCCATAAAATTATTATCATTTTTATCATTAATAATGGTATCTATTCATAAATGTTTGGGAACATTTGGGGGAATATATTGTCAGAAGTCAGTCTTCGTATTTATACAATATACAAAGCCTGAAGTGTTTTTCTCAGGACTGAGATTTGATTCTTCTCTAAATTTCAATCTAACAAGTTAAGCCCTGATACTCTTTCGTATATACTGGCAGAAGCCAAGAAACCAACTTGGTCAGAGTTTATTACTTTATTATTTTATTACTCATGGCACAGCGAGTAGCATCAGTATTAGTATGTTTCCATGAATTTTACTTGTCCTCCAAATCCATGCAGTGGGTCTTCACAGATGCCTGCATACACAGTGGATTGTATTGCAAAAAAGGATCACTGAGCTTAAGAAATCCACCATTCCATAGCAAACAGTAAGCAAATAAACTTATCCGTGAGGGAGATGTTACCTCATTCCTCAAATGCTTGCTGTAAACAGGTAAAGAGTGGTCAAAGCATTGAATTGTGGCACCCAGCAATACGTGTAGAAACATAAAAGACCCCTGGAGAAATGTCTCACAAAAATGTTTTTTCATATCTTTGCATTTGTTTCCAAAGAAAAGTAAGATTAGGCTCTAAATAACTTTGCATTTGCTGTAATTATAGATTTTACTTTAGTATTTTAAATCCATATTCAATATAATAATACATTTATTGCAGCCAAGTGAGATTCTGATTCCACTAACAATTACCTGATGCCTACTATGTGTCCATTACTGAACTGGGTGCTTTATTACATAACAGACCACTCAATGCTTAGGAAAATATTCCAGTAAAAAGTGTTTTTAAAATAGCATTTTAAACAGCACTGTGTGAGAAGAGGCAAGGCAAAAAGGAAGCTATTGTCTAGCAGTGATCAATTTTTAGACCATTTCAAAATGCTGCTGGTGATATCGTTCTCACAATCTCATAATGTTTTGCAAGTTGTTGGGAAGAGGACATTAAATCACCGAGTCAGTAGAGCTGTTCTCTTCCCTATAACTCATATGAATCCACTCTGTACAGGAAATAATCATTTAATCACTTCAATGCCATTCTCATAGATAAAGCTCAGCCACCTTTTCTAGAGCTTTATTACAAATATTGAAGAATCTGCTTATTCATATAAAGCAAAAAAATTTTTAAAAAAATTATACAATTTTTAACCTAATGGGGAGTCTGTGCATCTGTATGTGCATGCATATAAATACACACACATGAACAAATTGAATGCTTTCCCTGTCTGTCACTTTCCTAATCATCCTCCTCCTTGCCCTAACCAACAAATTTATGCTATAGTTTTCATACTGGTTTACTCTATTCCATTATCCATTATCAAAATCTTAGGTAGACTGATCTTTAATGTAAATACAATCATTTACTCTTATACAATGCCATACAATAGTTTCCCATTTTTTTAGGTTAAAGCAAAAACTCCTAAACAATATCTATAACCCCCTAGAATTTCTATTAAGAGTCTAAAAATGATGGCATACAAGCCAGATAAATGTACAGCTTAATTTGTAAATAAAGTTTTATTAGAATGTAGGCATAGATATTCTTTTATGTATTAACTATGGTTGATTTTGCATTCTAATGACATAGGTGAGTAATTGCAACAGAAACTGTAAAGCCTTCAAAGTCATAAAAATTACTACATTTCCTGTGTTTGTTTTCTATTACTGCATAACTGACTACTACAAAATTATCAAGAAAAAATTATTATCTCCGAGTCTCTGTGAGTCAGAAGTTGTCAGGGTGTGGCTGTTCTCTGTTCACATGAGTTTCACATGACTGGAATCAAGAAGTTGGTCAGGGTTGCTAAATTATTTGAGGTTCAGGGTCCTCTTCCAACTGCCTTGTTGTTTGGAGGACTCAGTTGCTTAGAGTTGTAAGACTCCTGTTTTCTTACTGGTTGTCAAATAGGGGCTACTCTCAGTTCCTATGGCTGCCCACATTTCCTGCCACATGGTGCCCTCCATATTCAAATCAGCAATGAAGGATGTATCGTGAGTTACATTCCATTGTGCTCAAGATCTTGGAAGTCCTCTATTTCTGACTTTAGAACTAAGAATTAGAGATTTATGTGATAGGTCAGGCCCAAGAGCATAACCTTTCTATCTTAAGGTCAGCTGACATGGAACCTTAATTATATCTGCAAAACTTCTTCTCAGCAGTATCTAGATTAATGTTTGAGTTAATATCTGGAAAAATGCATCTATAGGAAAGTGTCTAGAAGTCTTGGGGGCCATCCTAGAATTCCGTCTGCCGAGTCCCTGCCCCCACGCACTGAACTAACAGCACGCAGGTGAGCCTGCCAGCAGCACCTGGCAGCAGCCCCAGCCAGCGGAACCCCACTTCAGACCCAGAGGGGAGCACCAGCCTACAGATCCAACCCACCGAGTTTGGCCCAGCAGAATTCCACAGTGCTAAGTGCTCATTCTACTACCACAGAGTCTCAAATGGGAACCAAGATGGTTTAACATAACCACCACCACACCTACTATCAAGCAAAGACATTTCACCTCTCACAGTAGCAACCAAGGCCACTCCACAGCCAACCTCAGTGTAATAGAAGAAGCAAACCCCCTATCAAAAGACCAAGCATCAGTAAAAAAATACTAGAAGTACAAACAATCAAGAAGAAAAGACACCACCAAAAGGATACAGTAATGCTCCAAAGTCAGGCTCCATGGAACAGAGAATACCTGAAATGTCTGAAAAATAATTTTGAGCAATGATCTTAAGAAAACTTGAAGAAATAAAGGAAGACTCAATTAGAGAACACAATGAAACAAGAAAAACTTCCAAAATATGAAGGAGGGAATCTACAAAAAGATGAATACCATAAAAAAGAGTGTAGCAGAACTTCTAGAAATGAAAGACTCACTCAATGAATTAAAACACACAACTGAGAGCTTGAGCAGTAGGGTAGAGCAAGCAGAAGAAATAATTTCAGAGCTTAATGATGGTCTTTTTGAAATTACTCAGGCAGACCAAAAAAAAAAAAAAAAAGGAAAAAAAGAATTAAAAATAATGAGGAAAATCTAAGAGAGATAGCAGACAAACTCAAGTGCTCTAACATCTGAATTGTGAGTATTCCTGAAGGGCAGGAGAAAGGAAAAGTTATCAAAAACCTACTCAAGGAAATAGTAACAGAAAACTTCCAGGTGTAGGGCAGGATATACACCTTCAGATCCAGGAAGGTCAAAGGTCCCCAAACAGATTAAACCCAAAAAGATCCTCCCCAAGACATATTATAGTTAAATCCGCAAAGCTCAAAGGCAAAGAGAATTCTACAAGCAGCAAGAGAAAAGCATCAGGTCACTTATAGGGGAGCCCCCATCAAACTAACAGCAGACTTTTCAACCAAAACCTTACAGGCCAGAAGAAAGTGGAACAATATATTCAAAATACTAAAAGAAAAAAAATTGCCAGCTAAGAATTCTTTACCCAGCAAGGCTCTCCTTCAGAAATGAGGGAGAAATAGTGTACTTTCCAGACAAACAAAAGTTGTGGGAGCTCACCACCACATGACCAGCCCTGCAAGAAATTCTCAAGAAAGTCATTCATCTGGAATTTGAATAATGGTGACTATCATCACGAATACACAAGAAAGAGCAAAACCCACAGTTAAAGCAAAAATGCCAGCAAGAAAGAGAAAGAAGCTAAATCATATCACCTTAAATTCCCAACTCACACTGAAGAAGAGAAATAAAAGGGGAAATAGTGATCAAAAGATATTTAAACCACCTAAACAGGAAGCAATTAAATGACAGGAATTGAACAACACTTCTCAATAACTAACCTAAATGTGAATGGACTAAACTCCCCATTCAAAAGACACAGACTGACTGGATTAAAAAGCTATACCAAAGTATATGCTGTCTTCGAGAGACCCACCTCACTTGTAAAGACACACATAGACTAAAAGTAAAGGCATGGAAATAGATATACCATGCAAATGGAAACCAAAAACAAGCAGGAGTAGCTGTTCTTATATCAGACAAAACAGACTTTGAACCAAAAAACATTTTAAAAGTCAAAGAAGGCCATTATATAATGATAAAGGGAACTATCCAGCTAGAAGACATAACAATCATAAACATGCATGCACTCAATACCAGAGCACCCAGATATATCAAGCAAATGCTCTTAGACCTAAAGAAGGAGAAAGGACCTAATATGTTAATAGTGGGTGATCTGAACACCCCTCTCTCAGTATGGGACAGGACATCTGGGCAACAAATCAACAAACAGACACAGGATTTAATCTATACCCTAGACCAACTGGACTTGGCAGATGTATATGGAACATTTCACCCAATAGCTAAAGAATGCACTTTCTTCTCATCAGCATATAGTCCATTATCCAGGATAGACCACATATTAAGTCACAAATCTAGTCTCAGCAAATTAAAAAAAAAAAATCAAAATCATTCCAACATTTTTTTCAGACCACAATGGACTAAAACCAAAAATGAACAATAAGCAAAATGCTGGAAGCTATATAAATGCATGGAAAATAAATAATAGGCTCCTGAATGACCTATCAGTTGAAGAAGAAATTAAACATGAAATCAAAAAATTCCTAGAAACTAATGAAAACAAAGATACATCATACCAAAACCTCTGAGATACTGCAAAAGCAGTAATATGAGGCAAATTTATTGCAATAAATGCTTATATCAAAAAAATGGAAAGACTTCAAATAAATGACCTAACGCTATACCTCAAAGAACTTGAAAAACAACAACAATCCAAACCTTAAGGCAGTAGACAGAAAGAAATAATTAAGCTCAGAGCAGAACTAAATGAAATAGAGACCCCAAAAACAATAGAAAAGATCAACAAGACTAAAAGTTGGCTTTTCGAGAAGGTAAACAAAATAGACACACCATTAGCTAGATTAACAATAAAAAGGAGGGCCGAGCCCGTGGCGCACTCTGGAGAGTGCGGCGCTGGGAGCGCAGCGGCGCTGGGAGCACAGCGACGCTCCCGCCTTCGGTTCGGATCCTATATAGAAATGGCTGGTGCACTCACTGGCTGAGTGCCGGTCACGAAAAAAAAAAAAAAGACAAAAAAAAAAAAAAACAATAAAAAGGAGAGAGGTGACCCAAATTAAAAAAAAAAAAATAGATATGAAAACGGAGACATTACATCTGATACTTCAGAAATACAAAGAATCATTCATTAAAAACAACTGTATGACAACAAATTTGAAAATCTGGAAGATATGGATAAGTTGCCAGATAAGTATAAATTACTAAGACTGAACCAAGAAGAGATAGAAAACCTGAACAGACCAATAACAAGCAAGGAGATTGAAGTAGTAATTAGTAATCTTCCAACAGGTCTGGATGGCTTTACAGCGGAATTCTATCAAACTTTTAAAGAGGAGTTAATAGCAATTCCCTTCAAAATATTCCAAACAATTGAAACAGATGCTACTCTCCCAAACTCATTCTATGAGGCCAAAATAACTGTGCTACAAAAACAAGATAAAGAAACAACAACAACAAAAATTATAGGCCAGTATCCTTGATGAACATAGATGCTAAAATCCTCAACAAAATATTAGCAATCAGAATACAGCAAAATATTAAAAAAATTAAACACTATGACCAAGTGGGATTCATCCCAGGGATGCAAGGATGGTTCAACATATGAAAGTCAATAAATGTGACACATCACATCAACAAGCTCAAGGACAAAGACCATATGATTATCTCAATAGATGCTGAAAAAGCATTTGACAAAATTCAATATCCCTTCATGAAAAAGACTCTCAACAAATTAGGTATAGAAGGAAAATATCTTACCACAATAAAAGCCATTTATGACAAGCCCACCTCCAGTATTATTCTGAATGGGGAAAAATTGAAGGCCTTCCTCTTAAGGACAGGAACAAGACAAGGATGTCCATTCTCACTACTTCTTCTCAACATAGTACTAAAGGTACTAGCTAGAGCAATCAGTCAAGAGAAAGAAATAAAGGAAATCCAGATTGGAAAAGATAAAGTCAAACTTTCTGTGTTTGCAGATGGCATGATACTTATAGAGAAAAATCTAAAGACTCTATCAAAAAACTCCTAGAACTAGTTAATAACTTCAGTAACATTGCAGGATACAAAATAAATGCCCCCAAATCAGTAGCATTTATATACTCAAATAATGAATTAACAGGAAGAGAAATAAAGAAAGTAAGCCCATTTACAATTGTTGTGGAAAAAAATAAGGTACGTAGGGATGGATTTAACTAAGGAGATGAAAGACCTCCACAATGAGAATTACAAACCACTTCTGAAAGAAATTAAAGATGACACAAAAAGATGGAAAGATAGTCCATGCTCTTGGATTGGAAGAATTAACATTGTGAAAATCTCTATATTACCCAAAGCGATCTACAGATTCAAAGCAGTCTCCATCAAGATACCAACAGCATTCTTCACAGAAATGGAAAAACACAATTTTACATTTCATATGGAACAACAAAAGACCCCAAACAGGCAAAGCAATTCTGAGCAAAAAAAAAAAAAAAAAAAGGAAGCCAGAGGCATAACTCTGCCTGACTTCAAATTACTTCAAGTTATACTGCAATGCTATTGTAACCAAAACAGCATGGTACTGGTGTAAAAATAGACATTCAGACCAGTGGAGCAGAATAGAGAACTCAGAAGTCACCCCTCAGGCTTATACCCATCTGATATTAGACAAAGGCATCAAAAATCTACATTGCGGAAAAGATTGCCTCTTCAACAAGTGGTGCTGGGAAAACTACATATCCATATGCAGAAGAATAAAACTAGATATGCATCTCTCACCATACACTAAAATCAACTCAAAATGGATTACAGACCTAGGTATAAGACCTGAAACTGTAAAATTGCTAAGGGAAAATATAGGTGAAACACTTCAGCAGTTAGGTCAGGGCACAGGCTTTATGAACATAAGACCGAAAGCACAAGCAGCAAAAAAAAAAAAAGACTATATCAAACTAAAAAGTTTCTGCACATCAAAATAAACAGATAACCTACAGAGTGGAAGAACATTTTTACAAACTATGCATCCAACAAGAGACTGATATCCAGAATAAACATAGAACTCAAGCAATTATAGAGTAAAAGAACAAATAACCCAATTAAAAAATGGGCAAGGGAGCTGAATAGACATTTTTCAAAGGAAGACATACAAATGGCCAACAGATACATGAAAAAATGCTCAAAATCACTAGCCATCAGGGAAGTGCAAATTAAAACCACATTGAGATAACACCTCACTCTAGTTAGACTGTCTGTAATCAAAAAGATGGTGAATAACAAATGCTGGCGAGGGTGTGGAGAGAAGTGAACACTCCTACACTGTTGGTGGGACTATAAATTTGTACAACCACTATGGAAAACAGTATGGAGGTTTCTCAAACAACTACAGATAGATCTTCTATATGATCCAGCAATCCCTCTTCTGGGTATATATCCAGAGGAATAAAAATCATCATGTCGAAGAGATATCTGCCCTCTCATGTTTATCACAGCTCTGTTTACAATAGCCAAGATATGGGTCCAACCTAATGTCCATCAATGGATGATTGGATAAGGAAACTGTGGTACATATACACTATGGAACACTACTCTGCCATAAAAAAGAATGAAATCCTCCCATTTGCAACAACATGGATGAACCTGGAGAAACTTATGTTGAGTGAAACAAGCAAAGCACAGAGGGATAAATACCACATGAACTCACTCATATGTTGGAGCTAAGAGAGAAAGGCAGGAAGGAAAGAAAGACCACAGTAGTGCCGTGGTCTTACAAAGGGAGTGAATATTCCTAGGGCTCCAGATAGGAGTGGTGTGGTGAAGGACAGGGAGAGGGAGGTTGGGGAATAATTGGGAAGGGACAAAGGGTACAAAAGTAATTTCTGGTAACGGGTATGCCCCCAATATGAATCTGGCCCTCAAATCATGGGCAGGATGGGGGACAATTAGCTTTGCATCTCATGAATATTCTTAATAAATAAATGATAAATAAAAGTAAAAATAAAATAAATCTAGTGGAAGTAAAGAAAAAAAAAAGAATTCTGTCTGCCATATAATACTTTACAGAAAATTTTTACTGACTAATATAGATCCTACTGTCTGATCCAGACAAACCCCTCACCATGAATCCTTTCTTTGCTCTCTGGGCCCCAGCCACACTAGATTTTGTCTAGCTCTCATATTAAACAAGTTGTTTCCTACTGTGATCCTTTTTATATGTCAATTTTGCTGTTTAGAACACTTGCCTGTCCAATCTGTATCTGATCTGGTTAACTCTTTGTCTTTCTTTCTTCATCTATTTGCTCATAGCCTCTTACCATAGAGAATACACTTTAGACATCTGACTAGTTCTTCCCACATCAGAGAGATCTACAACTTTGTACTTGTGTACTTTTTATCAATTGTCACAACTGTTATTCTATATCTGTCTTTAATTAAATCCTTCTAAGAAAAAAATCATGAACCTTGTTACATTCTCCACAGATTATCTGGTGCTGGCTTTCTCATATTTATTTGCCAAATAAGGTCTACCTACCGCCCCCACTCTCCACACCAAGGCACCCCTTGAACATCTGGAACAGTGTTCAATGAAACATAGAACTTAACTTATAAAGGAAACATAGGATACAAAGAATGAAGAAGATTTCCTAAAGACAAAATAAAATAGTTCATTACCAATTTAGTGAGGATTTTCTCTTGTCTTAAATCCACTTAGAACGTATTTTATTCTGTAAACTGGAAGAGGGGAAAAAAAGGCAGGAAGATATAAATAGAGAAGCCGTTCCAATGTGTTTGACACTGATATATGTCAACTCTGGGAAGCGTTGAAAAACCATATGCACTGAAGCCTCATTGGCATAAAGATTGAGACCCTCCTCTGGCTGGCAGATAAGATCAGAGTCAATCAAAATTTCCCTTCAGGAATTTCCACCACTTGCTGAAAAATTGTATTATAAATTAGGGAGTAAATCCCCCTTGTGGGGTCTTTAAAGATCACTTTAACACTGCTGTGGAAATTACACTTGGAGAGGCAGATGAAATTAAAGGATTTATTATACTCGCAGGTCCTAGAGACAGGTGGCATGGCATGCCACACAAGGGGCCATATGGTAGGAGTTCCCAGGGACTGGCTCAACTCAGCAGGTGGGGAGCCAAGAAAGAGAGAGTGAGCAAGTACCTTTATGAGGGTCTGAGGGAAGACACAAGCAAAAGGCATGAAGGGATTTCATTGGTGTGAGTAAATGTCACAATCAGGGGAAGGCAGGAAGGGAAACTTATGTCAGAGGCCAACCTTATCTCACTGGTGCACCTGGTTGCTTGGGCTGTGGAGATGCTGAAGCAAGAGGAAAATATGAAAATATGATGTTTTAAAAATTTACAATGCAAGCATATACAGTGACCTTGTCAAGAGAAGTGGCAGGTTAATATGTTAATATAAATGATAACAATGCAAATATATTTTACATGTTTTTTGAAAGATGTAGCATAAATCATAGAGAGTGAAATGTATTTAATGACACAATTAATAAAAATATGGAATACTATGAAGCAATAAAAAGGAACAGACTACAGGTACACATCAAAACTTAGATGAATTTCAAGGGTATTATGCTGAGTGAAAATCACTAGTTTCCAAAGTCTATATACAATCTGATTAAATTTATGTAATGTTCTCAAAATGACAAAATTATAGAGACAGGGAACAGATCAGTGTTTGTCATGGATTGGAGAAGGAAAGAGAGGATTTGAGTATAAAGCAGCTTTTTGAGGTCATGAGGGTACTTTGAGATGAGAGAACAGTTCTGTATCTTATTGTGATGGTAGCTATGAATAAATGATAAAATGTCATAGAACTATACACAAAGGCATGCAAAAATGAGTTAACACACAAACTCCAAGTTCTGAGTAAGATTTGTAGTCTAGTTAATTGTTCTGTACCAACAATGTCAGTTTTCTGTTTTGATAACATACTATTATGTAAGATGGTAACATTGGGATAAACTGACTTACAGGTACACAGAAAATTTCTGTAATGTCTTTGCAACTTCTCGTGGGTCTATAAATATTTCAAAATAAAAAGTTAAAAAGAATTCAACACATGTACCAGGCACTACCATAATTACTGGAGACTCAAGCAATAGAATAAACTAGATGGGGTTCTTGTCTTTATGGAGCCTACATTCCAGCAGAGTTAAATAATAAACAAGAAAGCAAATAAATATATATTACTTTGGGAAATGATTGATTCTATGAAAAAAAAAGTGTAAGGAGATAGAGTTTAATAGCTGAGCTCATGGCTCTATTTTAGATGGAGTGTTCAGGGAAGACAGCTCTGCAGAGGTGACAGTTAAGATTTAAAGCATTTGGATTTTTTGAAGGAGAAAATAATGTTTCCAGTTCATTCATTTATTCAAATAAAACTAATTGGGCAATCATATGTCAGGTCTGGGAATGCAATTAAAAAAAATAGATTGGCATTCAGGATATAATCCGTAAGGTTAGATTCACTAAGAAATATCTTCCCGCAAGCTAAAACTGGCTTTCTTTAATTGTTGGAAATAAAAGAATGTATGGGTTGGAAGATAAATAGTTTGGCAGGTTGTATTTTGAAGATTGTGCTTGGAGATAATAATAAAAATAGAAACTATTATACTCAGCCATTATGATACATAAAATGATCATGAGGTTTATAATTTAATTATTATAGCCACTTTTTATTAGAATCTTAGCACATCCAGATAGAAAATTCCTCATCTGATTTAATCTTTACAATCACCCTGAAAAGTGTATGCTATTTTACTGGAAACCATATTTAATAGATGAGAAAATTGAGGCTCAGAGAGTTAAAATAAACTGCTAAACATGCAGATCCTATGGAGGAGATAGAATTAAACCCAGTACCATTGAGCTCCAAAGCGCAGGTATAACAAGTGTTTCCCAGAAGACATGAAAAGAGGGAAAATCCTGGGCTGAGCCCGTGGCGCACTCGGTAGTGTGCTGCGCTAGCAGCGCAGCGTCGCTCCCACCGCCGCGGGTTCGGATCCTAAATAAGGATGACCGGTGCACTCACTGGCTGAGCGCCGGTCACGGAGAGGGAAAATCCAAAAAGAGGCACTACATTGTGAAGGTATGTAGTGGCCAAGATGAGACATAATGCACCTCCTGCTCATCCAAGTTATGCTGAAGCTCCCAATACAGCAGTACAGTAGCTGGGCACTGGGGCAGACAATTTATATTAACTAAATAACTAATTTAACAGACCTAGGGGTGCTGGGACGGGGGGTGAGAGGGTCATTCGGGAGAGGTTGGGTGGAGGACATGGGAAATAATTGCAATTTGAGGTGGTGGAGATGCTGATAGTATTGATTTTCTCACCACGACTTGGACACAGGTATTGACAGTCAACTCTTGCCCCATGAATATGAATAACCAATAAAAATATAAAATTAAAAATTAAAAATATAATAATTTAATGTTTCTCAAAACCCTGAGAGGTAGACATTAGCGCCATTTTAAAGATACTAAAATGATAATTGAAAGGAGAAATTCACTTGCCCAACTTGATATTGCTGATAAGGAAAGATCTAGAAATTACCAGAATAAATGCCACCCTTCCCCAAAACTCCACCCATGTAAGACCTTGCTAATTGATCCTGGTATCTTTTTCTACTAAATCTCATCAGCCACCCTTCTCAAAACATTGCTCTTAGAAGTCTCTATTTATGGATTAGAGTTCCCAAAGAGATAAAAGTTATTTACTCTGCCATGAATAAATTAATCCTAATATCCAGCACTCCATGATTCTTTATTCTGTAAAGTAAATTACTATGTCCTTTACAGAAGTTTTTGTATTTTCTTTCCTCTGGCCAGTGTGTAGCTATAGTGTGGATAAGCAGTAAAGCAGAAATCATAAACAGAACATGACTTTGTCCTTTCTGTGCCCCTGAGGAGCATTAGGATTTAATATAAAAGCTTTTAGTTAATTCTACAGAAAAGAAAATTAAAAAGAACTCATTTGGGAAGATAATTTAACATAACAGAGAAAAGCATAAGCCATACAATTAGACCAAAGTGGATTTTTTTTCTGTGTTGCACAATACTTTAGCCAAATAATTAACCACAATAAGACTCAATTTCTTCATGTGAAAGATTGTTAGAATAATGCTATCATATTGCATTTTTGCAGAGTTTAGTGATATATCACATATAAAACTCTGAGA
The DNA here is from genome assembly GCF_027409185.1 of Cynocephalus volans. Taxonomy (NCBI): domain Eukaryota; kingdom Metazoa; phylum Chordata; class Mammalia; order Dermoptera; family Cynocephalidae; genus Cynocephalus; species Cynocephalus volans. The sequence continues at coordinate 69,078,525 of NC_084469.1, forward strand.
GTGTTTGTATATGGACTACAGTATGTTGAATTGACTCAAACAGAGCATGTGATTTTCCCGGGACATGCAACTGTATTACAATCAGAAAACATTAAAGTAAGGAAGAAGCTTTTGATTATGCTATACTGTCTTCCTCATGATGGCTGGAAAGAGGAATTATCAATCTTTTTATAGTCTGTACTGCTTTGAATTAAAGTAATGCTTTATCTACTTGAACAGCTAACTATCTATTCAAATTACTACTACTTAGACTGAAAAAAAAATACACAGGCTATCAAACACAAAATAAATAATTTGATTTCTAGAGTGTCATGAACGAAATTATGTTGATTTATAAAGTGCTACATCAGTTCCTCTTTACAGAGTATCCTTTTTAATAAAACATTTACTTGAAGTAAGTTTCTGAATATTTGTTAGGAATCAAATGAATTAAATTTGTTCTTAAAGATCTGAATTATCACTTGAATAAGGAAACCCTTACCTATTTTATACTGTAGATCATTTCCTAAATTAATTCTGAATAAACTTTAATTCTAAAACTTTTTAATGTGGCATTGGTTGGCTGTAACTATGTTAAAACTTTTCAAAAATTTGAGGGTGCATGAGTGGTTCGTGTCAGCACAGCTTGCTACATGGCCTGGAAAAGTGGTTCCCATATTATCTGCCTGCATAGCAAACCACCTGGGAGTGTGTGTGGTGAATATGTTAAAATGCAATACAGAGTTTTAGCCTTAGCAAATCTGATTAAATGGGTCTGAGCATGGTGCCTTCAATCCTGTATAATAATAGAGAATCCTAAATGATTCTGGTGCATAGGTAGGGTTGCATTTCTAAGGTCTAAAATAATAATAATAATAATAATAATAATAATAATAATAATAATAATAATAATAATAATAATAATAATTAATAGCAATAATAATAATAAAGCAGTCCCTCCTTACCGCTGGTGTTGCTTTCCACAGTTACCCGTGGTATCTGTTACCCATGGTCAACCGCAGTCCAAGTATGTTAAATGGAAAAATGCAGAAATAAACAATTCATAAGTTTTAAACTGTACGCTGTCCTGAGTAGCCTGATGAAATCTCCTACTCTGCGCCTCTGTCCCACCTGGGAGGTGAACCATACCTTTGACCAACTCGATAGTCCCTGCCGAAATAGCCAGCCTGGTTATCAGATGACAGTGGTAATCTCGGTGCCAGTGTTCACTCTTATTTTACTTAATAATGGCCCTAAAGCACAAGAGTAGTGATGCTGGCAAATTGTTATAATTGTTCTATTTTATCATTAGCTATTGTTAATCTTTTATTGTGCCCAATTTATAAATTAAGCTTTATCATAGGCATGTATGTGTTGGAGAAAATATATTATATATAGAATTTGGTAAGATCCTTGGTTTCAGGCATCGCTGGGGGTTTGAAACATATCCCTGGTGGATAAGGCAGGTCGGGGGGTGGGGGGAGGACTAATGTAATAAAATTAAAGATTATTTTGGATGAGGAAGTGAAAACAATGTTCTCTCTATTCACAATCTTTCCTCTTAGCCCATATAGTTGGGCTGCTTAACATCAGTACCAAAATTAGTGGTGAGCAAGAAATTATTTATTTTCTAGCAGTGGAGCCTATCACCTGGAATCTCCATCAGAGTCCCCACCGTGTTCTCCACTCTTGGCAAAGCAGAACCTGGAGCAAGGGACCTCTATTGTGGTAGCACATTTTGACCCGTTATGGTGAAGCAGTCCTCCCAGGAATTTAACAAAGCCACTAATCTGTGAGGGACAGCTGGAATTTATCATACCATCCTGTTTACATGGGGCAACACAGTAGCTTCCCAACATTTCCCTCATTCATTCATCACAAGACAACCATAATGACCTTGTAAAATGTATCATATCAATCCCAGCTTAAAATCAAAGGAGCCCTATTGATTAGGATCACAATTCAAAATCCTTCCTGCAGCTTCTTCTGATTTCGGCAAAATTATTACATGCCTCTTTTCCCTTTGCTAATTATGTTTTTACCTTCTTTTTGTTTCAGGATTATATTAAGACTTTTCTGACTTTGGAGGTTAATGCCTGCTGTTTCTTTTCCTTTTCTTTCCAGCACTTTTTTTTTTTTTTTTTTTTTTTTTTTTTTTTTTTTTTTTAAATTTTATTTTGTCGATATACATTGTAGCTGATTAATGCTCCCCATCACCAAAACCTCCCTCCCTTCTCCCTCCCCCCCTCCCCCCCAACCATGTCCTTTCTGTTTGTTTGTTGTATCAACTTCAAATAATTGTGGTTGTTATATCTTCTTACCCCCCCCCCCCTTTTTTATACAGCTTTGTAATCTAATTTCTCTGGTTAAAAGTCAACTTTTCTTCAGAGGGCTTCCCTGACCATCCAACTGCTATTTTTTATTATCAACCTAGGTTTTCCCTCAAGGTACATTTTAGAAGCCATAATTTTCTTTTTCTGTATGTGCATTTTTGTTTCTTAGTTATCTTCCTTTGTAGAATGCAAAGTTTGATAATAAAGACTAGCTTATATAGTGAACACTGTATTCTAAATGCTTAATACAACATGTGGCATGAAATAATTGCTCAATAAATGTTGTGGATAGAATGATAGGTGGCATAGATACACTACTTAGACAAAAAATAATAATTTCACAGAATCAGTAATAGGCCATGAAGGATCTGCAACTGCAAATAATGTTTTTTTTAATTACTGTTATTTTATATATTAGATTGTTCAAAGTAAATGCTGCATATATATATATTAATTATATTCAATTTAGAAATAAGAAAAGTTAAGGGGAAAAAAAAAAAAAAAAAAACATTGGTTACTTTATGGACCAAAAACACAGTGGAAACAATCGCTATAAGTTAGATGAATGTATTTTTTAGGTATTCCAGTGTTTCTGTATGAGAGTCATTCTGCCATTAGACAGTATTTTCATATCACTTGAATATGCTGTAATCACATAAAATGTTTGTGTGCATGTATGTGTGTGTGTGTTTGTGATGGTCTAAATTATATTTAACCATTTGGATTGTTTCTAATATCTTATATTGCAAAATACACCACAATGAAGATTGCTGTGTATGATTCTTGATGTGCTTCCCGGATTATTTTTGTGGTGTTTTCTGAGTGATTTCCTTGACATTATTATCAAACACATGTATAGCTTTTTAAAAAACAAAAAATTATTTAGGCTATTATATTTTAAATTTCCTGAACTCTTTTTTACTTTCTATTTCTTTTACGTAGCATGTTCTTCTTGTTTCTTGGTTGAAATATCTTTTTTTACTTGCTGTAAAAATATTACTCATTGCTATTGATGGGAGGTTTTGATTGTCTTCTCCTAAGACTGTTCATTTTCTCCAACTTCTTTTCTTTCCTATTCATTTGTTTTGGGTTCTGGCTTTATAATAGAGACTCTCCTCAAATGTCTAATGGTACCTGGACTACTGTTTATATTTTTAAATCACTGAATGCTTTCTGGAGAGCTTTGGTTCAATGGTTGGTACTTGTCAACTGGTAGAATTCATTGGAGAGTGAAAGGACAAAACTAAAATATTTTTTGCTGGAAGTATTCAATTTCTAAGAAAAAAAATGTCCTCTAAATTGCCATAATGGGATTTATAAAATAAATCTGACTGCCAAAATCCTGAGAGCTGAGCAGTAGAAAACAATGTGGGTAAGATTAGGCATTTCAGTGAGTAGAAACAGACGTAAGCACTCCTTTCATTTATGGTTATGCTTTTTCCAAATCTTCAGCTGTGCCTAATGTCTCCGCATCACAACCATCTCAGGTTCAGTTTTTCCCGGGAAGAAATGTGGCCTATTAATCATATATCCTTCAATCATCACATATACCTGCTCCAATTTATGAAACTTGCTGAGATAATTCTAGGTGAATCCACATTTTTCCTATACTTTTCTACACTTTTTACTTCTAATTTTCTACATTCTGTTAAGGAAATTGATGATATACCTGCTATAAACCTTCCAGATATGTGCTGAATGTTCTCATGTGCAAATATGTTTTCTCATTCTTCTAATACTTAGGTTTTTGATTTTGATAAAAATAGAGTCACCTCCTGTAATTTTACTAGATGTTTGAACGATGAATGCGTGTATTTAACAAAATATGTTAAGCCTCCTTTTCTTTTCTTCTATAATAATAAAATTCAATTGGACATGCATTAATGCACCATAGGTTTACATTCTAAGTTAAATAAAACTCTTTACTTGAGATGAACTTTATGTTGCATCTTTTAATTTCCAAATATTGAATTGCAATCAAACAAAGGGTCATTTCTGTTCTGAGATTTATAGTTTAGCAGATGCTCCAACTATTATATCGCTCTGGTTTCCACTCTGTATTAATTAAAAGTCTCATTTCTTCTGTCCTTGGCCATAGACCACTGATCTGAACAATTACTCCAAGCAGAATCTACCGGTAGCACCAGCTCAGGTGAATAATAAAATAGAAATATACTGCGGTTAATTTTGAAGCCTGTCAATGCCTTCATATGAAAAAAAAGTATATATTTTTTAAATTGTATTTGTTGATTGCAGAAAATAATGAAAACAATTTTGTTCCAAAGTCATTTCTGTGTTACAAACTGAGCTAAGATATTTATGTTTTTCTCGTGACCATCACAACATCATCAAGGAAATTAGCAGTACATTCAGTTTATTCTTGGATCCATATGATAGATAAAGAAATTGAGGCTTAGAAAAGCTAAGAGCTTAATTAAATATACATGTTGTTGTGTTAATGACAGAAATTAAACTATTCTAACTGTCTAACCTGAGCCAGTCACAGTAATAAATGTTTTTTATTCATTAGCACATTTAATCTCCATAGATTTCCTTAGCAATAGGTAGAATTATGCCATTTAAACAAAGGAGAAAACTATAATTTGAAAAGGTAAAAAGCAACAAAATTTATCAAATGTATTGAAACTTAGTGGGATTTGAGATGAGAAGAGTCTGATTCAAAAATACATGTTTCTCCCACAACCGTCACAAAGCTTGTTACAAGTATGTGCCAGTCCACTATATGGACTTTTGAGAAAATATCAATTAATATAATTTTGAATTTAAAATGGTGATTGAAAACCTACATATTTCTTAGACCACCTGGAGACTTGGCTTTGTTCTTCCTTTGCGTAATAAATCCAGGATTAAATTATGTAAGGACATAGACTTGAAGAGGCGAGCAACAATCTAGGATTTCATCTGGCAGAAGACACCTCAGTAGAAGCCCTTTTATCGAACTGTGTTTCACACCTTTAGTATCTTTCAAGAACATTCATTCAGTGTTGACACCATTCACACTTGTGCAAATGACATTATCAGATTGTCAGGCAAATTGAAGCAATTATCTCATGAGTCTTAAATAATGCACACATTGACATATACTTGCCTTTTGATAACAAGAAATGATCTGTCATCTGAAAAGCAGCTGTATCATTGAAACACTTCTTAGATATTTATTTCATTTCTAGTGGAATGACAACTTCGGCAATAAACAGTGATATTCTTTCACTTAAGGTGAGTTTTAGGATTAGAAAGCTGAGTTAGCAATGGCAGCTTGGCATATATTAGCATATGAAAACACTCACCATTGCATCTCAGGAGAAAAGTGGTAATTAATCATAGACAAATTGTAATTCCTATTATGCGTAATAGCAAAGAAAGAATATCTTAGCTTAACACAGGTTGGGTTTCAGTGCGGGATGAGAAGCTAAGAACTGCGCAGTGGGAAGCCTTGTAAGAGTGTCTGAACATAAAGATCACTGTATGATGCATTTCTCAGACAGAGAGAGCAGAACAAAACAAACTGTGATGGAATAAATAATCATAATTAACAGCTCAAGTAAGATTCTTCTCTACTACTGAGAAGAGTCGTCCACTAACAACCATTTATTTTCAATTCATGTGTTAAAAAATGTTGTCTAGTTCAGGGACAAAGTCAGGAATTGTCCCCTTTTGGCATGTAAATCCCGGAAGGTCAAGCAACTCAATTTTAGGTATTGTAAGACTGTTCCTGCCACTATCCCTCCCCAGGTCTGCTTGCCATTCAAAGGCTGGTATGCATGTGGAGTGTAGCCATCCTGAGAGCCCACCCTTTAAGGTGATTCATTATTGTCAGAAAGCACCCATTCATTCATTATTTGCACAAATTTTTGCTGATCCATAAACTTTGCTCAAATGTTGAACATCAGTTTAGAATCAGATAATAAATAAAAGTGTATCTTACAACTGCCTTGGTATAAAGACAGCTACAGTCCAGCTAGGTTTATTCAATTTTACTTTTCAAATAAATTAAAATATTTTCATGGGTCCCTAAAAGCACCATAGGCCTTTAGTACTATGCCTACTGTGCTTCATGGATGTCAGCCCTGTGAAGGGTCCTATAGAGCCAATCAGACCTTTCTTTCATCTTTATACGGTAAAAGAACACACAAACAGATCAGATTATTATCGCTCCCTAATTTTCACAGAAGTAGACTCTGAACACAGATCTCAGCATCAATTGCAACTTGTATCCAAGATTTCCCACTGGAACAGAATAGAGAACCCAGAAATCAACATACTTAGATCCAACCGATCTTTGACAAAGGCACCAAGAACATACACTGGGGTAAGGTCAGCAGCCTCTTCAGCAAATGGAGCTGGGAAAACTGGACATTCGTGTGTAGAAGAATGAAACTAGACCCATACATTGTGCCACATACCAAAGTCTACTCAAAATGGATTAAAGATTTAAATATAAAACCTGAAACTATAAAACTCCTAGAAGAAAACATAAGAGAAACACATCAGGATGTAGGACTGTGCAAAGGATTTATAAATAAGACCTCAAAGCACAGGCAACAAAAGAAAAAAAAAAAACAAATAGTATAATATCAACCTAAAAAGCTTTTGCACAGCAAAGGAAACAATCAACAGAGTAAAAAGACGACCCACAGAATGGGAGAAAATATTTTCAAACTATACATCTGACAAGGAATTAATATCCAGAATATACAAGGAACTCAAACAACTTAACAACAACAACAACAACAACAATAATAATAATAATCTAATCCAAAAATGAGCAAAGGAGCCAAACAGACAATTCTCAAAAGAAGATATACAAATGGCCAACAGACACATGAAAAAATGTTCAACATCACTAATCACTAAGGAAATGCAAATCAAAACCACATTGAGATATCATTTCATGCCAGTTAGACTGGCTATTATCAAAAAGAGAATAATAAATGCTGGTGAGGATGTGGAGAAAGGGGCGTACATGTCTGCACTGTTGGTGGGACTGTAAATTACTACAGCCCTTGTGGAAACCAGTTTAGAGGTTTTTCAAACACCTACAGATAGAACCACCATACAATCCAGCAATGCCACTGCTGGGTTATATCCAAACGAATGGAAATCATCATGTCAAAGGGAAATTTGCACTCTCATATTTATCACAGATCTGTTTACAATAACCAAGACATGGAACCAATATAAATGTCCATCAAGGGATGGCTGGATAAGGGACACATTTTATCACATTTTATTTATCTACTTGGTTGATGGCAATTTGGATTGGTTTTACTTTTTGGCTATTATGAATAATAGTTGTATGAATATTCTTGTTCAGTTTCTGCATGGACACGTTTTTATTTCTCTTGAATATTTACATAGGAGTGGAAATTCTGGGTCATTTGGTGACTCTATGATTAACCTTTGATGAACTGCCAAAACATTTTCCAATGTGGGTGCACCATTTTACATTCCAACAGGCAGTGTGCAAGGATTTCAATTTCTCCACATCTTAGCTCAAACTTTTTATTATTTGTATCTTGATTACAGTCATTCTAGTAGGTGTGAGGTGTTATCATAATATAATTTCATTTGCATATTTTCATGTGCTTATTGACCATTTTAAGGAATATCTACCATTGTTATATTTTTATCATTGAGTCATAACTGTTCCTTATATATTCCAAGTACAAGTTCCTTATTAGATATATGATTTGCAAATATTTTCTCCAAGTCTGTGGATTGTCTTTCCACTTTTTTTGATGGTGTCCTTGGAAGCACACCACTTTATAATTTTGATGAACCCCAAATTGCTTATTTTTTTTCATTGCTGCTTATGCTTTAGATTTGATAGAGAAGATATCATTGCCTAATCCAAAGCCCTAAACATTCACCCCTGTTTTCCTCTAAGAGATTTATAGGTTTAGTGCTTACATACAGGTCTTTGATTGGTTTTTAACATCTTTATTTAGATATAATTCACATACCATATGACGGAAATTTTAAAAGTTCATAGAAAGATTCATGTTATTATTTTTTCATTATATTCTCCAGGAATTTTTTAAGTATCTTTGTATAATTCACCTATTTAAAGTGTACTGTCAATGGTTTTCATTATGTTCATACATACGTGCAACTATCACCAATGTTGATTTTAGAACATTTTTATCTCTTCAACAAGAAACCCTATATCTTTTAGCTATCAATTCCCTAACACCCCACCACACCCAGCCACCAGCTATAGGCAACTCTTAATCTACTTTTTCTCCATATATTTTCATATTCTGGACTTTCAAATTATTAGAATCATAAAATATACTGTCTTTTATGACTGATTTCTTTCATTTATCATAATGTTTTCAAGGATAATTCATGCATATATGAGTATGATTTTTTTTATAGATAAATGATATCCCATTGTATGTATCCATCACATTTTTTATCAGTATATGAATACTTTTGTTGCTTCCACCTTAGCTAGTGTCAATAGAGCTGCTATGAACAGCTGTGTAGAAGTACTTGTTTAATACCTGTTTCTGAATAATATTCCAGTTTATGTAAACAAATGTCCATGAAGTGATACATGAAGTATTTGTTAAATATCTGCTTTCAATTATTTAGTGTATGCATCTGGAAGGGTAATGTAGGAATCACATCATAATTCTATGTTGAACATACTGAGGAACTGACAAAATGTTTTTCACAGCATCTGTATCATTCCCATCAGCAATGATCAGGGGTTCCAATTCTCTAACTACCCCACACTTGCCACTTTTCAGTTTATAAAATGATTATTATAGCCATTCTATTGTATGTAAAGAGGTATATTGTTTGGTTTAGTTTTGATTTCCATATTTCTAATTGCTAATGATGTCAATCATTTTTTCATGTGCATGTTAGATATTTGTATATCTTTCTTGGAGAAATTTCGATTCATATATTGTGCCCACTTTTAACTGTGTTATTGGTCTTTTTAGTTTTGAGTTGTAAGTATTCTTTATATATTCCAGATATTATTCCTTTATTAGATGTATGATTCAAAAATTTTCTCTCATTCTGTAGGTTGTCTATTCACTTTTTTGATTGTGTCTTTTGAAGCACGCAACTTTTAAAATGATCTTTTAGTAAGTCCAATTCATTTATTTTCATTTATTGTTCATACTTTTGTGTCATATACAAGAATCTTTGCCAAATTCAAGGTCATGGTTACTGACCCCTATGTTTTATCTAAGAGCTACATTGAGGCCTTTGATTTATTTTCTGTTAATTGTTGAATATTGTGTGAGGTGTGCAAGACTATCCAGTTGGTCCAGCATCATTTGAATGGTCTCAGCATCCTTTTCAAAAGTCAGTTCCTATGAATATATAGATTTATTTCTTGACACTCAATTATATTTCATTGATTTATATGTCTATCATTATGGCAATACCTCACTCTCTTGATTATCTGCTTTGTAGTAACTTTTTAAATCAAATTATCATCATAAATTTACTTATTTATTTATTGGGGGGGGTGTTTTTTACTTTAATTTAATTTTACTTCTCAAAATACATTGTACTTGATTTTCATGCCCCTTTCCCCCTTCCTCTCCATCCCTTCCCCCCAACCCCATTGTATCTGTGCACTTGGCTTAAATAGTTCAAGGAATTTTTATGGTTATTCTGTCTTCTTCCCCCCACCCTTTATTTGTTTCTGTAAAAAAGAACCAAATATTACCATTTGCAACAACGTGGATGGACTTAGAGAAAATTATATGAAGTGAAACCAGCCAGGCACAGAAAGAGAAATACCACATGTTCTCACTTATTTGTGAGAGTAACTTTTAAAACAAGAAATTTTACTCTTCTCTTTTAAGATTAGTTTGCCCATTTTATTATACCAAAAATTTCATATACACTTTAGAATTAACTTCTATAAATAATTCATGTGGGATTCTGGTACAGATTTTATTGAATCTGCAGGGCATTGTGGAGAGCATCACTATCTTAATAATTTTAAGCATTCCAATTCATGAATTTGGTATGTTTTTCCATTTAAATTCTTTCCCAAATGTTTTGCAGTTGTTAGTGCATAAGTTTTACACTTCTTTGTTAAATTTACTCTTAAGTATCTTATTATTATCAATCATAAATTAAATTTTCTTAGTATCATATTTAAAGTATTTGTAGGAAGTGTATGGGACTGCAATAGAATTTTTGTATGTTAATCACATAGCTTGAAAACATGCTGAATTCATGTATTGGTTCTAATAAATTTGTTAGTGAATGCCTTTGGATTTTATCTATTTATTTATTTATTTTATTTTAGTTCACATGTATTGATTGTACAAATTTATGGGCTACAGAGTTATATTTCAGGACATGTATACAATATGTGATGATCAAGTGAGGATCATCAGCATAATTTGAATTTTCTACGTAAAGATCCTGCCCATCTTCCTTTCTAACCTAAATGCCTTTGTTATTCTTTGTTGCATAATTGTCCTGGCTAGAAAATTGACTACAATGTTGAATAGAAGTGGTGAGAGGGGACTTCCTTTTTCTGTTTCTACCTTAGAAGGAAAGCACCAATCTTTAATCACTAACTATAATCTTAGTTTTTCTTTTTCAGATGATTTTTATCAGATTAATGAGGTTCTGTTCTATTTCTAATCTGTTAAATGTTTTATCATGAAAGGATGCCAGATTTTGCCCAATACTTCTTCTGTGTCTATTGAGATGATCACGTGATTTTTGTTTTTTATTCTGTTGGGTTTTTGCCTCATGTAGTTTGACATTCTGTTGTTAGGTGCATATTGTTATATCTTTTTGTAGAACTGACCCGTTTATCAATGTAATACCCTTCTTTATCCCTGATAACTTCCCTGCTTTGAAATCTGCTCTACCTGAAATAAATATAGCTACTCCAGCTTTCTTTTGATTAGTGTTAGTTTGGTGTATTTTTCTCCTTCCATTTATTTTCAATTTATGTGTATTTTATATTTAAAGTGAATTTCTAAGAGATAACATATAATTTGGGGTTTTGTTTTTTGATCCACTCTGACAATCTCTGTCTGTTCATTGGTGCATTTAATCACTGATGTTCAAAGTGATTATTGATATACTTTCATTAATATTTACCATAATTGCTACTCTTTCCTATTTCTTGTGCTTGTTCTTTGTTCCTATTTTGTCTTCTCTTTAATGGAGCATTTTAAATGATTCCATTTTCTCTCCTTTCTCAGTATATTTTATACTATTTTTTTTAACTTATTTTAGTGGTACTTCTTTTTAGTGGTTGTTCTATAATTGTAATCCACATCACAACTAATCCAAGTCAACTTTCAAATACACTGTACCATTTCACTAGTAGTTTTAGTACCTTCTAATAAAAAAAAAAACTCTAATATTTATCTCATGTCCCATCCATCATCACTGTCATTTATTTCACTTATGCATAAGCATAAGAACATATATTTATACATAATCAAATACATTGTTGCTATTATTATTTTTTTAAAACCTGTTATTGTTAGATCATTAAGAATAGAAAATAAAATGAAAAATTTTATTTTACCATCACATACATCCCCTCGATGCTCTTCCTTTTTTTATGTAGATTTGAGTTTCTGACCTATATTATTGGACTTCTCATTAAATAACTTCTTTTAACAGTTTTAATAAGTTTGTGCAAGTTAGCTCTTGAGGCAACTGATTTCCTCAATTTTTGTTTGTCTGAGAAAATCTCTAATTATTCACTTTTGAAGGATAATTTCACAGGGCACAGAACTTGAGGTTGCCATATTTTTTTTCCTCAACACTTTAAATATTTCAGTCCATTTCTTATTGCTTTCACGATATCTGAGGAAAAGTCAGATGTAATTGTTACCTTCCTTTCTCTACAGGTAAGGAATTTTTTTCTTGTCTTTTGTCAGGATCATTTTCTGTTATAGTCAACTTCCGTAGTTTGAAAATGATATGCCTAGGTGCATTTTTTTTTTTTTTTTTGGTATTTATCAAGTTTGATGTTCTCTGAATTTCCTGGATCGGTGGTTTAGAGTTTGGCATTAATTTGGGGAAATTTTCATTATTATTTTTTGACAGTTTTTTTTATTATTATTGAAAGATAACATTATATATATTTGTGGGGTATAGAATCACATATCAATATATGTGTACATTATTTGGTGATCAATTCAGGATAAATAGTATATTCATGTTTAAAAAAACATAACCAGTGTTTGTCACCCTTAACTAGTTTCTTGCCAACTCCCCTCACCCTCCCCTTTTCTCATCTGTAATATCCACAGTTCTGTTCTTTCTCTTTTTTTTTTTTTTTTTTGGAAAGTTTAATGTATTATTGTGACCGTTTCTTTCTTTCTCTTTCCTCTTTTCTTTCTTTCTTTATTTTAGCCCCCACTTATGAGTGAGGACATGTGGTATTTCTCTTTCTGTGCCTGGCTTATTACTCTTAACATAATTTTCTCTAAGTTTATCCACGTTTCTACAAATGGCAGCATTTCATTCTTTTTTATGGCAGAGTAGGATTCACCCCAGTTAGACTGGCCATTATCAAAAAGACAGAGAATAACAAATGCGGGTGAGAATGTGGAGAAAGGGGAACCTTCTTACACTGCCAGTGGGACTGTCAATGAGTGCAGCTGTTATGGAAAACAGTACGGAGCTTCCTCAGACAACTACAGGTAGATCTTCTGTATGACCCAGCGGTCCCATCACTGGGTATATACCCAGAGGAATGGAAATCATCATGTCAGAGGAATTCCTGCACTCCCATGTTTATTGCAGCTCAATTTACAATAGCCCAGAGCTCGAATCAATCTAGATGTCCATTGACAGATGACTGGATAAGTCATTGTTGTTTTTTAGATATTTCTTGTGTATTTCTCTCTTTCTTTTCCTTCTGGTATTACCATGACAGGTATGCTACATCTCGTGTAGTGGTTCCACAGTCCTTGGATGCTCTGTTCTTTTCCCCACCCCATCCCCAGTCTCTGTTCTCCTTCCCTTTCAGTTTTGGAGATTTCTATTGAGATATTTTCACACTGAGAGATTCAATCCTTAGATGTGTCTGGTCTCCTATTCATTATCCCATCAAGGCCTTCTTCATTTCTCTTGAAGTGTTTTTTATCTCTAGCATTTCTTTTTGCTTCTCTCTTAGGATTTCTAATTCTTTACTTGCATGGCCCATCTGTTCTTGAATACTGTCTACTTTATCCATGAGAGCCCTTAGCATATTAATCATAGTTGCCTTAAAATCCTAGTCTAATAATTCTAACATTCCCTCCATGTCTGGCCGTGATGCTAGCTCTGTCTCTTCCAATTGTGTTTTTGCCTTTAGGTATGCCTTACAATATATACATATTTTTGATAGCCAAACATGTTGTTCCAGGTATAGGAAACTACTAATATAGTTATATAGTATAGTAATATAGTATATGTTATATATATATATAATATAGTAATGTTCAGGTGATGTGTGGGCTGAGTAGAAATATTCAATAGTCCTACAGTTAGGTCTCAGACTTCAGGTGAGACTACTTTTGTGGACTGTAAAAATTCACAAGTGATTTGTGGGTTTGTTTTTCTTCTCTTATGTAGAGAGGATGACTAAAGGTGGCTAAACTTGGGATTTTCTGTCTCCCAGGTCAATTAGGCCCTGAGTACTCCCCCGCAAGTTAGGCTCTGGTTAGTGGGCCTTAATCTAGTTTATCCTGAGGTCTGGCCTTGCTAAAGAGAACAGAGTGCTGTGGCTTATTTCAGAATGGTAACTTCCCCCCTCCCACTTCTGGAAGCACGGAGGGATGTTTCTATGATATTTACTGTGAGACTCTGGACATGTTCCTGGGGGTAAAACTAACCAAAGTACACCCCCAGAAATGACTGGGTTCACCTGGAAGTTTTAACTTTCAGAGTCGTGTGTAGTGATCATTTAGCAATACATCAGTTACAGTTTGGGTTTTGCTGTCCCAGCACTGGTTCTCACGGTGGTTTCTGCTCCTGAGTCTCTGCTCCTGTAAGCCATGACTTCTTACTTTTACCTGACTCTCTATCAAATCTTGGAGGTGGATATTTACCCTGTGTCCTCACCTCCCTCACAGATCCTAGAAGAGGAGTTGATTTTTCAGTCTGTTCAGTCTTTTACTTGTTGTTCGGATGAAGTGGTGAACTCCGTCTCCTAACACGAAGAACCAGAAACCGAAGTCTCTAAAGACGCTTTGCTCCTTATTTAAATTTTCATCTGTGAAAAGCTTAAGAAAGTGTCTTCCACACAGTAAACGTTCAGTAAGCCTTGAGTGAATTATTGAAGAATAAATTTTGAATGATCATACCATCTTCCATAGAGGATGGGGAAATTAATAGAATATATTACTTACAATAATGGAGGTATCAGAAGCATCTCCTGATAGGGAGTTATTATTCATTTATTTGGAGTCTGAATTTTACTGGCCTCTTGAGATGGAGATGAATGATGAAGTGTAAACGTGAGAGACTTGTACTTAATTTGCTTCTTTCTCTTAAAGAAATGCCTATTCAATGCAGGGAAATTATTAGACCAACAACTCCTAGTTTACCCATTTCCCATGAACTACTGTCTTAATTCATCCAATGACTTGATTCCTATTCTTAGTATCATCACTAACTAAATACAATTTTAAAAGTACACTTTAACTTCCTGAGTATAAGTTTACATCCCTATAAAATGGAATAGTTGGATTAGATAAAGTACATGCTTACTCTTGCAAACTTGGTCAAAGCTATTTAATAAAATATATATATATATATATATATATATATATTTCCTTACTCATTCAGTCTCATTAGATGTACTTGCCAGAGAGGGTAGTCTGACCCTGTTCTTTTATATCCTGCCTTACTGAAAATATAAAAAGATAAATGACTCAAAAAGAGGAAATAATACAAATATCAATAATACAAGATGCAATATAATTTTATTGCATTGGATATGACTTTTCAGAGCTAAGTTAAAGCTAGCAGAAAATTCTTTATCTGGTCATTAGTTCAGTGTTCCATAGAATAAAGTACTTTTAAAGCTATAAAACTTTGTTGTATCATATGGTTTGAGGGAACTGAATATGAACTTACCTATATATATTCCTCAATACAAGTTTGCTTTTATATCTGCTTGTATGACTCACATAATTAAGGATATGAAAATTACATTTAGTACTCTATTTGTGCCAACTTATATTACTTTTAAAATGGATTTCTTAAATTTTCCCCTGAGTTATGCCATTGTATTATGAGAAAAGTTGATTTTTAGCAGCACCATAAGTTTGTAGTATATAATAGCAATGAGACATGCTGTATTTATAAAATCTGTTTGTTTTACAATTAACATCGTGATGATTTATACATTACTTTTTATTATAAGATGATACAAAATGATTATGATGCTGTAATTCCAGATATTTAAGTTTTACAGTGGTAGAATAAAAATACTACCATTTCTAACACTACAGGGATATTGGTGATGCAAGAATACTGAGATATCTGTTTTACTCTCTTCTTATTGTTTTGATTATATAAGATAATCTGGATGAATATTATATTGGTATTAAAAAATTCTTCAAATTAAACATGTGTTTATTCATTCAACAAATCAGCATTAAACACTATTCAGGTGCTGTACATACAGTAGTGGGCACGTTGGAAAAGGCACTGGCTCTTAGAGAACTTGCAGTCTCTTAGAGGAGATAATCAGTAGACAACTAATAAATAAAAATACAAAATGACAGCCATGTGTACTTTAGAGGAGAATTAGCAAGGTCATATAAAGTGATATATGTGGGCCAAAAGATAGAGCTAGTGATTTAAGGCAACAATCTTCCACAGATCATACAGAAACCTCTAAAGGCTATATGTCTCCCAGTGATGTACTTTCCGTACATTTTTCCAGTATACTCATATACCTCTGACTACTTGACATCACCTGGATATACTACAGAAACTTCAAATGCATCATGTACAGGATCAAATCCATCATTTAATGCCTAAATCTTCTAAGCTTAGCCATTTTCCAATTTTTTATCAATCATTTATTCGTACCACTTTACCACCAAAATATCTGTTAAGCGTATTCTTTTACTCCTGCTCCACTGTGAGTACCTCAGTAATGCATTTGCTTTGGGTTGCTTAGTGGACACCAGTTTCTATGCTATCCACTTTGCAAGTTCTACATACATAATCCTCACCAGGGGATAGTGACTGCTAAATGCTTGGTCTTTGGACTTCAGAGCTTGCTTTTTAAATCACTATTTCCTTCTATCAACTTTTATTTTTTCTAAGCTAGTTGACATCCTTGAAATGTTGATCTGTGAAGCATAGCACTACTAGATTACCAATTCTCCCAACAACATAAAATTCTTCAAAGATTCTCTGGCATTTACATCAGCACTAAAGAAATCTGGTTAACAATAGTGATCACCTAGGTACTTGAAAATTATATACATGTGTGTGTGCGTCTGTGTGTGTGTGTGTGTGTGTGTGTATGTATACACATATACGAGAGATCTACAAAAAGTTCATGAAAAAATTCATGCAACCTTTTAATTTTTCCAAATTTTGAAGTACCCTGGTGCATGTATGTGTATGTGTGTGTATAAAACTACATATAAAGTATATTTATATATTAATATGTATCATATGTGTCATGTTTGTATGTGTGTATTTCTCGGACTCATGCTATATCATCAGAAATATAAACTTAAAGTCTAGACTACTAGTTTGTACTTTTCAAAATGTTGCTGGGATTCTGATAATCAGCCAACATTTGTGAGCTATGATTTCTATATTGAACTCCTTAATATCTGGGCCATTCAACTCAAAATGCTTCCCCAAGCTCCACCTTTTCTTTCTAACATAAATTATAATGTCATTGAACAATATTCCTCAAACACACGTCCTTCCTTAAAGACTTCACATGCTTTTTACAGAAAACACTTGTCTGAAACAACACGCATCCTTCTATTGTCAGCAAGCTCCTTCCCCAACATCAAACATCAAAACACCAAAATTCATGTTTTTCTCCTACGGAAAGTTCTTCATTTCTCCCTCTCCTGTCAAGATTCAAAGTTTCTTCTCCTATTTTGTCCTGTGAGAAATGATTGCTAAAAAAAACTATTAAACAGTTTTTTATGAGGTCTTTGCTTCCCACTCAGGGAGATATATTGGAAGAAAAATTACATAAGAGCAGGGAATTATTGATTCTGGCATCTACTACAAGATTTGTCATTCACATGTTTGTGATGATGATATGGGTAAACTGGAGCCAAGACTATGCACATCAAATTTAATAAATTCAAGTAGAAATTATCACCTTAAAAATAGGACAGAGTGCAACATTTACAATGAAAATCTGATCAAATCCATCAACCTAATATGAAAGAGGAGGACTCAGAAAACGACTTGCATGAAGGAACCAGGATTGGATTGTTTATTTCCTTTTCTGCATATGAGAAACAACCCAGACTAATACAAAACTAGCAGAATGAAGTGAGTCTATAGGACTGGAAGTGGAAAGTAAAGAAGATTAAGAAAACAGATTGAGGGAGAAAACAAAGAGGAACATGAGTTCAAACTCGTGATGTACTGTAGATGATTTCATTTCTTATTAATATTAATATCACAATTCTGTAAAAGAATAATTGTATTTCCATTTTCAAGACAAGAGAATTGAGACTTGAAGAGATCAAGTAATTAATCCAGGTTTATATCATCGCTTGCTGGCATAGCCAGCATTCAAAGTATATATTTAAATCATAGTCATTTTTTTTTTCCTTTTCACTTTTCATCATAAACTTCCCCATTCAATTTCATTCTCACTCAAGTGAAAACTAAATCTTTTGGCATCAGACAATAAATGAACTAAATAAGTAAATATTACATACAATATGTTAGACTATCACAAAACCTGACAGCTGTAAGGATATTGATGAGATAAGCATTCAAGACAGAGAAGAGCAAGTTGGGAATATACCTGGTGTGTTCAAGAAGTCTCATGGAGGCCAGAGAAGCTATGAAGGGATAATGAGGAGGGAACATGGGGGTTGAGCTGAGAAGTAACAGGTGACAGAATGTTGTAGGGCTCTTTTATGAAGAACACTATCAATTCTCATTACTCACAATTGCCATGTTCTATACAGTTGCTGCAAATACTGCATAGTGAATGCTAAACTATTGTTCTTAAAGGAAAGACAGGGTTAGGTTCCTGCAAACCTTGGGTCACAATTTTTTTGTGAGCCAGAACACACTTTCATTGCATAGGTTCATTTGCCAATGTCCTTGTAGACAAGCCAATCTCATCAACGTTACAAACCCTTTTCACATAACCCTTGCACATAACCCTTTCCCTTTATAACACTTAAATTAAAAAGAAAATTCTTCCACAGCCTTCTGATACACAGAGATGGCCTCACCTGCCAAGCTTTACATTTTTTCATACTATATCACATTTTGAAATGTGCAAACCAGGCAGCACTAGTCAAGTAGGGGTCAATATCATCCTTACCCTTGGGAACATGTCTGTAAATTCTTTTGCTTTCTAGCTTTGCAGCAACACTGTCCACTACATGTTATTTGTCAGTTTTCATCTCACAAATCTACAAATTTAGCCCATTTTCTATCTTTTCCATAGCTTCACCATACATTCTAGATACTTAACACTTTCTAGAGTGGCCTAATGTAACATATTGGTGACTTTTTTCTTTCTGGATGGCCATTTTGTTAATTCATTACCATTGAACTCACAGCCAACAGCACCATGACTCATGCCTGAGCAAAACTGATCTAACACATATATTTTCTTCATAAGGCACATCACAACCTACTTGCACTTAGGAACCCTAAACAGAACTTTAGCACTATGCTTGGAGGCCATTTTAAACATCAAAAGCACCAGTGAAAGGCACAAAAATACTAGAAACGTGGCCAGAGTGGGAAGGACAGACTTGTTTACAATATGACAGCTGAAACAAGAATGCAATATTGAATCTCAGCTGAGAAATTATGCATTGGGAAGCTCAAATTTTTCATTGCTCTATGCATGTGCATGACTGCAAATAACAGTGAAAGCACATTGAATATTGATTTTGGGGTTACAAATAAATTTTAGTAAGCAGGCAAATTCACAAATACAGAATTCATAAATAGTAAGAATCAGCTATACTTTGGCTTACTGATTAAAACGAGAAGTTTTGGAAACTACTAAAGAGAGCAGTGGCTTGATGTGACATACATTTTAACAGATTTTGGGCAGTGATCAGAGAAAGCTCAAAAATATCAGCATATGTTTACTTTTCTGCTTGTTTCATAATCCCAGGCCCTTTTATTCATTGTGCTTTTGTTGGACTATTTTGATTCCTCTTATACTGTATACAGCATGTACCTTCCTCTAGTGATCACATACACCAACCCAACAAATCTTTTGTACATTGTGTTATTGGATCAAGGGTTAGCAAATTGGGGTTCCAAATGTAGCATTGCCATTAACAGGCTGTTTTGTCTTAAATTTCCACATGCCAGTTAAGCTCGGATCTCCTAAAAGGAATAATTTGTGCTAAAATTTATCTGTTGAATAAGTCCCCAAGCCACCTGCAGTTCTAAATTTTGTCATTTCTTGTTAAATGAGATTCAGGTATGTTTTGTGGATTTGGAGGCTGATTGGTCTTTTTTAGAAAGTACCTCCTATCCTAAAAGTTTGAGGAACATATTCAAAGATTAATCTTGCCAATATAAATTTTATGGAAAATATCAATCACATAATAAAGCTTAACCAAGTTGTAATTCTGTCTATCAAAGACATTACAAACTGCTTTACTGGAGCGAGAACTCCCAAAAGCGCTTTCCTGTCTATCCTTCATTAACTGAAACATTGCCTCTGTCATTCTTTGCTTCTTTCTGAAAAGGCCTTCCCTGGAATAATTTATTTTTTTTCTCATTTTCTCCAGCTATGTGCCCCCCCCCCCACCACTTCCCCTAAGAGTTCGCATTATTTGCAAGTTTTGTTTACATTTTGTTTATGTCATTTTGAGCTACACACAACCTCACAAATGGAGGCAGAGGAATCCTTCAGCCTAGAGGGGAGAATAAAGACATACCTATTTTTACTAACTACATTTCAACAGGTCATGGACCTTGAGTTGGTCATGTCCAGTAATTATTCATTAGCATTAAAATAAAGTTGCAGCCAGTGGCTAAACATCTGTACTTTCTGTGTTAAATTCTAAACCTGCTTTGCAATTCCATTAAGCCTCTAGAGACTATTCAGAAGTTACTTATTATTATTGCTATTTATTGCATTATGTGTTTATTGGTGAAGGAAAGAATGAATCAAGGTAATGCTGAGTCAAGCCATCTTCTGAGCTGCATAGAAGTTTGGAAGCCAGAGCCTGAGTTGTCTCCATTGTGTGTGATCGCAAAAAGACCCTTCTCCCATGTAGTCCCTTTGTAAGTTAGAGGTACGCCTGTGGTTGAATCGGGGCTGTACCCAGTTTTCTCCTACTAACAGAGGAGTTGCTGAGGTGCAGTCCCTCCAGGCTTCTCATCACATTCAAAAAAGAAAAAAATAAATAAAAATTAAATTCACCTTTGGGGTCAGGACACTGCACTCCGTTGGTCTCACTTCCGTACTTGATTCCCAGCTTAGTGGCATGACCTCAGTCTGTCAGTGGCCAAGTTACTATGGATATACTGGTAGTCACTTATGTGTAACACTTGTTTTTTCCCCCTGGTAATTTTTATTTTTATTTCATTTTATTATTTTTTTTATTTGAAAATATTTAATTGGCAAATAAAAATTGTATATATTCAATGTGTAAAACATGACGATCTTATACACATGTACGTTGTTTAATGATTATCACAATCAAAGTAATTAACACATCCGTACTTTTCAGCTGTACTTTACATCCCCAGGACTTCATCTTATATGTCAAAGTTCTTACCCAGTGACCAACATATTCCTTTCCCCATCTTCTAGTCCCTGGCAACCACCTTACTACTCTAGATTGCTATGATTTTGACTTTCTTAGAATCCATACATAAGTGAGATCATACATTATTTGTCTTTTTTTATCTGACTTATTCCACCTAGCTTCATGTCTTCCAGGTGCATTCATGTTTTTGCAAATGGCAGGACTTCCTTCTTTTTTATGGTTAAATAGTATTCCATTGTAAGTATGTATAGAAATAGATATAGATATAGATACAGATATAGATAGATATAGATATAGATAAAGATATAGATATAGATATAGATATAGATAAAGATATAGATAAAGATATAGATATAGGTATAGATACAGATAAAGATATAGATATAGATATAGATATAGATATAGATATAGATAAAGATATATATAAAGATATAGATATAGATATAGGTATAGATATAGATAAAGATATAGATATAGATAAAGATATAGATATAAAGACATAGATAAAGATATAGATATAGATATAGATATAGATATAGATATAGATATAGATATAGATATAGATATAGATAGATAGAGATAGAGATAGATAGAGATAGAGGTAGAGATAGAGATATAGGTATAGATATACCACATTTTCTTTATCCATGGACAGTTAGATATTTCTGTATCTTGGCTATTGTGAATAACGCTGCAATGAACATCAGGGCACAGATATCTCTTTGAGATTCTGATTTGCTTTCCTTTGGATATACACCCAGAAGTGGGATTTCAGGATCCCATGGTAGTTTTATCTATAATAGTTTTAAGAACCTCGCTACTGTTTTCCATATACCTGTACCAATTTGCATTCCCACAAACAGGAATGCAAAAAAGTTTCCCTTCTCTCTCCACCCTCACCATCACTTGTTATCTCTTGTCCTTTTGATTACAGAAATTCTAACATGTATGAGGTAATACCTCATTGTGGTTTTAATTTTCATTTATCTGATTATTAGGGATGTTGAACATATTTTTATATACATGTTGGCCACTTATATGTCTTCTTTAGAAAAACATCCATTCAGGTCCTTGCCCGCTTTTTCATCAAGTTAGTTGTTTGTTGTATTTGTTTTGTTTTGGGTTTTTTTTGCTATTCAGTTTTATAAGTTCCTTATATATTTTGGATACTAACCCCTTATCATATATATAGTGTGCAAATATTTTCTCACATTCCATAGTTTGCCTTTTCCTCTTGTTGGTTTGTCCTTTGCTGTGCAGAAACATTTTAGTTTGATGCAGTCCATGCTTGTTATTTTTCCTTTTGTGGCCTGTGTTTTTGATGTCATATCCAAGAAATCATTGACAAGACCAATGTTAAAAAGCTCTTCTGTTGTGTTTTCTTCTAGGAGTTTTGCAGTTTCAGGTATTACATTTAAATATTTAATCTGTTTTAAGTGTTTTGTTTGTTTGTTTGTTTGTTTTTGTATATGTTGTAAGAAAAAGGTTTCATTTCATGTTTTTGCATGTGGGTATCCAGTTTTACCATATTTTCTCTTTATAACTCTGATTCTTTTGCTTCCCTTTTATAACAATCCATGTTGCAGAATCCAAGATAATCTCCCCATTTCAAAACCCAAAATGTAATCACATGTACAAGGTCTCTTTTTCTATATAAAGTATCATACTATTCTTTTGTGGGTATTAGACTGCGAATATCTTCAGAGGACCACTCTTCAGCCTAACTCGTTCAAATATGTTACAGACATATATTGAACCATACCATTTTTTTTTCTATTACTATCTTAGTATCAGGATGGATTTCTCAACAGTATCTTTATATATAGGAAAATGTGTAACAAAAATTAATTAATATTCCTATCTCTTTGGCTTCTTTGTTGGGAATAAATTCATATGACAAGGTAAAAAAGACAAAAGGCAACAATATAGTATGATGTACAGATGAGAAGAATATTTGGTAATTTATCAGGATCTAGTGTTATATTTCTAGTTTTAAAAATATATACATAGCATGGATTACAGTTTATATCACCATTTGGAGAAGGCAAAAACACCTTGTTTCTGAAGAAAAAAACATCATGGTACAGGAGAGAGAAAGCAGACCTCAGGTTAGAAATACAGCTCTGTCCTAACTAGCTGTGTCAGATAATCTCTGACCCTTTGTTTATAGCTATTTATCTATCTGTCTTAGTATCTATCTATCAGTGTATGTGTGTACTAGGGGTACTTCAAAAAGTTCATGGAAAAATAAAATTGAAAGATAATACAAATCTCTTCATGGATATCTATGAAGGAGAATGCTGTAGATTGAATGTCTCCCAAACTCACTTAAGCTTAATCCTTACTGTAAATGTTCAGTGTGGCAAATTATGGTAATTGAAAGGTGGGGCCTTGAAGAGGTAATTAGATTGTGAGTACCATGCCCTAGCAAATGGATTAATAAGTTGATTTTTTTTTTTTTTTTTTTTTTGACCAGTAAGGGGATCGCAACCCTCAGCACGGTGTGGTCTGCACCACGCTCAGCCAGTGAGCGCACCAGCCATCCCTATGTAGGATCCAAACCCACGGCCTGAGCACTACCAGCGCCGCACTCTCCCGAGTGAGCCACAGGGTTGGCCCATAAGTTGATGGTTTAATATTGGTCATGGACATGGTTCTTAGGGCTTTAAAAGAAGAAGGAGTGAGGAATTAGCTCTGTCTCTGCTTCTGCCATCTGCCATGTGACACCCTGCTTTGCTGTGAAGAGTCACTACCTCTCATCAAGGCTCTCACCAGATATGTTTCCTGGACTTTGGACTTCCCAGCTTCTGAAACAGTAAGCAATAAATATTGTTTGTTTATAAATTACTTAGTTTCAGGCATTTCTGTTATAAGCAACATGAATAGACTATTAGAGATAATAATATTTATTTTATAAATTAGTCATAAATCCTAAAGGACGTAGAGGGAAAATGTCTACAATCATAATTATCTCTAGATAAATAATTTAAGCAATACTATTTTTCTTTTTCTCCTGCCAATAATACCAGTTATTTGGAGGGAAGTGTTCACTCTATATGAATGTAAATAAAAGACAAGCAATGTCTTATTTGTCTTCAGGTGTTGACTGGATGGTGAAATTATTATTTTTTTATAACAATTGTGAAGACAGGAATAACATCCCAGAGTAGGCAAGGATCCCACCTCTCTGACTAGCTGGGGCAACTCCTATAAAGTAGATATAGTTGCTTCCATTCTGGTTGACAGGGAAGAAAAATGTTCTAAATAGGAAAATCCTCCACTTCTGCTTCCTGCTTTGTCTTCTAATATCTTGCCAAGTACTGCTCCCTTCCACAGCGGTTCTCAGAGACTACCCAAACGGAAGATGTAACAGGAGAGGAATAACTTTTCTACCCATGGGAATTATTTTACCCACATTTTATTAGAATCCCACTCAATGTATTCTTAAAAATATAAAAAGTATTAAAGTTGGAATCAGGAAAAGTAGGTCCTAGCCCATTGCTACCACTAGATTGCATATCTGCATGTATTTTCTTTGAAATACTTATTATATTCCCTAGTTCTTTCCCAGAGTTTAGAAGTCAAGGAGTCATAGAGCCAAAGGCATCTTTCCTCTTAGAAAGTCAACTTCTCCATTTTCAGAGAAATGCGATTTAAGAAAAAAATCAATAGCTCAACTCCTTTCTGAGGGCTCTATTTTGGCCCTTCTGTTCTTTGTCTCCATGGCATGCTGTGATATTATCTTTCTCTCTGCAAGACACTGAATAAGAGAGCTGTCAGTATGAAGTGTGCTGAAAAGGACTAGTTTATCCCTAAACCAGGGCTCCTCATTGTTCTATTCAAAAATGTTTTACTTTCTTCCAATGACTTTCTGTTACTATTTCTTTGTTCAGATAAATAGGAAAGAGCTGGAAAGAAATGGAGCAGTAGAATAAGACAACAATAAAAACACCAGTATACGCGAAGTTCACTGGATAAATGGGAAACTGATATTCTTACAATTGGAAAGTCTATATTTGTTAAGTTTCAATACTTGTACTTGGAACTGAACCTTTGGGATTCATAAAATGGTTCTACCCTTTTTTTTTCTTTCAATTTGGTTATTTCAGGTTCTGCTTGATAGAATAGTTACGATATCCAAAATGTCTGGATTGTGTAGTTGTGCTAATTCAGAATATTCCCTTCTATTTAAATGTGCAGAAACCCAACATTTTGTGTCCATCCAGAGTACAGCCCCACTCTGCTTCTTGAAGCATGAAGCAAAGCAGTAAAAAAACAAAACAAAACAGAAACCTTAATCAGACAAATGCGACTATTCTAGAAAACAAGATTGCCATTCCTAATTTTCTTATGTGACTTACCTTCCCACTTTCAATTTCAGTCTAAGATGTTGGAATGCAGGACTGGTATCTCATTCTCTTTTTTACTCCTTATTGAAGGTCCTCATTCTGTAGGTCCATCTTCTACTACTCATAAGTATCTGTAAGTCTGACTTGAACATGGATATGAAAATAAGAACAAAGACAAGGTCTTTAAAGAATGAATTATTCAATTAGAAACAATAGGTAGCAGATTATTTCTCCCCTTATGGTGCTATCTTTAAAACAAAAGGAATCTGATATAGAGCCTTTTGAAAACAGTTGTAAGACCTTATAAATTCTGGTTTCCATCTCTTTTTCTTGAGTGTGCAACAAACTCTTTGTATTGTGAAATGATTAAAAACACTTATCTTGGGTAGACAATTCTGTTTTCTAGATTAACAATAACTGGCAGTCTTCAAATTCTTCATACAGAGTTTCTTAAAATATGGTCCAAGGATGGCCTGGAAGAGCACTACCTGGGAAGTTAACTAAACATACAGTATACTAGAATCTAAGTCAAAATTATGAAGAGGATATGTCTGATTCTTACATATACCCAGGACAAGCCTTGTTCTGTCTTCTAGCTCAATGTCTTATAAAATCATAAATCATGGGGGAAAGCAATGGATTGGAATAAAGGTTTTTTTCTAATTGTTTTCCAAAATCCATGGATGACCCATTACTCTTGATAACAAAGTGATGATGGTCTGATTGACTCAGTTTACTCTGCTGAAATCAATTCCAGCTCTGGTCTGAGACAAGGTAGAATTAAGTACCATGAAAAGAGGTACCAACAATATTCATCTCAGTGTTGGTAGGTAGGGTGGATACGCGAAATGAGATTTAATTCATAGGTTTGTCACAATTAGGTGTATACATTAGTTTACATTCCTAAGTCTCATTTTTCTTGACTGTGGATATACGGAATTTCTCTTATATTTTGGAGACAACTTACCACAATGCCTGATTCCATAGAGAAAGGCACACAAACAAAAACAGTTTAATTCTTCGGACAGATGCTTTAATACCAGGTTGCCAAAATGCTGACAATGCTGTATTCTAAATAACTTGGTCACCTACTCTCCATAAAAAACAAAAAAAAAAAAAAAAAAAAAAATCATGTGTCAATCAGGAGGTAATCACATGGTGTAAAAGATGCTGGGAATAGAATTATATCCTTATCCAGAACTGACATTGAAGAACTCTTCTCCATTAAATATTTAGTAAAAAACAGAGTTGTGGAACCAGTAAAAGTTTGGAGAATTGTCCTTTCTTGGAATTTGATGACGCCTATTTAGCTAGAAAAAAATTTATGAAAAATATAAAATAAGACAAGATTTCAATTTTATTTAAATGCACATCTTCCCAAATATAATTTATCATAAAATCTTTTTGTTTTAATTTAATAATGTTTCAAGGACTTAGTATTCTGAAGAATGCACTTTAGTAAATGCTAGTTTCTAAATCCCTTGGGGAAAATCTAGTCAATCTAATTTCCCCCAGATACATTCATGCCCTTCCTTAAAACCTAATTAGAACAGTCATTTGTGCCATTGAAAGTGAAATAATGAAAAAAAAAATCACTCCACCCCTCCCACAGTGTCATGATCTTGTCTCAATTTCTAGTGATAAAAACCCAAGAGAAAAACATTAGCTTTCAAATTGGCTCGTCACAGGTGATGATACCTGGTTATTGTTGAAAATCACAACATCAACATATATTCTTGTTTTTCCTGAACCCCTGCAAGAATGTGAAACTCTCATTTCCAATATATAACCTGCATACTGAAGTCTGTGTTAATTGTGACTTGTCTGACACGAAAGTTCTAAAGCAGAGGCACCCAGGGAAGAAAACATTATGAGAAAAGTCAGATTAGATTTGTGAAGACAATTAAGCTCAATTCTTTATGGCTTCTTCTTATTCTTAGCTTTGATGTATTTCTTGCTGTTGAGACATTTGGGCTCCTGGTAGCACTGCTGGTGAAAAAAAATAAGAAGAGATATTTATTAAACAAACAAACAAGAACAAAGTAATAAATCTAGTTCCTTCATACTTTGTGAAAATAAATTGAGGGACTATAAAATTTTACGTTGTTTGTGTTAGGCTTTTTACAGGAATTATCTCTAGATTTTCCTTTCCTGAAAACATGTCTTTGCAGAGTGCTGTCAAATTTTAATTATCCCCAGAGGACAGGTTACAGGTGATTAAATCAACTCTCTTCAGCAAAGAATACTTTAAAACACTTTTGAGAGTTCTTTAGTTGTTACATGACCTATGAAAAAAAAGCATTTTGCAACTGACATGGTTTGTGTTTTGTTAAAGGTTTATCTTGGCAGAGATGAATTAGCATCTGCCTCCATAAACATTGGATTCGGATAAACTCAAAACACTTAGCCTTTTACTTTTCAGCTCATACTTGGAGTTTCTTGAATTGGGGATTCCATTCATTGTGTCTGTTTCATCAATGGAGCTATATGAATGAACGCACACAGTTTATTTCAGTCCTTAAAAATGACTCACATTCATTTTAGAAATTCGGTAGAACAAATCCTTTTCTCAAAAGTCAACAGCTGCCCTTATGCTTGTAAGAAATATAGAGATGATATTGATGCCATTGCATAAGCTTTGGCACTTTTCATCTACAGGAGAATCTGAAATAGCTTGGGAAATATGTGTTTTGATGCTCTTCCCAACTTCCTTCCCTGTTATCCTTGCTGTCTCTTCCTAAAGCACTAATTCTCTGGCCAATCCCAACATGTGAATTCTTGTAATGGGTAGTTCTAAAGTTTAGGACACCTTTTTTGCTTGCCACTAGGTCTCATACAAAACTTTACACAGAACAGACTCCTAGTATATGCTTATTAATTATGTGAAATGTTTTAGGGAAATAGGAAGACCATTAGCTTAGATGTTAGAATAATCTACTCCAGCTTTCCCATCATGTTTCTGTGAAAATTAGAGCAAGTAAGTGAATCTGTCTAGACTTCAATTTTCTTTTCTGAAAAGGAAGGTACATTTTATTTAAATTTTGATAAAATACAAAATAAGCTCTTCTGTCCAATTAAACAAAAAATATGATTTTTTTCTTGAAAATTCAGAGGTAGTTGCTTAAGCATCACATATTTGTCAAGCTTGTTTGATAAGCCAGAAAAAAATGAGATTATCCTAACCCTAAAAGAGTTTGCAATGGAAATACAATTCTATAACTAGACACTTTATTTTTGAACGTGATGTTTCACTTCTAAGTATTTCACACATTTTAAAGGTTTCTTATGGCTCTCATTTTTCATGATGCTGCCTGTAAACTTTAAATTTGTGTGCTTTTTTCTAATTATAAAAAAATAGTACATGCTGATTGAAAGAAATTAGGCAAATATACATGGTATGAAAAGGAAAATAACACTGTCATACTCTCACTATTCAGAAGAAATGACCTATTGAATTTCAAAAATCCCATATGTACAGCTAGGGTTAGGTCTCCCAGACCCCTCAAGCCCGTTGTATAGACTGGGTCACAAACCCTCCACATGCAGGTCTATGAGCTAGGTAATAGGAAAAGGTCCTGGGAGCCATAGGTAAAGAAATAATAGGCTTTATTCAAAGCTAGGAGCAGCCACCCTAGTGGTTTCCCAGAGCGTCTCAGACGCTTTGTGCATCAGTGCCATTAGCCCGTTATACTCAAGTCCATGACCCAAAACACCTTCAGGGACACAGAATCCAACCTCAGGAAGTGAAGATCAGCCTTGCAATCGCCCCACTGTCAGCAATTTCCATTCAGAAGATGGCAGACTGCACAGAACTGCACATGCGCAATCACATTAGACAATAACAAGGAACACCTGCAGGCACATTCATATTTACCTCAGATGCTTGGCAAGAGTCTGAACATCTGAGGGGCCCTGACCATTTTCTTATATTTTCCAAGCACCATACTAATATTTGACTCTATGTACATTCATTTATGGTTAATGTGTGTGTTTGCATAAGGGTGAGTTCATATACTACATTAGGGTCATACTGTATGTTTTAGTCAGGGTTCTCCACAGAGACAGAACCAATAGACTGCGTATATAAATATACCAGAAGGGCCCTATGTCTGGCTATGACAAAAGCTACTTCCAGGCTAATGTCTTGAATCCTACTCACAGCGCCAACTGTCTAGCTCTTAATCCTGTTCCCGACACTAATTGTAAAGCTAGACGACCATGCTTGTTGTTGCGGCTCTTTTACCTGCCAGTAATCCTGCACTGACTGGGCAGATGGTGACTAGGGCTGGGTCTGTCTGGAGCTCCCAGACCCTTCAAGCCCATTCACAGACTGGGTCACAAGCCTTTCATACACCAGGCTGGGTCACCAGACCCCTTCACGAAAGTCTATAAGCTAGGCAACTGGCCACACGGTCCTTGGAAGCTGCAGGTCTGGAAAAACATGGCCAGGCAGGGTGGGCACCCGAGGCAGTAAAACACCAGCCAAAGTGGCACTGTGGAGGCACACTGACTCCACCCACACACAATGTTTACCCAGCTGGTGAATCACCCTGAACAGGCTCCAAGGCAAGGGGAGACTGACCAAATTATTTCATTTTTCCAACACCCTACTAGATGAATTGGCTCATGATTCTGGAGGCTGACGTGTCCCACGATAGGCTGTTGGCAAACTGGATACTGGTAGCACAGCTCAGTCCAAGTCCTGAAACCTTAGAACCCAGGAAGCCGATGGTGTGATTCTCAGTCCAAAGCAAAAGGCCTGGGATCCAGGAGTGCCGCTGCTGTTAAGTCCTGGAACTCAAATACTGAAGAGGCTTGAGTTCAAATATCCACAGACAGGAGAGAAGAGTTTATCCTAGCTCCAGCAGATAGAGTGAGATTTGCTTTTTCCTCTGTTTTTTAGTTTTGGTTGTTTTTTTTTTTTTTTTTTTCCCCTCTTGGGACCCCCAGTGGATTGGATGGTGCCTGCCCATATTGAAGGCAGTTCTTTCTCACACAGTCCACTCAAGCCCACATGCTAATCTCTTCTGGAAACACCCTCATAGATACACTTAAAAATAATGCTTTAACAGGTTTGTATAAATTACTTAATCTAGATGACACCTAAAATTAACTATAACAATATATATGTGTGTGAGTGTGTGTGTGTGTGTGTGTGTGTGTGTGTGTGTGTGTGTGTTTTCTGGTTCTGAAATTTTCATATGTTATTATTCTAAGATATTAAACACACTTCAATATCACAATTGTGTTGGTTGCAGTATATTCAACCATACAAATGAACTGTGCATATACATACAAATAAATTCTATATGTATATACTTCTTGAATTTTAGAATATTATATACACTAAAATGAACATATTTATTCCTAAAATGATTATAAAGTGTTCATAAAGTAATTTGCTTACTATATATAGACATTTAGAAGACAAATTAAAAAATGTTTTTTGCACTTATTTTTAACAAGTATTTTTGAAGTATTCTTTCTCTCTCTCTCTCTTTTTTTTTTTTTTTGTTTGTTTCAATATAACAGTTCCCATCTTTTTAATGTCAGGAACTTCTCTCTAGCTCTCTTCCTCTCTTGAAACATTTGTCAAGGAAATGTTGATACAAGCCATGTTGTCAAAGATAGGGCTTCTTTCTATCCCATTACTATTTGCCAAGATACAATTAGAATACTAACCTCAGGGATTAGGTTACACAGGACCTCTTTTCATAGGCTCAGACCTCAGTATATTTCAAATGTCACACAATTTGTAAGATTCTGGAATAACTCCTTGAGGATATGGAGGCAAATGTTCTGCTGGACAATTAAAAGTAGTCTAATATGTGTCCCTTGGTAGAAGCAACACATAATAGAATCAAATGAAATATAGTCATGAGATTGTGAAATAAAAATAGAGCTGGACATTGGTTAAAGCAGTGAAAACAGATTTTATTAAGTAACTACTGACAGGAGGGGAAAGAGCTCCATTTCAATTTCTGCAGAGGTGACTGGCTGGGCATTTTATTATTTATTTATTTATTTACTTATTTTTAAATTTTGATTATTATTAGCATGCATTTTAAATGGAGGATAGGGAGTAGGAAGAGGAAAAGAGTCGGGCACAAGTAAAAAAATGTAACAGATTGGTCAGTGTTAATGTCATTAGACCGGCAGTGTGTGCTAGCTGGCTTTCATCAAAGTTCAGTTTCTGTCCACCCACTGAAACTGCAAGACAGAGGCTCTGTCTTTCCTGATTATTACTTTTTAAAGAAATGTTCATTTGGAGTCATTGAGAAAGGCACTCTGAATTGTAGAAGATACATATTTTCTCCAAGAGATGGAGAAAGGATTCCCGGTTGTAAACCCTATTTAGTAAATGTTCTAAGAAAGGGAAGTCAGGGCCTATCGTCAGACATTCGCCAGAACAAACAGTAAATTCTCCTGGCAGCACTGAACTTTCTCAGGCATTTTAATGGGTGGCTGTGGCCATCCTAGGAACATGTTTTATGTTGGTAGAAGCTATGCCAGAGTTTGGTTACATCTTAGTGCAGAAGTTTGGATGGAGTCTTTATGTACTAAGAGTTCTGCAGTTCTTTAATAATATAGAATTTCTGGTGTGCTCTGTTCCATGCCCTTGTCCTTCTCTGCTCTTCCTAAAATCTTTTAGACATCACCAAAGGCAACATGCAGCCACCTGTCCCCTTACACCTCCCTCATTGCTGTTGTA
This sequence comes from Cynocephalus volans, assembly GCF_027409185.1. NCBI lineage: Eukaryota > Metazoa > Chordata > Mammalia > Dermoptera > Cynocephalidae > Cynocephalus > Cynocephalus volans. The sequence continues at coordinate 69,110,848 of NC_084469.1, forward strand.
TTGCAGTAAATTTTCATCTCTAATTGGTTGTACAAAGAGGGATGAGGAGCACAGATAGAGTGGCACAAGCAATAGGTCATGAAATGCTTGCGGTAGCTTCAGATATCAGCAGTGATATGACACCTCTTCTTTTATTCCCTGCCTCTTACCCAGTCAAAAATAGTCTATATCTCAGAAAGTTTTAGGGATGAGGATGGGGATGTATATCCTCCAAAGTCTCATAGATTGTTTTCTCCATTTTCCTTTTTTTTTCTTTCTTCTATAAAATGCAATGTTCTAGTTCTGGTCTGTTTCACACTTTAGTTAGTGGGAATTCATTCTGGAATTCACAAGGAGTAGATGAATTATTATTCATCGTTTCTTCTTTGGTTTGTGAGCAAAGTGGCATGCCCACAGCAATAAAGAATTGAGATCGTGCTTCAAAAACCCATTTCTACTTCCCGAACTCACCTGATAAATCTCTGTAAGCTAACATCTAGGATGATATTTTTAACATGTCAGTCATCAGACTTAGCCTTCCATGAGACTTTCTATTTAACCCTTACTTCTCCTTTAGTGGTGAGGGGGATGGTAAAGGGAGCTAAAAGGAGGCACAGTGACCACTTGCTCTATCAATCTAGTCATGGTCTAGGTAGCAACAACCTAGAACCTTCACCTTACCCATCCCTCACCATGATTAATGCCCCACCATGACCTGGTTACAGAGTAAGTCTATGACATGGCACTGTACCAGCTTGGATGTCAAACTCATGCCTTTTACTGGATTTAACCAATTAGAATCCATACTGCCACATCTGTTAGGTTCTCATATGCATTACACAAGAAAGAATGTGAACATTAATGCAAGTCTTACTTAGACAACAACAATAAAAACAACACAATAGTGGGAGCAAAAACAATAAGTATATATTGATGCTGACTATGTGCTGGGAATTCCGGTAAATACTTTAAGTATTATTTTGTTTTTCCCATCAACACCATATGATAGAAAATGTCATACAGAAAACTAAGCCCAGAGAGGTAGTACATTGTTTAAACTTGACAGCAGATTTGTCATTCAAATCCAAGCCTCTTGAGTTGTAACATGTTATTTCCCTTTATATTCCAGAAATTGTGATTGTTTGTGTATATGTGTCTTTAGTTTATAATTATATAATTTCCCATAGGTTTCTTTAACTGCAACCCAATAGATAAGTGTTACATCAATATTTAATGCATGTGTATTTTTATTGACCTGTATACGATACCTATATAGTAGCATTGTATATTCTTTAAAGAGAAAAAATACTTAATGAAAATGTTTGAAATACCAAATACCATAGTCACTCCTTCCTCTGACAGAAAGGTAATCAATTGAATTTTTTGTCTTATCAAGTGCCAGCTGATGGTATTAATAATTTTTACATTTCCTTTCAGTGCTTTAAACCAAGGAGTCCAAAGTCATCGGGCTTCTGAGATAATAAAACAATTTTTACCTTAAATTACTCATCATTTCCCCAAGCTTATAGTGAAAATTGTCACATTGCTTCATGCTAGCCTATTTTGTTGACACAATTCTCCAACAACAATAATTGGCTTGATATTCATGCACTAGACTCATCTCAGGTATTAAAGAAAACTTATCTTACGTCCTTTCATTAGAAGTTTGTCAAGAATAGGCTCATTGGTAGATAATTTTCTGTTCTATACCCAACATTATTTCCAAATGGAGAAGCAAAATCCTCACTCATTGAAAATTTACTTTGCTTAAAATCCATATTACATTTCAATTGGACTTAGTTTGCATGTAATATTGAATTCAAAATAATTAAGCAGCTACATCATTTGGGGAGAAATAAAAGTGTGCTTTTATGGTTCAAGTTTTAATGGTATATCTTATTTGCCCAGATAAGAGCTGAAATTTAGGGGTTTACATAGAAAGATAGAAACTGCAAATAAGTTGTAAGTAAAAAGAAAAAAAGTCAAATTAAAGGTTAAAAGCAAAAGTCATTGTTTCCCATTCTTTATGCCCTTTTAAAAAAAGTATGTCCTCAATTTGGGGGGCAATTTTTTTTCAAAAGAAAAAAAAGTTTGTCAAAATTATTCTACTTGCTCCCTTAGCTAAAAAATGTAAAAGATTAATTGGCAATAGTTCACCATAAATAATTCCAAATGCTTTAGAATGCTTCCAGTTTTTGAAACAGAGATATTTTCTGTGTAGTATGAACAAAATTAGATAACTTATTATAATCAATAACACTAAAATGAGATTTATCCTTCCCAACTCTATCTGCCTCTCCCTCATACTTATAAATACAGCACTCACAGTGTCATCCAATCTGGTGCCTCAACCACACCAGGTTAATGAAGAAACATGTTGTCACCACTATTTGAGGATAACAATTTCCCTACTCTTGCAACCATTCCTGTAACTTGCATTTCTAGAAAGTGATTCTTCTATAATGATAAACTCCTGATTCTGGAGCTGGCCCCACAGATCCCATGGTAAGAGATCTAGTTCTGCACTTCCAACCACCTACTGGACATCCTAAATTTTGTGGCTGAGAAATATCTTGAAATATCTATCTAAAAATCAGTATCTTTCTCTTCTTTTACCTCACTATCTTTTTCTTATACTTGGTTTTCTCATTGTCTGCCCTTTCTTTTAGCAAAATGATGACTCCCTCTCATGTCTCAATATTTGCTAATTTTCATACCAGATGAGAAGGTCTGTGGAGTCCAATAGCCAGCCTCCACCCACCCTGTCCTCTACTAGGTTTTTGACTCGACCACAGGAAAGAATTCAAGAGTAGAGTCACAGTAGAAAGTGAAAACAAGTTTAATATAGAGAATAACAAATGCTGACTTCACAGGGGAAGTGTGGCCTAGCTCCAGAGACTGAGCAGGGCCCACACCAAGTTTAATACAAGAGTAAGAAATACATACTTCACAGACAAAGTCCAGGCTTGCTCGAGAGTTAGCAACAGCCTTGCTTTCTTCCAGGACCCAACTTTTATAGTTTGACTATCTATACATATTCATGCTATCCAATGAATATTAAACTAAGGGGTTGGTTCCCAGTTATATAACATAGTCTTGCACTTGCTCAGTTGTTCTCTTTTAGTGCACGCTCATTGATCAGATTCTATCACATGCACCTCTTGCACCTCCAGTGGAAGCTCTCTAGCACCTCCAGTGGAAGGCCATTTAAGAGTAAACTCCATTTTACTGAGCATGCTCAGCTAGTGAGTTTACATACGTCTTATCCCTGTGGTCTCAATTTCCACATGCTGATGCCAAAAATAGATGCTACAGACCACCATAGCTCAGGACCCAGGGGTGGAGCTGAGTCATAAGGAAGTGGTTTGAGACCCAAGAGAGTGGCCTGAAACTTGAACTCTGGGGACACTGAGCAATTCCTATCTCAGTTTCACAAACTGGAAATCAAAATTCATCCTTAACTCCCCACTCTCCATAATTAACCCAATAACCTGACTACAATAAAGAACCATGTCCTAACCATTCTAAGGATGCCTAAACATCTATAAAAACCTTGTCCAACTTCTGTAATAATAGAAACTGCTCCAGAAAATAGTCCTTCCACTTCTGTAAAATTATTTTCACTTCTGTAAGATTATTTCCATGAATTTTAACTGCCTATTCTTCTTCCAGTATTGACATTTTCAATTGGATTGCTCTTCACACTCTTGTCAAAATGGCCAACTTAGAATGGGAATGAAGGCATCCCCCTGCTTTAATCAATTTAATGCCTTCTCATTCCTCAAATTCAGCCCTTGTATACAGAATTCAGATACCTACATTATCCCTGACAACCTTCCCTCTTACAGTTCCTGAGTATGGAATTCTGGCACATTTTGATTCTTACAGGTGTTCATGTTTAGTGAACATGATGATAACTTTTTCCCCAACTAGATCAACACTAGAACTGGTTTTCCTTGATTTGCTTGTGGCAACACTTTCTAACCCTTCTGTCATATCACTCATTATCTTTGGAGTCAACACTTGATTTAAAAAACCTCTGAAGCTGTTGATCATGATTTTCAATTAAGCCATACACTCATAACTTCATTTTCCAAGTATTCAATTATTATACTGTGTTGTCTTCTTAGTCATTCTTGGTTATTGCCCTAGATCAATTATCCAACATTTGTTTTTTTTTTACAGTTCTAATTAAATTATTAAATTATTAAATTAATTAAATTATTTACATATACATATGTATAATTATAGTGTGATATATCCTTGCTTGAACATAAGAGGAAAATAATACAAGAAGAAAATGTCATGAATATCTTTTTTTACCTTTTGTAAATTCTGTCATAGAATAGTCTCTTCTCTCTCACTCTCTCTCTCCCTCTTTCCCTGTGTGTGTGTCTCTTTTTCATTTAGTGCATTGCATATCCTTCACTGTCAAGGAGGTTTCAAATGCCATCTCTAAGTAAATGAGTTTCTATATTCTTCACAATAATTAAATTCTGAAACTCTAATTAGGAGTACAGAACATTCTTTCCCAATACGCTAAAAATAATGCGTTCTTCTTTCACCTCTCTTAAAAGTATTTTTCTATGTCATTAACAATGATCCATTGGATTCAGAGATTCTTTAAAAATGGTTGGTTCAGGAATTTTTCAGTTTTAGCTACAGTGGAATTTGCACACATGTTCCAGCTCATGTAGGTCACTAATTACTACTAAAAACTCTAGAAAACAAAACAAAACTGCTACCTTAGGACTCTGAACTATAGATAAGAACTGGCACATAGGGTAGGGAAATCAAAACTCAAAAAAAAAAAAAAACATATGGTAATAAATTCTCTATTTGTGTTTTTGTGCTTTTCGTTGCTATTGTTTTGTTATGTTGTGTGTGTCCCCCCCCATATTCCCCCCTCATATCTCCTTGATTAGATTCCCTTATTTCCCAGAATTGTAAGTAGATATAGATAGAAAAAGTCTAAGGAAAAATAAAAACACTTTCTCTAACCAAAGAACTGAGATCTTGGTGTGGGTTGTAATAGAATGAAATTCTTTTGACTCTGATTCCTTTGACTCTTTTGACTCTTCCAGTACTATGCTAGGTAAATCCCAGTCACAAACTGCATCTTATGGTGGTGATAGTAGAGGCAGAGGTGTGGGTGGCAGTTGCAACAGCAGCAGCTCCACTGACTCTTCTCTTACTGTTTGCACCAACACTGACCCAGTCACAGGATGCATGCAAGAGGATGGGTATACTAAAACATCAGGTTTAGTATCCAGAACATTAGAATAGGGCCACTGGGAACCCAAGAATATGGAAATTGTAGAGCATGGGGTAAAAGAAATATTGTGAATCTATATTTGCAGTCTTGGGCTCTACCTTGAATTGATCATGCATGGTACTGATCAAAATCAATGATGAAAAAGATTTGAAGACTGAACAAATGTTGAATCACTACCAAGTCCAGAGTGAACCCTAGATGTTTCACATACTGGACCTACCAAAATTGCACAGCAAAGGCTTTGAAAACAAAATGGTCATTGGAGCTACAGTTCAGTAACAGTAATTGAGGATTCATGGTTTGAATCAAATCAATTTGATTGATCTCTTTTCAAAAAAAAAATTCTCTAAGAGATTTTAATAGGACCCAGAGTCTTATAACAACTTTAAAGTGTCTATTGTGATCATGTTTCATGAAGTAATCACAAACATTCTTCAAATAAATAGAAACATAGAAGATTTGGCAGCAAAAAAAAAAAAAAAAAAAAAAATAGAATCTTCAAAATCAAAAATTTGAGGACTAAAAAACACAATAATAGAAATAACAAATGCTGGTATGGATGTGGAGAAAGAGGAACTCTCCTACACTGTCGCTAGGACTGTAAATTAGCACAGCCATTATGAAAAACAGTATGGAGATTCCTCAAACAACTACAGAGAGAACTACCATAGAGTAGTTCCATCCAGCAATCCCACTACTGGGTATATATCCAAAGTAATAGAAGTAATCTTGTTGAATGGATGCCTGCACTCCCATGTTCATTGAAGCTCTCTTTACAATAACCAAAATATGGAACCAACCTAAGTGTCCATGGACGGATGACTGGATAAAGAAAATGTGATATATGTACACAGTGGAATGTTACTCAGCCATAAAAAATGATGAAATTCTGCCATTTGCAGCAACATGGATGAGCCTAGAGAAATTATGTTAAGTGAAAGAAGCTAGACAAGGAAAGAGAAATACTGCATGTTCTCACTTATACCTGAGTGCTGAGAAAGAAAGAAGGAAAAAAGAGGGAAGGGAAAAAGATACAAAGAAAAAAACAAGGAAAGAAACAAAGAAAGAGAAGACCACAACAATACATTGAACTTTCAGGAGAGAACAAACCTCAGGATACCAGAGATGGGAGGGAAGAAGTGAGGGGTTTGGGGAAGTGATAGGTTGGTTAAAGGGCATAAAGAAAAATCACAATTTGTAAAAATGAATATGCTAATAATAAATAATAAAAATTTTAAAAGAAAAAAGAAATTTTAAAATCACAAAAAATCTCGTTAATAGAGTAGAGATGACAGACTGGATATGTGGGCTTGAAGATATTTCAATAAAAATCATAAAATCTGAACAACAGAGAGAAAAAATATTAAAACAAAATGAACAAAATTTCAGAAACCTGTTTTGACAGTGTCAAAATGTATAACATTTGTTCATTGGAGATTAATAGCAAGGGGAAACAGATAGGTACTGATAAATAATTGAAAATAACAATAGCTGAATACTTCCCAAATTTGATAAAAGACATAACAGATCCAAGAAACTCAGCCAACTCCAAGCAGAATAAACTTAACCATGCACAGGCACATTATAATCAAACTCTTGAAAACCAAAGATAAAAGAAAACCCTTAAAAGCAGCCAGAGAAAAACAACATATTACACACAGGGGGAAAATGATTCAAATAACTGCAGATTTCTAATGAGAAACAATAGAATCAAAAAAAAGAAAAAAAAATTGAAACATTATTTCTTAAAGTGGTGAGAGGAAAACATAAGAAGTGACCCTAGAATTATCCATTAAACTAAGATGTCTTTCAGGAATGAAAATGAAATACATTCTCAGATGAAAGAAAATTAAGACAATTTGTCACCCAGAGACATGCTTTAAAAAAAATTCAAAACAAACTTCTTCAGAAGGAAGAGATGTGATGATAGAAAGAAATCTGAACTCTCCGCCAAAAGAAAAAGTAACAAACAACAACAACAAGATAAATACCTGGGAAAAATTTAACAGACTAAGTTTTGCCCTTTACGTTCTTTAAAATATGTCACTATTGATAGAAAAAAATATGTCATTGTTAGTGTTTACAGAATGTGGATGTAATACATATGAAAACTAAATCATAAATTGGAGATAATAAGAATACATATGGTTGTGTGGCTTTTTCACTTTACATAGTGTGATTTTGCAAAGAACCACCTTTTTGTTTCATTGCATAATTCAAAAACTGTGTTCTTGGATAGGAAACTTAATATAGTTAGGATATCAATTCCTTCCTAACTCATCTATAGATTTAGTGAAATCTCCATCACAATCACTGAAGGTATTTTTGTAAAAATAAACAAACTGATTCTAAAATTTATATTAAAAAATGAGTGAACTAAAAGGGCCAAAATAAGGTTGAGAAAGAAAAACAAAGTTAACAAATTCATTTATGTGGATTGAATGTCCCCCCAAAACTCACTTAAGCTTAACTACCATTGAAACAGTGCTAAAAGGGTAGGGAATTGATTATGGTATTTGAAAGGTGGGTCTTTAAGAGGTAATTAGATTGTGAGGACTGTGCTCTCTGTGGTCCATTCATGGAGTGATGAGCATATTTCTGATTGCTTTATAGGGAGAGTGAGTGAAAAGTTTAACTCACTCTTGATCAGCCCATTTTCATCATGTGATTCTCTGAGTTGCTGTAGAAAGTCACTGTATCAGGAAAAAGACTCTCACCCGATACACCCCCTGGACCTTAGATTTTCCAGCCTCCAAAACTGTAAGAAATAAATTTCATTCATTTATAAATTACCCAGTTTCAGGTATCCTGTTTTAAGCAATAGAACCAGATACAGGGTATCACATGGTGAAATGGCAGAAGCAGACAGAGAGCTAATTCCTCATTCCTTCTCTTTTTAAAGCCTTCAGAACCATGCTCATGAACACCATTAATTTATCAATGTATTAATACATATATTTGGGCTTGATCTTCACAATCTAATCACCTCCTCAAGGCCCCGCATTTGAATTATAATAATAGGATTTCCTAGCCTCTTAACACTGTCACAGTGGTGGTGAAGTTTCTGCTACATGGACTTTGGAGTACACAACTCAACCCACGGCACCTAAGTTCTATGTCCAATATGAACTCACAGTCCACCACGGCTGATACAGATCTAGCCATCATGTTGACAGTCCAACTGAGAAGAAACAAACAAAAGCAACGGTAAAAGGGCAAAGTGAATAGTAATTGTCTTCTAAGCTAAAGTTACAATAAGCTACTACCAAACGTTTTTGCTTGAATCTCCCTCACTGGAAGTTGCTGATGTCGTATCATCTAGCTGAAAAAATGAGGCTATAAAAGGTAATCTTTATTTTGGAGAGCTCTGGCCCATATAAAAGTCAGTGGGTATGTTTCAATGAAAAAGGGGAGACCAAATTTTGAGATGATTTATAATCTCTGCCACACTAACTATATGCTATTACTCTCCATGGTTTCTCTTTTAAATATCAGTCATTATTTTACAGGTCATAAGATTGCTACTACTGGCTGATTATCTAGATAACCATCATGCATTTTGACATTGTAGATAAAATATCTGAATCTGATGATCTCTAATGAGCAGTGCTTATTTTGTGGAGGAAAAAAAAATAGATATATTTAATAATGAATTTTAATTTTGTCTTCTATTCACACACAGAGAAATCTTGTACCCTTTTTATATAGTTATATCAATTATATGATATAATAAAATCATACTACATACATAAAAGTGGTGGAATCATAATGGTATCTTGTCTGGTTCTGCGATTAGAAAGAATATTATATTTCAGAAAAGATCAGAGATAGTATTCTTCATTTTATATATTTGTTAAGAGGAAAATTTATGCTACTTCCAACGTAACTCTATAGTTCAAAAGAAGAAAACATGCAAAGTTGGTGATGCCACTCAACTGGGAAGACTGGAGAGGTCAGAGTCCAAAAGCTGATAATGTGTCAGGACTACCACTTAGACAGAGGAAGGCCCAGGTGTTTGTGCCTAGACAGTCCCAAATCATACTGCATATTCACACAAGTGGCAAAATAAAATATTTTCCTAGAACATGTTATACCACAAACTGAAATAGTTGGAAGTGAGTCAGCACATTCCTATCAAGCTTCTTGGGGATATGAAAAATGAATTATACATCATACACATGACCCATGACAGCCCAACTCATTTAGCAACTCATAGCATTCAATAAAAATACATTGTTTCATTTAGAATTTTTATTTTCTCTTTTTAAAGTCTTCCATCCTCTCTCAATCACTCACTTCCTTTTAAGCTACTAAAGAAAATTTGTGATCACTTATTTCAGTGGAAAAATAGAGACTCATTTTCAGCTCAAAAGTTCACCTTGGCCTCCTACAAGAACATTCTAGTTTGTCTCAAAAGGTTATGATAAATCATATGAAAATTGAAAAAAAGGAAAGAAAAAAAGTACTTGTGGGGATTATTTATTTGGATTTGAATCCAAAATAATTTACATGTAAGCCAAGTGACCTCTTTTGGTTTGGCATGTTACTTGACTGCACCAAAATTCTGATTTATCTGTAAAACACAAAATAAAAAAGCCATTGTGAAAAGTCAGTGTGGGTTTATGTGCCTTGTGCCTGCAATAACTGGCTTAAAATAAGAGCTCAAAATATATTGGTTTTATTTTCTCTACAGAACTATAAACTGAACAGGTAAGAAAACTTTGTATTCAACCTCTGTAAACCTTGACTTCTTCAATAAAAATAATAAACATACACTCCTTCATAAATGCATTTCTCAAATATTTGTTGAGTACCACTTATGTGTCACAAAGTGTACTAGGCATTGTGAATGATTTTTTTTCTTAAAGAAAATGGGAAAATTAATGAATATTCTAATAAGAGTCATGACACCCAGGTCTTAGTGTTGACTAGGCCATGTCTTATCTCTGTAATTTTAAAATGCAGATTTCATTTTTTGTTCATCTGTGCTGCTTATGGAAGTAGCAGAATAAACCAAAAGGATATATTAGGTCAATTTGAAAGTTAACATTCTATTGTTAGAATATCATTTACTTTATAATTAAATTTCTATCTGTTTCTTGGGCGATTTAATTAATTTGCACATTTGTTCCTGGATCAGGCAAATTTCATTAAAGCTAGTGTTTCCTAGAGGTCATTATCCTTTCAGAGGCATATGTTCACGTAACTCACAAAATACATATTTTTCACAAGGAATCAGTGCACATGGCATCTTGCCTTGGAAATTTTTAATTTAATACAGTGTGAGGGATTAACTTTCTCCCAAACCTTCAGCTACCCTGACTTATGATGGCTGAATATTTAATCCTAAAAGAGAAGAGTTTACTCCTGAGGATATGTTATTTATATTTTCACTCATTTGTGTAGGAAGTAATCATATCCCTACTGTGAATCTAAACTTCTTGTCATCACCGGGGCTCTCCTTGTAATCACATCAGTGTACTTTGAAACTATGCAAGGTGGTCTGCTAGTAAATTATGTAGACATCTATATTTTACATTGTCTTTGGACTGGTAATTTATGTTCATAGTAAATATAAATCTTTCACAGATATAACTACTTTAAGTCCAAGGCTATAGAATATTTACTGCCCCCTGTAAAGCCCTGTTTGTCTTCTCTTCTGGAATCAGAGCTGAGCTATAACCAATGCTGACCAGTCAGCATGCAAAGAGTTTGGTCTCTGCCATAAGGTTCATCAGGCAGGAAAGCCATTCCAACATACTGGTGTCCCAGAAAAGAGAAGAATCATATCTCCTCTTGCATGTCAATAGATTGTGTCAAGGAAGACAAAACTGTTTCTAAAAGTTGCTCAGAGGAGAGAGATGTCAAAAGTGAATGATTCCCTACTAATTTCATAAGGCAGACTATAGTGTAAGACATTCTGTGATGAGAAAAATAGATACCAGATATTAAAGAAAGACAACACTGAAAGGAAAATAAATACAACAATACAAATTGGCCATGATAGTCCAAGTGATATCTTGATGTTAAAGTCATAAAAAGAGCTTGTAAGCATCAGGACTCAGAAGCTGATCTGAGGAGGAATATTTATGCCTACAGTCAATTCAAGTATCCTTTGGACACCCGGAAGCCAAGCAGATATCAACCATGGCTCGCAGAAATCTGCACAAAGAACTTAGAGAATGATTGGAAAGTAGGACAAATCAATCATTCAACTCATGAGGAAGAAGAGTTGCTATGGGAACTGTTCCTCCAATTCTCCTAAGATTAATAACAGGGTCCCTGACACAGAAAGAAACTAGAGATATTAGATACTTTTTTGATTGGTCGCCTTCCCATACCTTATTCCATGAAATCTTTACCTCTGCCACCGTTCATTCATATAGTTCACTCAGTGGGATGCTGGGGGCTTTTATTAAAAGAGAATTCTAATCCTACATTCTCAGTCAATTGGACTAGAGTTAGGAACATAATATAAATTGGCCCAGTCAGAATCCTTTTGCCAGTAATTTGGCAATTGGATATGAGTGAGATTATTTTCTTTTTTCAAGTAGTTGGATATCTAACAAGTAAACTAGAGACCACGTGTGGGCATAAATTGTGCAGTATGAAACAAAGAAACACAGCAAAGACAGTCTGGGCAGTAAAGAATAAATTAGTCATGCAGAAAGCAAGGAGGGGTGGTGAAGAGGGGTTCCTTGTGGTACTGGAATCCCTGTTTCTGGTTTACTTTTTTGACACAAAAGTCTGGTTCCCATGGAACATCATGGATTTGTATAATACATTTTACTCCATGTTTTAACTTGAGAAAAATCTGTAAGTTTCAAAACATGTCTCATCTAATATACAAGGGAGAGAGAGAGTGGAGAACTAGGATAGATCTTGATTCATCAGTTTGTTAAGATTGAGTTGCTATGGAGCCAAGTAAATAACAGGGTGTATCTGGGATCTAAATCAGGGATAGTGATAAAAAACACAGATTGAAAACACATTTGTGCTTGTGCCACTTAATTCTGAATATGGGGCTTAATTAAAAGGCTTGAGCATCTAAAAATCTTGCTATCTTTAGAAATAAGACAGAAACTAAGCCTTATCAGTAATGGTACAAATCAGCAAAGAAAGTAGGCAATGCTGATTAAATCCTCCATCAAAAAGGAATAATATGCAACTTGTATATAAAACTGAAATTTTCTAATTATTCTATATATTAAGAGAGATATAACTAATACTTGAGTTTGCATAACTTTTTGAGTTCGTATAATTTACAGACAAAAGTCTAGATTATTTAATAATCCAATTATATACTATCATTCTACTTATCAAGAGGAGGAACAAAGACTCACTGTAGTGTAGCATCTTTCCATGGTCAGATTCCAGGATTTGACAGAACTCTGTGACTACACATTCCATATATAACCCTTCCTCTACATTTTGCCATTTATTGAGTATCTTCTATATGTTGGCATTATAACAAACACAACGTCAGTAATATTTAATATCTTCATAGTTATCCTGAGGCCAAGTAGGTATGTGTTAAATGTGACAGGGCTAAATTTTAGACTCTACTGTTTGGCTCTAAAGCATTCCACATTAGAATACTTTGCAATTTTTAGGTGCAATGATGTATAGAGGTAGCTGATGTTAGTGGTTGGAGTGGTTCTTTAGTGAATAGTTTTATTGCATCTGCAAAAGTTTGAAGGAAGTGGTAGGGGCCAACAATGTAGGATTCTTTGAGAAGTTGTATGTAGCCAAGTATATTTGCACAACAGGCCCTTCTGTAGATGCTAGAGGAAGAAAACCTATTTTCAAGCAGCTTATCACATACTTTGGGATACCAGATATTGGAAAACCAATTAAAGCACAACTAAAATACTTACAATCAGGAGCTGGAGAGTTCATTATGGAATACATATCAGTGCTCTCAGAATGTACTGAAATAAAGTGCTTCTTAATAAGATGAGGCTTCTTGAAGAAACTTTTCTTGTTGACCTTAAAATAGAATGAAGGATTCAGACATGGTAGGGATATTTATCGGTACTTCCATTTGCAGTTATTCAGGAGTAGGAAATCCTATTATGGTAATTGAAAGGTGGAACCTTGAAGAGGTGATTAGATTGTAGGACCATGTCATAGTGAATGGATTAATACAAGTGGTTGGAGATATGGTTTGAAGGGCTTTAAAAGAAAAGTGAATGAAGAAGTTAGTCTCTCTCTGCTCCACCATTTTTGTGATGTGATACTCTGTTGTTGCTGCTTCCACCACCAAGATCATCACCAGAAGTATTCCCCAGTCTCAGAAATTGTAAGCAATAAATTTCATTTTCTTTATAAAATGCCCAGTTCCAGGTACTATGTTATAAGCAACAGAATTGGACTAATAAAGAAAATGGTACCAGAGAAGCGGAGTGTTGCTTATAACAATTACTTGAAAATGTAAAAGCAGCTTTGGAGCTGGGTGTTGAGGAGAGGCTGGAAGAATTTGGAGGAACAGGCTAGAAAAATCCTAGCTGCTAGTGAGAGTTTAGAAGACAAGAAAACCAGGGAAAGTATGGAATGCTTTAGAGAATGGTTAAAAGGTGGTGACCAGAATGCTTATAGAAATATGGACTATAAAGGTCACTCTAAGGAGGCCTCAGATGTAAATGAGAAGGGACTTACCGGAAAATAGGGAAAAGATCAGCCTTGCTATGAACTTACAAGGAACTTGGCTTCATTGTGTTAATGCCCCCTTGTGGAAGTTGGAACTTAATAGTTGTGAAACCAGAGTATTTGGTAGGAGAAATTTCTAAGCAGGAAAGCATTAAGGAAGCTGCATGGCTGCTTGTAACAGCCTACACTGAGTTATGGTAGCAAAGACATGATGTAAAGCCACGATTGAAAGGAAAGCAGAGTGTAAAGATTTGCAAAATTTGCAGCCTGGCCATGTAGAGAAGCAGAGACCATTTTGAGAAGAAAAATGCAATGGTGCTAAGAAGATTAGTATGAAAGAAAGGGATTATCAAGAGAAGGGGAAAAAGGCCCTGAAAGCATTGCAGAAGCCTCTGGGACCAACCCTTCCATTATAGGGAGACAAAATGGTCTTGGGGAACATGCCCGAGGTAACCTTCACAGTCTTGCTGCCCAGGGCCACCTCGGGAAGCTGCTTTCAGTCCTAGCACCCCAGCTGCTTGGGTTCCTCCAGCCATGGCTAAATTGACCTCAGGTGTGGTTGGACTGGCAGCATTGGAAAATACAAGCCAGAAGCCTTGGCAAGCATCCACATGACGTCAGGTCTGCAGGCTTGCTGAATGCTTGAGCTCTGAAGGCTTGAGAGCCTCTACCCCAATTTCAAAGGATATATGAAAAAATGTGGGGGCCCAGGAAGAGATCTGTCACAGGGGCTGAATCACTACAGACAGCCTATGCTAGAAAAGTGGGGACAGAGATGCAGCAGAAAAACCCCACCAGTGCCATCCCCAGTGGAGCTGTGAGAGCAGGACTACCATGGAGACCCCAGAACTGTGGAGCTACCAGAGTGGAATGCCAGCCTGGGAGAGCTGAAGTGTGGCTTGAGACCAGGAATGCCATTGGAGCGGAACTGCCCAAGGACTTGGGGACCCAATCCCTACACCAAGGAGCAGAGGATGCTAAACATGGAGTTGAGGTACATGATTCATCAGCTTTGAGATTATTAAATCTTTCTTGCTCTTCTGGGTTTCAGACTTGTTTGGGACCCATTACACCTTTCTTTAGGCCTATTTCTTCCTTTATAAGTGGGCATATGTACCCTATGCTTATCCCTCCATTATATCTTTGTACGTAATTTGTATTGACTTCACAGGTGGAACTTTGAACTTTGGACTTTTGAGTTGAAACAAGTTAAGACTTTGGGGACAAAATGAATGTATTTGTATGTGGAAAAGGTCAGGGGCATAATGCTGTAGATTGGATAACCCCTCTCTTCCCAACCTCACTGAGGCTTAACCCCCACTGTAATTTTTGAGGTTGGGAAATCTTATTATGGTAATTGAAATGTGCGGCCTTGAAGAGGTGATTAGATTGTAGGACCGTGCTGTAGTAAGTGGATTAATAATGGTGGTCGTGGTGTGGTTTGGAGGGCTTTAAAAGGATTAGTGTCCCTGTGCTCCACCATTTTCTGCTGTCACTGTCATTTTCTGCTATCACTGTCACCACCACCAAGACCCTCACCAGATGTGTTCCTTGGATTTGGAACTTCGGACTTCCCAGCCTCAGAGACTCTATGCAATCAATTTCATTTTCTTTGTAAAATGCCCAGTTCTAGGTATTTTGTTATAAGCAATAGAAATGGACTAATACATCTTTTTTGTCTCTCTTTCCTTGCCTCCAAGTCTCTGCTCTCTCTTATGATGTCTCTGTAGTGAGATCCCTGTTGCTGGTTCATTTGCAATCAGGAATGAGGTTTTGCTGACTACATCACTTACACCTGTTCTGGATGATTAAATTTATCTTCTATTCTAACCAGACCATAAATCCAGCATTATTTCCAGGCAATTGCAAAATTGTTCTGTTCCCATCTTTTGTCAAAGAATAAACCAATCAGTAAATTTTACTGGGAAGAGAGTCTGTCTCATAAATTTCTTTTACAAACATCATAAACAATCATGCTAGGAAAGAACCAATCTTAATTCATTATTTTTATTCTATGTCACTGTTTTTGAAAAATATATTTAAAGCTCTGTTCTGGCTGACTTCCACATTTAATATAGAACTGCTTGAGATTGCTGACTCAGCACAGGGCCTGTTTAATGCCTCTATTGTTTTTTTTCTGCATATGTCATTAAGGGTAAAACATTTTGATTTTTTTGCTTTTTCCAGCAGGTGGAAGACCCAAATCACATACCTTTTACATGAAAATAAACAGGCACTAGAAACTAATAAGAGGAAGATCTAGTAAACCCATTTCAAGTTTAGGATTGAAGTAAAGCCCCCCTTTGCTATCACAGCCCTCAAATGCTTCTTGTCTTTCTCAATGCCTTGATTCTAGAATCACAATTCTCTGTGATTTATTATCTTTGGACTTTTGATTATATCACTGATCTTAGTCATTTCCACTTTTCACTGGTCCCCTATAACTACTCTCCAATTAGCCCATATACAAAAACTTCATACCAGTTTAGTGTTCAGCCAAGCGGTGTGTAGATCCTTTAAAGAAAACAATGTATGCATTTAGGATTATAAAAAATAAAAAGTGAGGGTTATTCAGAGATAATAGAAAATTATCTTCACAACTGTAAATGATAATTATGAGCACATTACTTAAGTAGCTCTATTATTGCCTAAGTGGAGGAAACATGTTTCATTTCTATAACTCTATAGAAATGCTAATGGCCTTTTATCTATTATTTTCAATTTCAAGGAGGGAAATACCCTTAACTTTCTCTACTATAGAACAAAGGAGGTCTCAGTTTTTGTTGGTCATATAAAAAGTAAAAATAATTGACTTCAAATCCTATTTATAATTTTTTTAGTAAATGTTCAACATTGAATCTATGCATATATTACACATATTTTCACATTGTTCTTGTAAAGATTTATTATTATTTGGGTTGGGAGGTGGCAAGAGAACAGAAGATAAGAAATATTCCATTCACTCAGAAATAGCCTCTGTGAATTATTGAATCTGTGAGACACTTTTCTAGATAATCAGGTTTCCTCTTGTCCTGTGTCTCTGAGCCAAAATTGAATTGAGTTTTGAAGAGTGATTCTAATGAAAACTATAGTGTCTGGGTGATAATTATGTACCAATGAAGGTTCATTGATTTTAACAAATGTGCTTCTCTAGTGGGGGATGCTTATAATAGGAGTCTGTGCACGTGTAGGGGCAGGAGGTCTATAGGAACTCTGTATCTTCCACTCAGTTTTGCTGTGATCCTAAAACTGCTTTACAAAGAAAAATCTATTAAAAAAATAAATGAAAATTAATTAAATATTTGTTATTATTACTCAAATAAAATATGAAAATGTCATTTAAAAATTTAATTGAGTTTTGAAAGAAAGAGTTGAGTTGGCCAAGAGTATTCACTCATAGTCTTTAAGTGATTGTTGTTATAACAACATATACATATTTTTTAAATATATGCTTTTAACATTGCAGAAGGTTGAGAAAAGATTTAAGAAAAAGCCTCTATTAATAGCAGAAATAATACACTTGGAGGAAATTCTAATTTATAAAATAATACACTTTGTTGTAGAGAAAAAAGTAATGAGAACAGAAATCTTAGTTTTCATATACAGTATTTTCACGTTACAGATGATAAAATCTAGGTCCACAGAAATCAAGCAAAAATGCTAAGGAAATTGATGACAGAACTATGACCAATTTGTGAATCCTAGTCAGTTACTCATTCAACACAGCCTTAAATATATTTAATCACTTCGTAAAAATAACTAGTTCATTTGATGGGACAAAAATAAATAGTTAGACCAAAAGAGCCACTCAAATTGAATAGATTTAGATAATTTTATGAGATTATAAATTCCGAGTCCATGTTATATGAATGAGGAAGCTGAAGGATGTAGAGGTGTTTCAGCCACGGTCACTCAGAAACGTCTCCTGGTTCATAGATGACCCTCTTCCTGCTGTGTCTTTACATGGCAGAAGGAGTGAAGAAGCTCTCTTGAGTCTCTTTTATAAAGTGCTAATCCCATTCATGAGGGATCTGTTCTAATGACTTATTTGTCTCCCAAAGGCCCCGCCTCCCAAAACCATGAATTTTGGGGGGGGCACAAACATTAAGATCATAACATTCTACCTTTTGTCCTCCAAAATTCATGTCCTTCTCACATTCCATTCATGCAATCATAATACATTCTTTCCATTCTAATCGCCCACACAGTCTTAACTCATTCCAGCATCAACTTTAAAGTCTAAGTCCAAAGTCTTATCTAAATATAATGTAAATCAGATATGGGTGAGATTTCAAGTATGATTCATCCTGAGGCAAACTGCTCTTCGACTATGAACATGTGTAATTAAACAAATAACAAAATACAGTGGTGGGACAGGCATAGGACAGACACTTTCACTCTAAAAAGGAGAAATAGGAAAGAAGAAACAGGTTGCAGGTCCCAAGAAGTCTGAAAATCACAGGGAAAACAATATTAAATCTTAAGGCTGGAGAAAAATCTTTGATTTAATGACCCATCGTTTGGACATACTGGGGAAGGGATTGAGCCCCCAAGGCTGTAGGCAGCCACCCCCATAGTTTTGCTGGCTGCAGCCCATGCCACAGCTTGCACAGGTTAAAGTTGTATGCCTGCAGCTCTTCCAACCTGGTGGTTGTACCAATAGGGGGTATAGGTCAGAGATGGCCCTGCCCTCATAGGGTCACTAAACATTCTCCTAGTGAGGGCTTTCTAGTGTCCCCACTGGTGCAGTGACCCTTTGACTGGGACACATGCCAGAGGTTCTTGGAGGCTCCTTTCTGTGAAATCTAAAGAGAGGAAGTCACACCCCATGGACTGTGCACTCTCCAAGCTGGCAGAGATGGCAGTGCATGGACAAAGTTAACTCCCTGTGTCCTCCAGATATATAATCATCATGGCCTGCACCACACCTGGGCCAATTCGAGCTAAACCTCAGGTAGTCAAGGGATGCCAGATATGGAGAGCACAGCCTTAAGGAGGCACTGGGAAGTGAACACTGAGGTTGTGGGGGCATCCACAGCGCCTCCTTCAAAACCATTCTGTCCCCCAGGACCTGGCATTCTAGGTCTGTGATAGGAGGGGCAGCCCATAATCTCTAAAATGCCTTTGGGTCACTCTTCTATTATCTTGGACAATAGGTTCTGGCTTCTGTTTACATAATTGAACAATTTCCTTATCAGATGGTCATTTAGCCATACACTTGGCATTCTCTCCTGGACACACTTTCTCATTACTTTCAATATGTATGGGCTAAAATTTCTTTAAATTTCCAATTTTTGCTTTCCTTTTTTTTTGTGTGTGTGTGTGTGTGTCTAAATTTTTTTTTTTTAATTTTATTTTGTCGATATACATTGTGGCTGATTATTGCTCCCCATCACCAAAACATCCCTCCCTTCTCCCTCCCCCCCTCACCCCCAACAATGTCTTTTCTGTTTGCTTGTCGTATCAACTTCAAGTAATTGTGGTTGTTATATCTTCTTCGCCCCCCCCGTTTTTTTTTTTTTTTTTTTTTTTTTTTGTGTGTGTGTGTGTGTGTGTGTGTGTGAGATGGGAATATACCCAGAGGAATGGAAATCATCAAGTCGAAGGTATACCTGTTCCCCAATGTTCATTGCAGCACTCTTTACAATAGCCAAGAGTTGGAACCAGCCCAAATGTCCATCATCAGAGGAGTGGATACGGAAAATGTGGTACCTCTACACAATGGAATACTACTCAGCTATAAAAACGAATGAAATACTGCCATTTGCAACAACATGGATGGACCTTGAGAGAATTATATTAAGTGAAACAAGTCAGGCACAGAAAGAGAAATACCACATGTTCTCACTTATTGGTGGGAGCTAAAATTAATATATTTGCTTTCCTTTTGATTAAAAAGTCTGTCTTTAAATTATTTTGCTCTTCTTACATTTTACTATAGACATTCAAAAGAGGCCAACCTGCAACTTCAGCACTTCGCTTAGAAATTTTGTTAGCACAATGTCTTACTTGATAACTCAATAGTTTTACCTTTCACAAAATACTAGGACACAAATACAATTCAGCCAAGCTGTCTGCCTCTTTATAACAAGGTACTCTTTTTCTCTAATTTCCAATAGCATGCTCCTCATTTCTGTCTAAGACCTTATCAGAATGGTTTTTGCCATTCATATTTCTACCAACATTCTGTTCACAACCACTTAGGTATTCTCTAAGAAGATTGAGGATTTCTCTACCGTTCTCCTCTTTTCTTGCTGGGCCCTCACCAGAATAATCATTAATGGTCTGTTTATAGCAATATAGGTTTTATCTACCATGTACTTCAAAACTCTTTCAGCCTCCATCCATTATTCAGTTCCAAAGCTGCTTCCACATTTTTAAGCTACATATTTATTTGTTATAGCGGTACCTCAACTTCTTGCTACTAATTTTCTTAGTTTAGGCTGCTATGACAAAATACCAGACACTGGGAAGATTATAAATGTCAGAATTTTCTTTCTCACATTTCTGTAGGCTGGGAAGTCCAAGATCAAGACAGACTGACAGATTGTGTGTCTGATGAGGACCCATGTTGTGATTCATAGATGTTGTCTTTTAGCTGTATCTTCACGTGGTAGAAGGAGTGAATAAGTTCCCTTGGATCTATTTTATAAGGACATAAATCCCATTAATGAGGGCTCTTCCCTCAAGACATAATCACCTCCCAAAATGCTCTATCTCCTGATATCTTCACTTTGGGGGTTAGGTTTCAACATATACATTTTGGAGGGACACAAACATTCACACTATAGCAATACTTAGGGATATAAATAAATTAATTTTAATCCAAAGAATACTTAAGTATCTATAATCTGGTCTCTGTTTTTTGGTTCCCCCCCCCCCGTATGTTTATTTTCCTTTAAAAAAATTTTTGTGGTATATATACACAATGGAATACTACTGAGCCATAAAAAAGAATGAGATTCTACCATTTGCAGCAACACAGATAAGCCTGGAAAAAAATTATCCTGAGTGAAACAACCCAGATACAAAAAGAGAAATACCACATTTTCTCACCCATAACTGGGAGGTGAATCCATAAATAAACACATGAGCAATAAAGAGAGATGAGAGAGAAAGAAAGAAACAACAATCACAGTAATATGTTTAACTTTTGGAAAAGTAGAGGTGGAAAAGGGGAGGGGGGAGTTGGAGGGGAATAATGAGGAATTGGTCAATGGACACAAAGAATGACGGCGTGTTGTAATGATGAATAACCTAACTACACTGATCTAACCACCACACCTTGTACACAGTTATTGAAAATCAACATTGTACCCCACATGTATGTATAATAAATAAATAGATAGATACAAATTAAAAAAAAATATTGCATTAACTTTGCTCATGCTTATTTAAAATTTGTGATAAACTTTATAAAGAAAAAAGGGTAGGGATAGTAAATTAGCAACTATTTAGTGCCTTCATATGATAGTATGTAAGCTATCTATTTTCATGTATCTTTTTCATCAATTTCGCAGCAACTGATGATTCATTGCATTGCCCTTAATTTACAACATCTATTAAAGCTGTATCCTATATAGGATAAGCTGCAATTTCCACAAATATGTAACCTGAGGATTAAGTGATAATTTTTGAAAAACCTAGGATATTTACTTGCCTTTTTAAGCATTTGTGAAATCCTCTTATGTATCTGTCCTGTAGACACCTTGACAAATACATTGTAATTCCATGGTTTGAGTCAATTTAACCTCAGTATAAGTTTTGAAGATTCTGTGGGTTATTACATCATAACAAGCAAACAATATAAAAATGAAGAAATCAGTTTCAAATTCAGTTTTTCAAACAACAGATTTAGCTGTTAAGAAAAAAAAATCTATAAGCACTTGAAATACACCCTGGTACTGATAATGAAATGCTGTGTAAAATTTTACTTGCTCCTTAGCTCAAGTTCACTGTACCAGGTGTTGTGTAATCCTGTTAGAGACATAATCATCCTAATTATTATATTTCTCAGTAAGGTTCCAGATGCTTGCCTATAACCATACTTACGTTCCCTCCAAAATATATCTCATTTGTGTAGAAATACACACAATAAATTAAAGGAACTGATTTTTGTTAGTACATTAAGTGTAGTAACTGTACATACTGCTCTTTCTTTGCAAAATTATTGTGAGTAATTCATTCATTTAGGCTTTTCACAAATTTTGTGTGTCCATTGTGCCCCACCCTGTGATAAGTAGTAGTGATAGAAGGATGAATGAAGCGCAGACCCACTTTTCAGGGAATTTGTAAACTACTGAGGTAGATATACTTACTAAGAGAAGACATACAACATATTGAGATATAAGATAAATAAAACTATAAAATACCATAGAAGGAAATATTTATAATGCAATGAAAATAACAATAGCAACATGTTTTAACATTTATTGAGCTTGTACTTTTTATCAGTCAGTGTTCTAAGTGTTCTATAAGCCTTAGTCATTTATTCCAAATTAAGTTACTATGATGGTATATGAATGATACTTTTTAATCTGCAAATATTGTACACACTTGTACAATTGCTAACTTAATTTTATACATGGAGATATTGAGGCTCAGAGGGTTTTAGTTCAGAACATTGCACATTGAAACTGGGTAATTTGAAGAGAGTTCAATGAAGGAACCATTTATCAATTTTGGGTGGGCTTACAAAAATAACAAGGGAGAGGACTGTACCACTGAGTTACCTAGAGCAGAGAGTAGAGAGTTTTTACCACCAATTCATATAAAAACTAAAGTGGAGAAAAGAATTAAAATAATCTGGATAAGTAGCTGGATAGAATGATCCACCTGACGGAAGCTATGGCCTTTTTCAGAGGGCAAGGGTAGAACAGCAAAATCCAGAAGGAAAGGGACCAGAAGAATAAATATCCCAATATCGCTCTCCTCTGGCCTAAGATTTAAGGCTGGTGCTTCCACTAGCTAAAACCACCTGAAATCCAGAACTCAAGGGATAATTATGGTAGCCCTAAGAAGGGTGAAGATTGGCTGGCAGTGAATATGGGTAGTGGTAATTGGTACATACCCAGCAGAGTGGAGAAGAGGACACATGCAGAGGAAAGTGAGGCTTTAGGTTTGACTAAAAGTGCAGCTAAATTGCAAAAGAACTGGCTGATGAAGAATTCTATCCTCCAACACTTTTATATCACTTCATAACACCTTTGCATCCAGCTTATGTCCTTAGCATGTCCTTAGCAAAAAAAATTTTTTTTTCAGTTTGACACATGAAAGTTGCATAGGACAAATATAATGAAATATGTGAACAGAGAAATTTGACTTAGGGGACTATTGGGAAATTTTTATCAGATAATCAATGGCATGCATACCACTTCCATTTATTAATGGACATGTACTGAATACCCACTGTGAACATGTGGCATTGCTTTAAGCACTAAGTGGGTAGAAAGGGAATTTCTTTCTTCAAAAGGCTGCCAGTCCAGATGATAAAGACAAGTAAATTAACAATTACAACACATCTTACAAGTGCACTGAAAAAAGCACAAAATGTTGTGGGGAAAAGAGGGCTTAATATATTGCAAATATTATTTCATGTAATTCTTATGGCTTTCCTATGAAAGTACTATTTTTATAGACATTTTACAAATGAGTTCAATGAGACTTAGGGAGTTAATTTAATTACTTATAATCTGATAGTAAAGAGGTGTCATAATCAGATATGACTCCAAAATCCATGCTCAAATCCCTTTTGTATAAATACCTCTTTTTGTGGCAGGCAAAAAAGATAATTTGCCAATATCCAGAAAGCTGGAATGAACTATGGTTGGAGATAGAAACTGTGCCATGATTCTTGAACAGGTCATAATGTTTTCTCCATGATGTTGTTGACTGTGTCCTAATGCTATGGTCAGTTATTGACATTTTCTATATGAAAAAATTATGATGTCCAACTTAATTCAGTTTTCACTGAAGATATATGTGTGTATGTTCCATCCTGCTGAAATAGTTTCATAGCCAACTGCCTTCCTGCTATGCGCAGTCATCCTGTTAGAAGTTATTTATGTTCCTTGTACATCATATATTATCCACCACAACCATATGAATGTATATAATCCTTTTTTTTCTTGGCTCTGTACACTTTAATATTTTCATCTACTACCTCCACTTTCTCTAAACAAAATAAAATCATGAATGTAACTCTTCTTCAGGATAATTTTCTCCTATCAGGTATACATGAGTATCCTATAGCTGAGTAGTGTGGGAAATATTAAGCTCACATTATGAAATAGAGTAAATAGAGTTTGGAAAACTGTCTCTGTTAACTCAGCCATGAGATCATATTCATGTTTAGTCTTTAAAACTTTCTAAAATATAACAATAGGAAGCTGCTATCATGTGTTTTAAAAAGCCCCCAGTAGAATGTATTTGACTTAATGCTACTTGACTTTAGTTCAGATCTTACAAGTCATACATAACTTTATTGCAGCAGAAAAAGATTAGACTCTGTCAGAAAAAAAGTAAAGTAAATTTTATTCACACCGACTATATGTCAGATGATACTATTGTCATAAAATTATAGATTGGAAGTGATTCATAACAAAAGAAATGTTCCTACCATTTGTTGTTTTCTTCTGCATTACCTAAATAATTAATTCAACTTCCTTTTCTTCATGCCGTATGGGTAAGCCCTTTCTGAGGTTTTAAAGAGAATATAAAATTTTTTTCATGGATTATTCTTCTCCTTTTAATGTAGACTTTCTTATCACATCTTCTAGCACTTGCATATTTTCACATTTGGGAATTCCACTAGGTCATAGAATTCTGACCACCTTCTTTTCTATACTATACATTCTGTGTGTATATATTCATCAAATAGTACTGATAATTTTAAAGTATTCTATAATTTGATGACAAGCCCAGTGTTTTCACTGATTGGCTTTTTAAAATTTGGGTTTTTTTTTATTTTAAATGATTTCTATTCTCTATTGAAATCTGAAATCTCTGTTTCTGATTTTAGCCACTGATGATGGGAATAAAAATATTTGAATGACTACACAGTGTTAGTTAATCCCACCTACATTTTTAATACCAAATTTCTTACTGCTATGCTCTGAAAGATTGTGTCCCTCTAAAATTCGTATGTTGAATTCTAATCCCCAATGTGTTGGTATTAATAGATGGGGACTTTAGAAGGTGACTAGTTCATGAGGAAGGAGTCCTCATGAATGGAATTAGAGATCTTATAAAAGAGGCCCAGGAGAGTTCATTTGTCCATTCCACCATCTGAAGACACACAAATGTTGTCATCTGTGAAGCAGAGAGTCCTTACCAGACACTAGATTTGCTGGCACTTTGAAGTTGGACTTTGCAACCTCTAGAACTGTGAGCAATAAATTTATTTTGTTTATAAATCACCCAGTCTAAGGTATTTTGTTCTAAAAACCTAAAGGGACTAAGAAAATTACTATTAATGAAAATTATAACTGATAGGGGTGAGTGATTTGACTTTTGAGCTCAGTGCAATAGTATAAATTAAATGAAAGGATGAATGAATAAAAAGACAGAAAGCTTTGTAGAGAAGTGTGATCAGAAACAAGCAGGAAAAAGAAGTGCATTTGAGGAACACTCATTGTTCAACCACCACTTAAGAATTATTGTATAGATACTGCAAAATTTGATCAAAGTGTTACTGGAGGAGAGAGTCTGGGGAAGTCGGATACAGGACTTTGACCCCATCCTCTATCAGATTCTTGACTCCAACACAGGGAAGAATTCAACAGCAGGGTCAGAGTAGAAAGTGAAAGCAGGTTTAACTTAAAGAGGAAGAACTACACACGTCACAGACAAAGTACGGATGGTTCAAGAGTGAGCAGCAGCCCTGCCTTCTTCCTGGATTCAAATTTTATATAGTTTGCAGTTCTAAACATATTCATGATATCTAATGAATAATTAACTAATGGTGGTGTTTCCCAGTTATGTAACCCTTATGTAAGTGGTTATGTAACCTAGCTTTGCACCTGCTCTGTTGGTCGCTTTGGAACATGCTCATTGGTCAAATTTCAACATATACACAGGAAATTACTTACAATATATTCAGTGCTTTTAGTGCCTCTAGTAGAAGGTCATTCAAGGTTAAACTCCTTTCTACTGAGCATGCTCAGCCCTGAAATTACATAAGTCTGCCCCCTGCAATCTCAGTCTCCCAGTGTTGGTGCCCAAAGTAGATGCAACAAGCAACTGCAACTCAGGACTCAGAGGAAGGGCTTGAGTCCTAGGGGAGCAGTTTGAGACCCAGGGTAGTGGCCTGAAACCTGAACCCAGGAAACTGAGCACCTCCTATCTCAAAAATATTAGCAGTTAATTCAAGTTCTAAATAAGTATGTTATGACTTTTTAAAAATCAGTGGTTGAAAACACAGGAGAAATTCTTCAGGACATGGATCTGGGCAAAGATTTTATAAATTAGACCTCAAAATTATAGGCAGCAAAAGCAAAATAGATATGGGATTATATCAAACTAAAAAGCTTCTGCACAGCAAAGGAAACAACAGAGTGAAGAGACAACCTACAGAATGGGAGAAAATATTTGTAAACTACTTATTTGACATGGGATTATATCCAAAATAAGCAAGGAACCCAACTGAAGAGCAAATAAATAAATAAATAAATAAATATAATAATAATAATAATAATAATAATAATAATCCTATTTTAAAAATGGGCATATGATCTGAATAGACATTTCTCAAAAGAAGGCATACAGATAGCAGGTATGTGAAAAAATGCTCAACATCACTAATCATCAGGGAAATGCAAATGGAAGAGGGATCATCTCTCCCCAGTTAGAATGGCTATTAGCAAAGAAACTGAAAATAGCAAATGCTGGTGAGGATGCAGAGAGAAGGGAACTCATAGATGGCTGGTGGGAATGTAAATTAGCACAGCTATCATGGAAAACAATACAGAGGTGTCTCAAAAAACTACATATAGAACAACCATATGATCCAGGAATCCTACTACTAGGTATATATCCAAAGGAAAGGAAATCAACATGTCAAAGGTATACGTGCACTTCCATGTTAATTGAAGCTCTGTTCACAATAGATAAGGGATCAACCAAAGTGTCCATCAATGGATGACTGGGTAAAAAACATATGTTTTATATATAGTATTTCACTGCATAAATATATACATATGTACGTGTATATGTGTGTATGTGTATGTGTATATATATGCAGTACTATTCAGCCATAAAAAAGAACGAAATCCTCCATTTGTGGTAACATGAATGAGTTTGGAAAAAATTATATTAACTGAAATAAGCCAAGCACAGAAAGAGGTATCACCTGTGGAAGCTAAAAAAGTTCATCTGATAGAAGCAGAGAGTGAAATAGTGGTTACTAAAGACTGGGAGGGGAAGAGGGTGATCAATGAATACAAAATTGCAGCTAAATAGAAAGAATAAGTTGTAGTGTTCTATAGCACTATAGGGAGAGTACAGTTAACAACAATTTTTTTTGTATAATTTCAAAGAGCTAGTAGAGAGAATTTTGAATGTTCTCAAGACAAGCAAATGTTTGAGGTATAGATATGCTCATTGCACATTGTACGCATATGCCCAAATATCACAATGTACCTTGTAAATATATACAATTATTATGTGTCAATTCAGAAAAACTAAATTTAAGAAAATGAAAAAAAAATCATTGATTTTCTTTCTGTAAGCACTGTCTTGGAGAAGGCATGGGAAATAGAAGAATTCTCTGTGGAGGGTTGAGGAAATTAAAATCAGGAATTATATTATTTTTATGTAGACAAAATCTAAATCAAAGTAATACAAAATTAACAACAACAAAAATAAACTACTAAAGTTATATTAAATGTACATATTTATTGTGAGGTTCCTAAGTAGCTAGTTTTTATTCATTCTCCACTTCACTATACCCACAATTCTACTGAATATACAATATAATTATAATTCATAGGTCATGCTCTCAAATAATGTGTTTTTTACTTGGAGGTCAAGGCACACACAACAGCCAAGTAAATCAAAGATCTACAACATAATATAATTAGCAGGGTTTAAATGAGAACAATCGTTGTGAAATGAAAGGGCTGTAGAAAAATTCCTGGGGGAATTGGTGTCCAATATGTGTGCAGAGTTTCATAGCAACTCTAAGAATGACCACAGGTACTTACTGAGCATTACTTTATGTGGTAGAGAGTGTTCATTATTTCTGTTTTATAGAAGAGGATATTGAGTCACAGAGGGGTAAGATAACCAGCTCAAAGAGAATGAGGCAAGAATTATTTTACTTGGAGGCAAAATGGTGAAGAAATTATTCTATAGGCAATGTCACTGCACATCCTGTTGGCATAGCTTCTCTTTACCATCTAAAGAAAAGACATCACATGGGAAGCCGTGAATGTAAGCTTAGAGAAGTACAGATGAGGGCTTTGAAAGATAGCCAAGGGACTAAGATTTAACATGGAATCAGTAATTTAGAACAATTAATACAGGGACATGAATTGGAAGAGCTTGAGTGGTGACTGATTTTCCTCCGAGGAACCCTTTAGTAAGCTGATTCTGTTAAGTATCTAATTTTAAATTGTGGCGATGAATACTGAGAGGAAATCATAGTCATGGCAGAGAGGAAGACATAGGAGAAATTTATTACTAAAAATGTGGATAGAGGAACAAAAACATATGCAGGATAATGACTTTGAGAGAAAAAAAAGAAAAGAGCATTGGCCAAGAACTATGATCATAGCTTCTCTAATTTACTCTTCTCACAAAGACTCTGTGAAACTATTAGTATTTCCAATCAATAAGTTAAAAATAACATAACTCAGAGAATAACCTGCTTCGGTTTGCACAGCTGAGACATGAGAGTTGAATTTCTTGGAGCTCAGAACTCTCTTCCTCTAAACTTCTTTCCTATGCTTCAGACATCCCTCCTGAGGCACTGCAAGATATTAGATTAATTAAAATCTTAAGAATATGCCCAAATTGTCATGAATTAGGCAACAATATGGGTTTTCTGATGTTCCCTCAATGAAACAGAACGTTTATTACATCAGAGCATAGAATATCCTTAGCATTCTCTGTAATTTACATTTCATCACATCAGCCTTAATTACAATACATGTCATCATTGATTGAGTGATCTTCATTTTATCTTTTCTGCCCTTACTCCATGTTGTTCTTATTTCTTTAATACTGTTTGAATAGTTTCCCGATTGGGCCCAAAAGCATTCTATGTAGGAAACTCTTGCTACATCCATCTTAACGTTTCTTTCCTTTATGGAAATGCAGATTCTCTCTTGTGCAGCAAACTAATTAAAGACCTTTCCCAACACAATATACAAACAGCACATAAATATTTAACGGCCTGGTTTAGCATTTTTATTAGATTCTATGATACATCAAACTATACACTGTTTAAGAGCTGAATCTAAATCATGTAGTGTTTTTGAAAACCTCATCATGCATGATGTATTTTACCAATAAAATTTAAAGAAAATATTTAAGCTGTGCTGAGAATAAACTATTATTCTTTACTTATTCTATGACTTGAACTTGGGCATTCACCAATAACTCATTATGCTTTTATTAGTAGTAAGTAGTAGTGGATGAGCTGTACAGGGTATAAGAATACTCAGGGATTAACCTGTATACTGTGGACAGTCCTGGCCCTTGCCTGTAGTGTTCAATATTTTTGACAATACCTCTTCAAAAGCTTCAACTCATTAATCTCAGCTATCTCCACATATTGGCCTTCCAATTATCCATTCTTCTGTAATCTCTAATTTTTCTTACATGTAATTTTGTCTTCTTGAAGCTTCAGATCTTTCAGGTTTGTGTTCAGAATTTTCAAACATACTCTGCTGGTGCACACTTCAGCGGACCCACAACTTCTCAGCAATGTCTCATCACCAATATAAGCACCTACTGTCTGTCAGCATCTTCGGTTCATGAAACCACTCTTCTTACACTTTCAGGCAAAACTTGTTTGGAAATACCAGTTCCATCAGCAGTCTACAAACGGCCCATGTATTTGAAACTTTAGGCAAGTGGTTTAAGTGGCCCTAGACATAATTTGTATGGAATATTAGCAGTGAGGTTGAACTGAAATAAGTGAATAAGGTACTTTCTCTATCAGTTTCACCTTTAATTTTCTTGTAGTTCAAATGGGAGTTTTATTCCTACCCTAACACAACTGAATGATAACCAGTTATCAAAATAGAAAATGATTCTAATAGTTTGTTCTATTTTAGAAATCATTAATCTCAATATTATATGTGCATGTAAAGTGCATTTGATAATTTTGACACTATCTAGTGACCTAATAACAGGTAGAGAAAATCGAGAAAGAGTAGTAAAAGTATAATAATCCCTGAAGTACAGTTTTCCAAAAGGAGGAAAAAATAAAGTCACAAGTCTAACATTAACCATTTGAACGTTACTGTTCTAATCATATTTCTGTTACTGGTTGAAAACATGTTAAGGTAGAGGCATGTGAAAAGGTGTCTTTAGATATCTTCAGCATTAAATAAGGAAAAGTCATTGAGTCTTTGAGAATCTAAATGATAAAACTTAGACCAGAAGTGGGAATCAGGGAGACTGAATTTGTGATATTATGAAACTTTTTTGTTTGTTGTTTTTTGGGTTTTTTTTCTTTGTATTTTTGTTTGTTTCTTAGCAGAATCCATGAAAATATAATATACCCACCAAAGAGTGCCTATGGTGTTGTCAATCTATGAAAGTGTTCATAGTCAGGCATACTTTATTATGTGCATAAGTGATTAAAAAGCTATTTTCTAAACTAAAGATATTGTGATTTGCACATTATAAATGGTGAGTTATTCCAACCTGGAGCTGTAATCCCCAAACTGATAAGTCAGAAACTATTTTCCATTTATAGTAAACTAGTTTCAGGACCCAAATGTGGCATACAATTTCATGTTTCTTTACATTTTCCAATGATACTCCTTTTACCTGTAACATCTTACTTTTCTTTTCTTTCTTTAACTGACAGTTTTCTTCAGTGAAGAATCACATGAGCAGTGATTATATTGGTATTTTTCACTTACAGAGTAATTGGGTCTTATCTTATATCCTGAGGCAAAATAGTTACTCAACAATCATGTATTTTCATCATTTTAATTGCTATGTCATTCACGATAAAAATACTTTCCTGATGTCACCCTCACAATATGTAGGTTAAAGTCTCAAATATTCTTTTTCAAACTGTTGTTATTGCTACTTGTTATTATTATTAATTATTATATAGCTCTTATTGATCACTAAAAACCACATATTAGGAAGGTTGGGAATTATGTAGAAACAAGTTAAAATACTTATTTTTACTTTATAAAATACCATGGTTTTTTTGTAGAGTTAATATTGTCATCATTTTTGCATAACTATGGCATTGGGACATCATAAACTTTTTACATGTGGACATAGGTCTGTCCAATGCACAAATCTTCGGGGCACTATTTACATATACTACATTAATGAAAATGAAAATTTGTGGAGAACAATGTGACTCTTACAGATGTGCAATAATGCAGCATTGCCTAGAGAGGCATCCTAGAAACTGGGTAGCTACCAGACTCACTTAATATAAGTACATTCGGACAAAATGCCCAGTTTGCTGACAATATCCAATTTTGGGATCATGGCTCACTTTGCCTACATAATTGAAGAAATTGCCCACATACTCATGTGTTTGTCTCTTTCCAGAAGACTTGTGGATGTTATAGCTAGAAAGCCGAGAGGTGACTAATTCCTTTATCTTGGACATGCTGCTCAATCACACACCTCATTAAGCTAAAGGAAAAAGAAAAAAAGGAGAGAGAGGAGAACAGAAATAAAAATATTAAAGTTCTATTTTCTAGTTATTGTCTGGACTTATTTTCTTGCCTATTTCCATTTATTTCTGTTTCTTCTATTGTCCTGTGGTTGGGATTTAGGCTTTTTCATCACTTTTAAGTCATACAATCAAAGAAAATTTTAAAGTTTAGATTTTCTGCAAATGTGCATGCAAGCCTATAATTTTTTTTTTAACATAATTTCATGAGAATAACAGTTCCCACGAAGAAATATGGATAGAGGAGTTGGTCATCATTTTATGAATTTTATATCCTGGCTAAGGAAGTTACGTTGGATCTTTTGGCATACAAAGCAGAAACTGTTTACAAATGATCATAATCCATATACTGAAGTCTTAAGCAGGATTCTCATGATTTTTGACTAGTTTAACTGATGCTTACCTATATAAGTGACATACTTGATATGGTATTGGCATAGTTCGACCAATAGAATTTTTATTTATTTATTTATTTATTTATTGGCATGCTTAGACATAGGTCTGTTGGGTGCACACCTTTTAGTGGCACTATTTACACTATACTACAGTGCGCACAAGTGGAAGCATAGTGTAACCCTTAAAGTTATGTAATCATGCCAACAAAACAATGTACAGTTATTTAAAAAATAATAATAATAATAAATAAAAACAAAAACACCTCACCCCAGACAAAATTTGTGTGTCAAAGAAAAAATAATGCCTTGCTAAACTAGAGTCTAATTTGGAGCTGGGTACGTTATGAAGTTTGTAGTCTTGACTATGAAAAGGAGATTTTTGTTACACTAACTCTAACAAAATGTTAACTGGATGTGGTGCAAAATATAAACATTATACCTATGTAATTAAACACTTTGGATAATTTAAAGTTTATAGCTTATGCTCCAACATGAGTGATTGCTTCTATAGTGTATTCAACTTCTAATGAGCTTCATCCATAGAAGAATTTCTTCTAAGTTAGAGAAAAGAGAACAAGATTTATATATATATATGTATATATATATATATATACACATATAAAACAGCAAATTTTAAAATCCTTTTGCGAACATTACAAGTGTAAACATAAAAAGCATAGTTTTGAAATATGTCAAACATATTTAATTCAACCTGATCTCCCAATATATCCTTAGATTAATTTCACGTAAGTCTCAAATTACATATCTGAACAGTTCAACATATACTTTAAACTTACTTTCCTAATATTAAAATAAGAATATCTATATATTGGAAAAGAGAAAAAAAAACTTCTTTCAAATGATATTCTCATAAACTCACAATGCATAATTTACTTGCTAAATAATGAAGTACTATTTCCAATTTATCAAAAGAAAAAATTAAACCACTGATAAATGATATTCACTTTGTCAAAAAAAAATCTTGCTAAAAGATAAATTTGGTATTATTACAGAATGTCTAAGTGCTATCAAAAGAGTTTAAAGTACATATGCACTGCCTCAATATTCACTTATATGTTAAAAATACAATATATCACAAATCTTCAAGCATCTGGAAAATCAATTTCACATTAATATTGCAGTGTGAGGAGGACTTATATCATTATTTCACTGTATGAGTGAAAAATCTATTATTTCCTTTTTCTAAACCCAAATACCCCTATCATCAAGTTTTGCAAATATATTATTATGAAAAAAACCTTTTTGTGTGGTGTTTTAATATATTATTCTCTCTAATGATTATGTAGCATAGTCTGCTTTTCATTGTAGTAAGAACATTCAATATGAGGTCTACCCTCTTAACAAAGTTTTGAATGCACAATACAAGTGGTGTTAACTATAGACATATTGTAAAGCAGATTCCTACAATTTATTCATGTTGTATAACTGAAACTTTATACCTGTTGAGTAGCATCACCCCATTTTCCCCTCCCTCTGCACAGCCCGTGGCAAACTCTACTCTAGTCTTTGCTTTTATGACTTTGACTACATTAGACACTTCATATAAATGGAATTATACATTATTTGTCCTCAGGTATTTGGCTTATTTTACATAGTGTACAGTCCTCAAGTTTCATCCATGTTGTATGTTGCAGGATTTCCTTTTTTAAGGCTGAATAATATTTTACTGAATTTTTTTACTACATTTTATTTATCCATTCATTTCTTGATGGGTATTTTGGTTGTATTCATATCTCGACTTTTGTGAATAATGCAGTGATTAACATGGGAGTGCAAATATTTATCTGACATCTGATTTTAATTAGTTTGAATGCACTCCCAGTAGTGGGATTGCTGCATCAGATAGTAGTTGTATTTTAAAATTTTTGAGCAACCACCATACTGTTTTCCAAAGTTGCTGCACCAACTTAAATCCCCACCAGCAGTGTACAAAAGTTCTAATTAGTCCACATCCTCACCTACCTTTATCTTTTTTTCTTTTTTCTTGAAAGCCATTCTAACGGGGGTGTGTTATTCCATTTCTCCAATGATCAATAATGTTGATCACCTTTTCAGATAGCTGGTGGCCATTTTATATCTTCTTTGGAGAAATGTCTATTTAGTTCCTTTGTCCAGTTTATAATATGGCATATGGTTATTTGATTTTTTTGCTACTCAGTTGTAGCAGCTTCTTATATACTTTGGATATTAACCTTTTATCAGATATACGGTTTTCAAATATTTTCTCCTATTTCACAGGTTGCCTTTGTAGTGGATTGAATTATGTCCCTCAAAACTCACTGAAGCTTGAATTATGTCCCCAAGTTTCCTGTATTAGGAGCTTAATCCTCGCTGTAACTGTTGAGGGTGGGAAATCCTATTATGGTAATTTAAAGGTGGTACCTTGAAGAGGTGATTAGATTGTAGGACCATTCCATAGTGAATGCATTAAACATGGTGGTCATGGATGTGATTTGGAGAGCATCAAAAGGAGAGTGCATGAAAAAATTGTCCTCTTGCTTTCTCTGTGCTCTCTTTGCTCCACCATTTTCACAATGTGATACTCTGCTGTCACTGTCACCACCACTAGATATATTCCCTGGACTTTGGACTTCCCAGCCTCAGAAACTGTGAGCAATAAATTGTGTTTTCTTTATAAATTGCCCAGTTCTGTGTGTTTTGCTTTAAGCAACAGAAACAGACTAACATACCTTTTCATTTTGATTATTTTCTTTGCTGTGCAGAGCTTTTTTAGTTTGATGTAGTCCTACTTGTCTTTTTCTTTTGTTGCCTGTGCTTTTGGTGTTATATCCAATAAATCAATGCCAAGGACTGTGATAAAAAGCCTTGTCCCTATGTTTTCTTCTAGAAGTTTTATGGTTTCAGGTCTCACATTTAAGTCTTTAATCCATTTTAGGTTGACTTTTGTGTATCATGTAAGATAAGGGTCCAATTTTATGTATTTTTGTGGGGATATCCAGTTTTTCCAGTAGCATTTATTATCCTTTCCCCATGTGTATTCTTGACATCCTTACTGAAAATCAGCTGATGGTATGTGCATAGGTTTACTTCTTGATTCTGTAATTTGTCATGTTCATTCATATGTCTGTCTTTATATCCGTACCATACTTTTTAATTATTGGAGCTTTGTAATATATTTTGGAATCAAGAGATATGATACCTCAAGTCAAGATTGTTTTGGCTATTCAGGATCTTTTATGATTCCATATGAAATTCAGAATTGTATTTTTCTCTTTCTGTAAAAGAGCTATTGGGATTCTGAAAGAAATTGCATTGAATCTGTAGATTTCTTTGGGTAGAATTGACATTTTAGTAATTTTAAGTCTTCTAATCCATAATTATAGAATAACTTTCCATTTATTTCCATCTTCTTTAATTACTATCATCAATATTTTATCATTTCCATATGTATGTTGAAGCATTTTTGCATCCCACGGATAAATCTCACTTGATCATGGGGTATGATCCTTTTGATGTACTGACAGATTTAGTTTGTTAGTATTTTTTTGAGTATTTTTGCATCTAAATTCATCAGGAATATTGGCCTGCAGTTTTCTTTTTGTGTGTCGGTCTTTGTCTGTCTTCAGTATCAGCATAATGCTGGCCTCACAAAATGAGTTTGTAAGTGCTCCCTCCTCCTCAAATTTTTGGAAGAGTTTGAGAAGGATTGGTATTCTTTTTAAATGTTTACTAGAATTCACTAGTAAAGCCATCTGATCCTGGCTTTTTTGGGAGGAGTTTAATTACTAACTCAATGTCCTTACTAGTTATAGGTCTGTTCATATTTTCTATTTCTTCATTATTCAGTCTCGGTAGGGTGTATGTTTTTAGGAATTTATCTATTTCTCCTAGGTTATACAATTTTTTGGTGTGATTTGTTCATAGCATCTCCTATCATCTTTTTTTATTTCTATGGCATCAGTTGTATTGTCTGCTCTTTCATTTATGATTTTATTTGAGTCTTCTATGTATTTTTCTTAGCTTAGTTAAAGTTTTGTCAATTCTGTTTATCTTTTTTAAACAACCAACTTTTTAATTGATTTTTATTTATTTATTTTTTATTCTCTATTTCATTTATTTCTGTTCTAATCTTTACTCTTTTCTTCTCTAGTCTTAGTTTTTTATCTTTTTATGGCTTTGTAGCCATATAACTCCTAATATCAAGCCCCATCACTGTCATTTCCTGGCTATATACCTGTGGTTGTAATGTTAACTCTCAAAACCTCAGCTTTTTCATGTGCAAAATTATATTAACTATAGTATTGAGACTATATGACTAAATGTAACTATTGCTTAAAGTTGCTTTGAGGATAGACTGGAATAGTGTTTTTGATAAAAAAAACTTAGCACCAGATTTTCAGTTAAAAATGATAGTGTGAGGGTATTTTTAGTCCTCTGTCCTTTATGAAGCATCCAAACCAAGAACAATAATAGCATTATCATTCAAATACACAATAACAATAAGGAAGCAGAATGGAAAACAATGCTGTATTATCAGTGAGATTAGGGAAGAGGGGACTGTATGGCTATCATCCATAAATAAAAATATTTATGAGAAACAGAGACCAAGAAAAGAGTGATGAAGGGAGCTTGAGAATTGGCCTAGAATTTGTCAAGTTAGAAGCAAGATGGAAATTTCCTTGAAATAAGTGTTGAGCTCTAGAATTGTTTACAAATATGAAATCTAGTATACAGAAACTATGGTATTAAAAGGGCCAATACCTTAGAATAGCATGGAAGGTAGCACCAGCTGAAGAAAGATCCTGTATACTGGGTAACAAAATTTTCTGCAACCCAGTCCCCTATGAAGTAAGAAGGTAGATTGTGAGTTGAAATGAGAAAAGAAGGGAAACAGAGACCACAAGGCCACACCGTGAGCCAGTATCTCAAAATTCACCAACATAAATCACAAAACAGAGAGGAGATGAGTTTTGAGGCATAGGCTAGAAATAAGTGGCCTAGTATTACTTTAAAAGAATTCCAGGGTTTTCTTTTTCTTTTCTTTTTTTTTATTTATATGTACTTATGACTTCCAGTATTTGTGTACAGCATGTGATGACCCAATCAATATTGTTAACATGTTCATCATTACAAATCACAATTACTTTTTGTGTCCCTTACCTAATTACTCCCTGTCCCCCCTCAACCTCCCCCTTTCCCACCTGTAGTAACGATAGGTCTGTTCTATTCTTCCAAAGTTCAACATTTTATTGTGGTCTTTCTTTCTTTTTCTTTCTTAGCTTCCAATGATGAGTGAGGACATGCTATTTCTCGTTCTGTACTGGCTTATTAGTATTTTCTATATAGAAAATCATCTTTGCAAATAGAGGGCCACCAATTTTTTTTTCCAAAATTTATGTACTTTTTTTGTTCATGTCTCGTTTTACTAACTAGAACCACAGATGCATGTTGAAGAGAAGTAGTAGGAGTAAGCATCTTGGACTTGTTGCTGATCTTAGGAGACAGGCACTCAGTATTCTACCATTAACTCTGAGCTTAGCCTTAAGTGTTTAATATGTGCCCTATCAGATTGAGGAAGATTCTTTCTATTCTCATCTTAGAGTTTTTATTAACAATGAGTGTTATATTTTGTAAATTGTTGCCTCTGCATTCTTTGAGGTTACTATGGGTTTTTCTGTCTATTTGGTTAATATGGTAAATTACATTAATTGTTTTTCAGGTATTAAGCCTACTTAATGGTGGAATAGACAGTCCCCAGCATCACTCTCTCCCACAAATCAACTAATTTATAACTATTAAAAAGCAATGACAGCCAAGTTGGCCTTCAAGAACTCAGGCAAAGAGGAGGAGAGACATACAGAGTGCATGAAGGTGAGAGAAGGCAAGATGAGAGAAAGAAAAGAAATGCTCCATTTCGTGCCACGGCTGTTTTGAGGCTGGAGCTGCTGAGTGCAGGGAGCAGGAGCCAGCAAAAAGCCACATTTGTGCCGTTCAGATGAAGTTGCTTGGAGGCAGCAGGGGAGAAGAGGGACTTGGTGGCCCCCAGACCAGCAGTACGACCAACAGGGTTCCCGTGGACCCACATAGAAGTGAAGAGCCACAACAACTGAAAAAAAGGAGCCACTCAGAGGCTGGTGAGTCATTGCAAGAGACCAGAGTACAGCCCAACCCATGGGAAGTGTTTGGAGAACAGGTGGTGTGGGAGACGGGCCCACCAGGGTTCCCACAGGAAGTTCCCCCATTTTAGAAGTAAGCAAAAGACAACAAATTAGTTCCAGTGTGCAGAGTTTAAGTGGCGGGAACAGCAAATAATCCAACACAGAACTGAAAGAAAAAACAAAGTACCCACAACCAGAGAAAAAGTCTGATAACTAGTAAAGGTTTCATTTCACCAAAGAACACTTATAACACCTAGAAGGACCAGAAGTCCCCTGGGCTACCAAGTCAGGAAGAGGAGAGGGTCAGGGGCCCCAGGCATGCCCCCCAACACCCATAACCAGTCGTGAGAATGGGGGCTGAGTTCTTCAACCACACCTCCTGACAAGTGCAACCACTCCAGTGACAACCACTGAGGCACCACAGGGAAAGCTCCGGGCTCTCCTAAGCCTGGGTGGGAGGGAGCTGAGGGCCTCGTTCACACCACCCCTCACACAAGCAACAAAACCAGTGGCAACCACTGAGCCACCACAGGAGGTGCCCGGGACCCTACTGTTCTAGGCGGGGGGCGGGGTGGGGGGCGGGAGAGCAAGGGCTTCGTCCAAACCCCCGCCCATACACGAGCAACCAACCCAGTAACAACCACCGAACTGCTGCAGCAGGTGCCCCAGGCCCTCCAGAGCCAGGGTGGTGGGTGGCTGAGGGTTCTGACCAAACCCCACCCCCATGCTCAACCAGCTCAGTGAAGAGCAGCCAGCCTCAGCAAGAAGGTCCCTAGGTTCCAGAGGTGGGATGGTGGTAGGAGGTGAGGGCTATTGCCACACCCCCTTGACATCTGCACCCATTCCGGCAATAACCAAGCCCGTGCTGGAAGCCCACCTGTCTCCCCTGTGGGAATGTGGGGGGTGCCACAGGCCTCAGTCCCACCCCTCCTCCTTCCTCCTTCTTCCATCCCATTTCCTTCCCTTTCCCTTCTCCCCCTCCCTCCCAACTGCTCTACAACAACATCGCAGAACATAAAAAAATAATATTAACAAAATTAAAAAAAAAAAAAAAACTATTTTGCTTTTTTTTGGATGAATCCTACTTGACCATAATATGCCATCCTTTTAATATATTGCTGTATTTGATTTACAGATAATTTGTTAGGAGTTTATCTCTGTTTATGGGAATTACTGGTCTATAATTTCATTTTCTTCTAATGTCTTTAAAATGTGTTGACGTGAGGGTTATACTAAACTCATAAAATGAATTGCTAAATATTCTTCCTCTTGTATTTTCTGAAAGTTCATTTGTAAGATTGGTTCTACTTTTTCATTAAGTATTTGATAAAATTCACCACTGAAACCTTATGGACCTTGAGTTCTTTTTCTTGAAAGGTTTTTGATAAATGTTCAACTTCTTTAATAAATACAGGGCTATTTTGATATTTCACTTCATTTTATGTTAACTTTAAATCATGCTAAAATTTTTAAGAAATGGGCTTATGTTATGTAAGTATGTATAATTATTGTAATAAAATTCTCTTATATTAGTCTTTTTTATCCTTTTAATATCTATAGTATGTCTCAATGTTACCTCTCTTCATTCCTAATATTGAAATGCCTGTGGCTTTTATTTATATTTGATCAGTATCCCTAGTTTTTTAATCAATTTTATTACTTATCATATTCAAATTTTGGTTTTGTTGATTTTCTCTATCATTTGTTGTTTACTAATTACAGTTCTTATCATTTATCTTCTTCCATTTCCTTTAGATTTAATTTGCTCATTTATTGCTAGCTTTGTAAAGTAGAAACTTAGATCATTGATTTTAAACATTTCTCCTTTTCTACTATGAGCATTTAAACTTATACATTTTTCTCCAAGCACTCACTCAGCTGTATTCCACAAATTGTAATACATGTGGTTTTTAGTTCTATTCTATTCAAAATGTTTCCTAATTTCTTTTATTATTTCTTCTTTGTCTATGGTTTATATAGAAGTACATTCTTTACTTTTAAAATATTCTGGGTTTTTCTACTTATTGTATAATTAAAGATTTTAAATAAAGTTCAAATTTGATCAGAGAGCACACTCTGTAATATTACAATATCTGGAAATTTTCTGAGACTTGTTATATGGCTAGACATAAGCACTATTTGGTTATCACTTCATCGCCTTTGGAAAAAATATACATTCTGCGTTACTTGTGTGAACTATTGCTTAGGTAAAGATGATTGATATTTTTTATCTTTTTTTTTCTTTTTATTTATTGATTATTCATTTTCATGGAGTACAAAGCTGACCATCACCACCTGTGTCCAAGATGTGATGATCAGATCAGTACTATCAGAATGCCCATTACAATATTGTTTATCTTTATTGTTTTATTTTATTATTGTTATTATTATTATTATTTATTTATTTATTTATTTATTTATTTATTTATTTGTCTACTTGTTCTATGGTTTGAATGTTTATGTTCCCTTCAAAATTTTTGTTAGAACTTAATCCCCAGTGCATCAGTGTTAAAGAGGTGGGGCCTTTAGGAAGTAATTAGGCTCTTGAATAGGATTAGTGCTTTATAAAAGGACTGGAGGAAACTAGCTAGGCTCTTTCACCCTTCCATTTCTTCTCCCATGTGAGGACACAGCATTCGTCCCTTTTGCTTCTTTTACAGTATGAGGACAAAGAAAGAGGCACCATTCTGGAAGCAGAGAGCAGTCTTCAGCACACACTCAGTCTTCCAAGGCCTTGATCTTGGACTTTTTAGCTTCCTGAATTGCTACTGAATAATTTTCCAGTTGCTCTTGCAACTCCAATCTTTATTCTCTTAGTCCTCAATTCAGTAATGCTGTGACTTTTACGTTTGAGTTAGAGGCATACAGAACAACATGGACTACACTTAGGAAAGAAACATAAAAATGGGATTATCAGCCAGTGTATTTTCTATTCTTCAAAGTTTGACAACCTCCCAATCTTTTCCTTTCTTTTTATTTATCCAGTGCCTTAAAATATTTGTGTGTGTGAGAATGTAAGTTTAAATTTTGTTTAGAGTTTGCAAATTTTATCTGTAAGATGAATAGTCTGCTACAACCTGTGCTGACATTACTTGGAGCACAATTCCAAGGATTCTGAATTCCAGTGTAAGGAAAATAGGAAAGCTTTGGAAGACTTTAAGGAGGATTGTGATATGATTGATTTTAACATTATAAACTGAACTCTTTGTATTAATGTGTGGAGAATATTTTGTTAGATATAAGATTAAATAGAAAGGGTCTGTTGCAGAAACCTAGACAGGAGATAATGGTGACTTTGATATGTCCTACAACAGTGGATATGGAAAAAAACTGTGTGACTTTGGGCACGTTATTTTATCAAACACTTGTAGAATGAAGTACTTACAGTTCAAAAGGTACTAGTTTGTTATAAGGATCAAATATAATAATATAAGTAATGCCTTAGACACTTTCTGGCATATAATAATGCTCTACAATATTTTATAATAATTAAATAAATATAAAAATAAATAAATATAAAATATAAAAATAAATAAATATAAAATATAAAAATAAATAAATATAAAATATAAAAATAAATAAATATAAAATACAAAAATAATAATTTGCTATGAATGTATTATATGACAAATACTAAACTATTCAATGCATAGCTACCCCTCCATTAATGTGTCTATACATAGATATACAACTAACCATGTATCAAATAATGTATAAAAATTTGAGTGAAGTATCTAATATTTAGTAGTTTATGACAACATAAGACCATGTAACAAGGTGGGTGATCTAGTTATGGGAAAATATGTAAAAATATAAAATTTCTTCTAGTTAACCAATAATAATAAAACAGTGTTCAACTGGCTGATGTCTGATAAATATTAATGTTAATAAGAAGGGTAGGTATTGTTGAGAAAGTGAGAAGAGAGATGAGATCTAAACAAAAATAAGGGAATTTATTGAAGTGAGGAGCATAGGTAAGATTGCTTCAGGAAGACGAAACAGTTTATAGAAAAGCCCTAAAAAAGAAGAGAGTATGAAACAGGTGTAAAATGAAAGAAAACCAATGTGGTTAGAACAGAGTATGAAAGTGATAATACTATATATGTTGCTAGGAAAACATGTGAGTCAGGCATTATGGAGCCTTGCATGTAATGGAATGATTTGGCTTTTATCTTCAGAGCATGAGAAACTCTTGATGTTGTTTAGATAAAAAGCTCAAGCCAACTTCAGTGTAAAGAACATATTGGAGAGAGACAAAATTGGATGAGATCAGTCTCAATAAGTATGGCATGATGATAAAGATGGTGATAGTGAGGTGGTGGTTCTGCTTATGCTTGTGTTGTGTTTTATTATGACACATTTGGAAAGAATTATAAATGGTGGAAAAAAGATGGCATAATATTTTTGTGTGTGTATGAGGAACACAATTTCCATATGTTTGATACTCTATGGCAGAAAAAATAGGCAAAGGAACAAGATAAAATTAGACTATTTCATCCTTCATTAGCACCAACAGTAGCTGGCTCTTCCTAAGCACTTACTGATCCTTGCAGGTAAGCAAGAATTGCTCAGAGCTAATTATTCCGGTTTTAGTGGTATATGAAATATCTGAACTTAAATACTTAAAAGGGAGCTGGAATCCAATTTTATTTTAACATAATATTATCTCAGTAATGACTTTATCATAACATAAAGCAGATTAGATAGAATTTTTCTCCGCACTCAGATTGAAATTCTGTGTTATCAATAGATACAGAAACAATCATTATACTGGTCCCCAGATGCGTCTGGAAAACTATTAAAAACCGAAGAGGAGGTTAATGAAAAGATCTCCTGTGGTTACAGAAATTACATGCTTTGGCCTTTCTTTCCAGATATTTTCTTTGCTAGTTTCTTCTGAAAAATCTGGCAAAAGCATTTTTAATGAACTGCCTCTATTTCTCAATGTATTTTTTTCTCTGGGAGACAGGAATAGAATGATCCAAAAAAACACATAGTTAATTTTCTTTGCCATTTCTTTACTAGTTTGCACATGAGTAAAGGACTTGAGTAACCCTCTCATCCCTTCTATCTTCACACATACACATACACACATGCACACACACATTACCCTATAAATAATAAAATATCAAGATCTTGTGAAAGTAATAATTTCCACAATGGGTATGTTTCTGGATATCTATGAAGTGTTTCATTGGTCATATTAATTTTTCTCAAGGACTAGTTATATGGAAGTTGATCAGTGCTTCCTGACAAACATCAACTCTATCTAAATGGAAAAAGTGGCATTCTCCTCTAGAAGAATAGACAGCACAACTAGAGTAATCACCTTTTCAGACAGAAGCATCTTGTCTTTGTAGAAAAGTATCGAACAGTTTCAACTATATAAAAATCCATTAATGCAACCCCATTAAAAATGTCAAAAGAACTAATGTGAACCAGAGTAATCCCAATTAATGGAACTGGGTGTTTGGACTCATGTTTTTAATCCCCATGAGTACTCTTGGGGAAATCAGTGGTCAAAATAGGGACCTTGAGAATATAGATGCAATCTGCTTTTGTCCCTGGTAGCCTCAACTAATAAGTACGTGTGTGTGTGTGTGTGTGTGTGTGTGTGTGTGTGTGTGTATGTGTTTGTGGGTGCATAGCTATGTATATGTATGTGTTAACATGCTGGATTTTGACCACTGATAAAGCCAACACACATACTCATATAGCTTACTGTAAACATGATCAGTTACTCAACACCTTATACATAATTTACTATGAAAGAAAAGTTAAAGCTCATATAAGATGCATGCCACTGACTTCAGACAATAAACTGGTCCTGATGCCTCAATATTTATCATAAATTTATTTTTTCATTTTTGAAAAAATGAGGACAGACACTTTTCAGCTGGTTAGGACCATGATGAGAAATATAAGCGCTTTATATATCCTTAAATGAATTATTTGGGGGCACATGCATTGTATGTGTGTGCAAGTCAGATGGGATTCTCCCTTGATCATTGTCTTAGTCCATTCCTGCTGTTGTAACAAAGCACTTTAGACTACATAA
The DNA here is from genome assembly GCF_027409185.1 of Cynocephalus volans. Taxonomy (NCBI): domain Eukaryota; kingdom Metazoa; phylum Chordata; class Mammalia; order Dermoptera; family Cynocephalidae; genus Cynocephalus; species Cynocephalus volans. Next base: position 69,155,222 of record NC_084469.1, read on the forward strand.
TTTAAAAAACAAGGGAAATGTATTGTTCACATTTCTGGAGGCTGGAAACACCAAGATCAAGGCACCAGCAGATTTGGTGTCTGGTTCCTCATCGATGGCAACTTCTATGTGTCCTCACGTGGCAGAAGAAGCCAACAAGCTCCCTCGAGCCTTTTTTTTTTTTTTTTAAATAAGGACACTAATCTTGTTTATGAGGGATCTGCCCTCCTAAAGGCCTCCTAAAGACCTCAACTCTCAATTCTATCATATTGGTGATAAGGTTTCAACACATGAGTTTTGTGGGGGGTTTGGGGGACATGAGCATTCAGATCATAGCAGTTATATATCCACAAAGTCATCTAAGAGGCAAGAAGCATCCTTTTGAGGGTGAATTTAAGATGCCTTTGTCCAGGGACTTGGATGACTGAAAGTGGGCAGAATTTCCCTGAGTAGCATCAGCATTCAAATTTTCCAAAAGAGAGGACTGGCCTGTGTGGCACTACTATCATGCTAAAAATAACTCAAAAAGACTGAATATATCTCTTGGCTCTGCCAGCTAGTGTACTTTGAGTATGTTTCACTCTGAAAGGTAGATATAGTGATAGGATTTTATTCATAGCTGAATTAAATTAGAAAGGTAAGGCATAAACATATAATGCAAAGATAGGAAAGCTCGATACATAAATACTTAGTTAATGTGTTAAATAATAGTCTTAGGTAAACAACAAGTGTTAAAGATTAAATGGGTAAAAGGGAATAAAATAATAGCTGAGGTGACTGGAAAGATATACAGGGAAGGTGGGGATTTAAATCAACTTAACAATAACCCACAACGCTCGGACCAACTGAAGGTGGGGATTTAAAATAAAAGGCATAAAGGCTCTGTAGAAGGGAACATAAAGATGAGAAGACCTGGTTTGTTGGGATATAAGTGATAAGTTGGTGGCCAGGATATGGTAACTGAGGTTGCAAGGAGGTCATAAGCTTCGAAAGGCAGGTCATGATTGGACAGCAGAATGATAAACTTACTTGAAATATAAATACATAGAAATATTCAGAAAACTACCCTTGAAATGCGTTTCTCCTTCAGCACAGTCTTATAAAGCTTGCTGCCAAAACTCTCTTTCCCAGTTCACAAGGTAAAGTAATGCTGGGAAAAAGACATAGGCCAATGGCTGGGAGATTTGAGTTCAGATTCCTACTCTCTCCCTTCTGCATTGTGTGACATTGGATGGCTACTTAACTTCGGTTCCACTAATACAAATGGGAGGTAATATCGTCTAGTGAAGAGGTGTTAAAACTTGTGGTTATGAGAACCCACCCTGTAAGTAAATTTTCTGGGTTTAAACTCTGGTTCTACCACTTTCAAGCTCTATGTTCTTGGTAAAGCTTCTTAACACTGTGTCTTTTCATGATTTCTAGATTATCACATAGAGATACCGAGACTATTAAACACATAATTTCTTTAAAAACTGTCCACCAACTGTTAGGTATAAATATGCATGTTGTTATGATTACATCGTGGATGGTTTGAAGAATGCATGATACAGGCTTGCAATGTGTCAAGCATAGGGTGCAAACATAGTAAAGATGCAATAATGGTATTTAATCTCAGTCTTGTTTTCCTGCTAAGAAATGTCAAGGCAGACTCTTCCATGTGTCATTCCCTGTAGGAAATCTCAGTGGCCTCCTATTATTCTTCTAACAGTCACATTCCCTACAGGAAATCTTCCTACAGTCGTAGCGTTCTCCCAAGTGCCACTTTTGAATTAATCTGATGACTTGAGTCCTATATAGTAGAGATTAAAACTCAGTTTCTATATGGGACCATTTTTATCAGAAAGTTACTGTCACAACAATTTACAGTAAGCCATTGATTCAAACTCACTTTACACATTTCAATATGTTTCATAAATGCACTTATATTTCCTGTCTTATCTTTTCACTTTTTTAACTATGCTATTTTCTCTTCACATAAGAAAAATATATGTCTCTCTTCTCAGTAATATACATTTCTTAAAATAGAAAGGTTTCCTAAATTTTACCTAATTTCTACCCATTTAGAGATGAATAAATATAAGCTCAAGCAAGTCAGCTAACTTGCTTAACAGCTACTAGGGGACACAAGGCTAATTTCTAAAAGTCACTTAATTTTTCTCTAAATTATGAGGGGTCTTCAAAAAGTTTATGGAAGTATTTGTGTTATCTTTTTCTTCATATTATCTTTTAATTCAGTTTTTCCACAAAGTTTTTAAAGTACCTTTTTTTAGAACTTTATATTTGGTACTAATATATTTTTTTAATAATACACAGAGTATGCCTGAAATAGCAAGCCACATTAACAGTCTACTAAAATTAAAATATGTCTCAATCTTGTTTAAAGCTATAAAATGCGCCAGCAGAACCATAAACAATTACCATGCTTTAAATAAATGTCACTGGGTAGCAGAAATTGTCTCAACCGAGGCACCCTTCGCCATCTGCTCCTGAGAAGCCATATTGACTTTAGATTTGGTAAATGGTCCATCATCCTAGTAGCTGGAGGAACATCAATAAAATTTTCTGTAGATAATAGATTATCTGTCAGAAAATTCCATGTGTTAACTATTTTTCTCTATCAAATTTTCAGAACTAATTAAATACTTAGGCTAATCAGATGTTAAGAATTTTTTGATTTCATTTGTGAAAAATATATTGTAATATTCACTGAGGGGTTTCACAACTTCCAATTGCTCACTGTCTGAAGTCTGTGTTTTTAAAGGATATTATTTTGAAAAACAGCTCATCATTAATGTAAATTATTTTGCACATTTTTAAAAATTTTACAGCATCTGAAAAACTTATTGGAAGCTGCAAATGATAAGCCAAGAATAAACAAAGACCCTGGAGGAAAGCAAAGCGTTTTATTCTTTGAAGAAAATCTAACTAGATTAACTGTACCGAATGTACATTTAACTAGATTAGATGTAACTTTAATAAATGTACCGAAAAAGAGGAGTAGAGAGGATTGTCATTGTTTGAAATGCCCATCAATATACTGAATGTTCTGACCCCAATAATGTTGCATAAAGGTGAAGTAGAGAGTACACAGAGCTAGGAGAAAAAAATCAGAAATTAACTCACTACATGACCTTGGAAAAGTCACTTTCCTTCTGGGAGAGTTAATTTTTTTCTCTGTAGAAAAAGAAGTTCGAGGTAGATAAGCAGTTCTCAATATTAATGTATCAGCAACCTTCCTAATCAAAGTCAGCCACTGACAGGCATAACACTGCTAATCATAGCACAGTGCTTGAGTGCCAAAATTGTGGTGCTGAAAGTTTTCCTGCTTCTCTATTGGATATGAGAACATCAAGAAATTCAAGCAAATGAAAATAACAACAGTGGGTTTTAACTATCTGTTCTAATTAATGCAAAACTATTGTCTTAGTCCATTTCTGTTGCTTCTAACAAAATACACTGAACTGGGTAATTTATAAGAAAACAAAATTTATTGCTTCTGAGGCACTCATACTTACCCAGCTGTGTCCCACCCAGATGTGGCCATTAGGCACTCATGCTTGCCCAGTTGTGCCCCGCTATGCTGTAACCAAGACCCCTCACCCAGATGTCATACAGACCCAGCTGCAGCTACAGCTCTGCCTGTTTCATACTGCAACTAACACACACTGCTGTAACAGAAATTCCCTTTCTGCTTCTCCTGCTATAATTTTCCACCCTGAGACAGAGTCATATCCACATAAGGTCATAAGATCACTCCTCTTGCCCTGTTGCAAAAAAAAACCCGGAAATGCTAATGCTAAGAGAGAAAAACAACAGCCCCTCTGCCTTCAGGGCTCAGCCTTTGGACAGGAATGCACCGGGCCAATGCTGGCATATCAATAAACTCTGTTTGCTGCCACAAGCCTCAGTGTTTCCTGCCTCTCCCTGCAAGTTTGCAGTGGCTCACTGCAGCATTTACAGTTTCTGAAGCTGGAAAGTCCAAAGTCCAAGGTACACATCTGGTGGTGGTGATAGTGACCCAGAGGTCCTACTTTGCAAAATGGTGGAAACAGAGAGAGCAAGAGAGAGACAGTTACTCATGCACTTTCTTTTTGAAGCCCTCAGAACCATGCCTCTGACCACCATTTTTAATCCATTCACTATGGCATGGTAGTACAATCTAATCACCTCTTCAAGGCCCCACTTTTCAATTACCATAATAGGATTTCCCACCCTCCTAACAGTCACAGTGGGGGCTAAGTTTCTAATACATAAACCTTGGGGGACACAATTCAAGCTTCAGGTAGTTTTGGGGGGACATAATTCAATCCACTACAAGTATATTGTGTAAAATCAAGTTAAATGCAACATTTTAACAACTGATTTTGACCAACTAGATGTATCTAACACAGGCCTGTTGAGAACCACCAGGTTGTTTAATCTCACAGGTAGTTCATATTTTCTCTCTGTCTCTCTCTCTCTGCCTCTTTCTCTTTCTCCAGCTTTCCTATGCTTACTTTATTTTAAGTATTATTAATTGTTACAGGTCTCTGATTAATGCATTGCAAGTCCTTCTAAATATCCTAAAGTCTGACATATCTATCATTTGTTGGTTATTTTCATCATCTCTCTTAAATGCCAATTTGAGCAGATATCTACACCATGGTGGAACAGATTATCCAAGAAAAGATTGAGATATAGACCAGAAATGATGAGGAAAATGGTGTCTTGATAAGGGAGGACTGGATACTGAGGGGAAGAATCATATTGGAAAGAGGAATATTTCAGATCTCAAAAGTGTGGAGAGCACCACATCCCTCTGCCAACAAGGAGTGAGGATCCAGTCTGTTGTAGCTACTCAGATCCTTAAGAAAGAAATGAGAAAGTATAAGACAGCAACAGGACTCAGTTCTGAAAAGGACCCATAATGAATATATAGCTCAGGTACTGTAAGAGGGCATCCTGCCCAAGACACCAGTGACAAAGCAAAATGCCTTGCAGAGTTTCTAAAAACTAGGCTGGATCTACATAAACCCCTGCTAAATAAAGTCACAAGGGGAGAATATCTACATTTTCTGAAGAGGTAAAAGAGCTTACTGTAAATTATTTCTTCTCCTTTCCTCCCCTCCATAAACATTGAGCTGCCTTATTTACACATTTCCTAGGTCTGTTCTTTGCCTTTTAAGGAGATATAAATCATACTTTTAAAATGAATAATCAGTAGGTATTTACTGAAGAAATATATCATACACTCCTCATGTTTATACCCACATACCTTTTGTGTAATCATTGACATTCACTACCATGATAAAAATAAATGACCATGGGAACAAATTTGTAAAATACAGAAGCCTTAAAAGAAGAAAAATAAAAATAAAATAAAAATAACCTCAGATTATCTCAGAAATTTTATTATTTTGATATGCTCTCATCCAGTATTTCAGGAATGTTTATATAATTATGAACATTTGATATACAGAGTTTTATTTCCTGCTTTTAAAAATTATATCACAGGGGAAACACTTCAGGAAGTAGGACCGGGCAAAGACTTTATGAATAAGTCCCCAGAAGTACAGGGAACAAAGTAAAAAATAAACAAATGGGATTATATCAAACTAAAAAGTTTCTACACAGCAAAATAATTAACAGAGCAAAAAGACGATTTACAGAATGGGAGAAAATATTGGCAAACTATGCATCTGACAAGGGATTAATATCCATAATATAAAAGGAATTCAAACAACTTAGAAGAAAAAAAAAAACCCAAAGTAATTAACCTGATTAAAAAATGGGCCAAGGAGTTGAGCAGGCATTTCTGAAAAGAAGATGTACACATGGTCAATAGTCACATGAAAAAATGTTCAACATCTCTAAGCATTAGGGAAACACAAATGAAAACCACACTGACTTATCATCTCACCCCAGTTAGGCCATTACCAAAAATGCAAATAATAACAAATGCTGGTGAGGATGCAGAGAAGGGGAAACCTTCCTACACTGTTGGTGGGACAGTAAATTAGTGCAGCCATTATGGAAAAGAGTATGAAGGTTTCTCAAACAACTATAGATAGAACTGTGACATGGTCCAGCAATCCCACTGCTGGGTGTATACCCAAAGGAATGGAAATCATCATGTCTAAGGAATACCTGCATGCCCATGTTTATCCCAGCTCCATTTACAATAGCCAAGATATCGAATCAACCTAAATGTCCATTGATGATGACTGGATAAGGGAAATACGTTATATATACACAATGGAATACTACTCTGCCATAAAAAGGAATGGAATTCTGCCATTTTCAGCAATATGGATGAACTTAGAGAAAATTATGTTAAGGGAAATAAGCCAGGCACAGAAGGAGTAATACTGCATGTCCTCACTTGTTTGTGCAAACAAGAGAAAAAGAAAGAAAGAAAGGAAGAAAGGAAGGAAGGAAGGAAGAGCAATCACAATAATTCACTGAACTTTCAAAAAGATAAAACAGAACTGAGACAACCAGACGTGTAAAAGGTGGAGGGTGAGGGAGGTTAGCGAGAAATTGGTAAAGAGCCACAAAAAATAATTACACTGTGTAATGTTGAATATACTGATTATCCTGATTTAAGGATCATATATTCCACACAAGTATTGATATTCATTGCTGTACCCCACAGATAAGTACAATCAATTATGTTTCAATTAAAAGAAAAAATAAAAGATATCACTCCATTGTGTTCTGGCTTGCATGATTCCTAATGACAAGTCTGCAATCATTTTTATGTGTCTTCCTCTATACATAATATTTATTTTTATTTCTGGGTGCTCTTAAGACTATTCTTTATCAATGTTTTGTTGTTGCTGTTGTTGTTTGGGGATGTTATGAAAATCGACTGCAGTGCATTTTGTTGTAGTTTTCATCATATTTCTTCTGCTCAGGTGGGGTTTGTTGAGCATCTTGGGTCTGAGGTTAATGGTTGTTAACAAATTAGGAAAAATTTTGACCACTATATCTTCAAGTACTATATTATCCATTTTTAGAAGTTCCATTTGGATTGCTTCCCATGATTTCCTTTTTCTATTTCAACATGTGGAAAATATTTAAATATTTTTAATTCCATTTTTTAATTTTTTAATTCAAAATATTTTAACAATTATTTGTACATATATGTGAGGTACAGTAGGTAGTTTCAATACTTGCATATACTGCAGTATGATTCACTTAGGGTAGATAGCAAAGTTTAGTACCCATTAGTCCACTTTTTCTCTCCCCATCCCCAGCCTCTGGTAACTATTATTTTACTCTCTGTTGTTTTTAGATTCCACATATGATTGATATCATGTATTTGTCTCTCTGTACCTGACTTACTTCTCTTAATATGTTGATTTTCAGTTCCATTCATTTTGCTGCAAATGACAGGATATCATTTCATTGTGTTGTTTGTTTATAGGTGAGTAGTATTTCATTGTGTATATATATATACATATATATATATATATACACACCACAGGGTTTTGTTTGTTTGTTTGTTTGTTTTTTAATCCATTCATCTATTGATGGACATTTAGGTTGGTTCCATCTCTTGGCTATTGTGTATAGTACTGTGATGAACATCAGAGTGCAGTTGTCTTTTTGATATATTGATTTCATTTCTTTTGGGTATATACCTGGTAGTGGGATAGCTGGGTCATAAGGTAGATCTATTTTTAGTTCTCTAAGGAACTTCCATACTGTTTTCCACAGTGGCTGTAACAATTTACACTCCCACTAGAAATGTAGCAAAGTTCCTTTTTCTCAGCATCCTTGCCAGATTTTGTTATTTTTTGTCTTGTTGATAGTAGCCATTCTGACTGAATATCTCATTATGGTTTTAATTTTCATTTCCCTGATGATTAATGATGTTGAGCATTTTTTCATGTTGCGTTGGCAATTTGTATGTCTTCTTTTGAAAAATGTCTATCAGGTCCTTTGCCAATATTATAATTGGGTTATTTGTTTTTGTTTTTGGGGGGGTTTTTGTTGTTGAGTCATTAAAGTTCCTTATATATTCTGGATATTAGTCCTTTGTCTGATGAGTGGGCTAATATCCCACTTCCATTCTGTAAGTTGACTCTTAATTTTTTTTTTTTTTGTCTTTTTTCGTGACCGGCACTCAGCCAGTGAGTGCACGGGCCAGTCCTATATAGGATCCGAACCCGCGGCGGGAGCATCGCCGTGCACCCAAGTGCCGCACTCTACCGAGTGCGCCACGGGCTCGGCCCAGTTGACTCTTAATTTTGATGACAGTGTCCCCTACTGTGTATAAACGTTTTAGTTTGATGTAGTCGCATTTATGTATTTTTGCTTTGGTTGCCTGTTCCTTTGTAATCTTGCTCAGAAAAGTGCTGCCCACTCCCATTTTGTATAGTGTTTCCCCTATGTTTTCTTTTAATAGTTTCATAGTTTCAGATCTTCAGTTTAGGTCTTTGACCCATTTTGAATTGATTTTTGTGTCTGGTGAGAGATAGGGTTCTAGTTTCAATCTTCTGCATGTGGATATCCAGTTTTCCCAGCACCATTTGTTGAAGAGGCTGTCTTTTCCCCAGTGCATATTTTTGGCACCATTTTGATAAATTAGTTGGCTATAAATTTGTGTGCTTTTATGAGAGCTCTCTATTTTATTCTATAGTTCAATTTGTCTGTTTATATGCCAGTATCATGCTGTTTTGGTTACTATAGCTCTATAGTATATTTTGAAGTCAGGAAGTGTGATGCCTCGTACTTTGTTCTTTTTATTTGATTGCTTTGTCTACACAGTGTCTTTTGTGTTTCCACACAAATTTTAAGGTATTTTTTTTTTCTGTTTCTGTGAAAGATGTCATTGGAATTTTGATAGGGATTGTGCTGAATGTGTAGATTGCTTCAAGTAATACAGATATATTGATGATGTTAATTTTTCTGACTCATGAACATGAGATATCTTTCCATTTATTTGTGTCCTCTTCAATTTTTTCCCACCAGGGTTTTATAGTTTTCATTGTAGAGGTATTTCACCTCCTTGGTTAAATTTACTTTTAGGTTTTTCATTCTTTTGGTAGCTATTATGAATGGGATTACTTTCTTGATTTCTTCTTCAGCTATTTTGTTATTGGTATATAGGAAGGCTATTGATTTGCATCTGTTGATTTTGTATCCTGCCACTACACTACCATTCATTTATTAATTCTAGCATTTTTTAACTTCATCCTTTCTGATTTGAATGTCCTATAATAAATGTTTTAATATGCTTATTTACAGTTTTCCTTATCTCTGTCACATTGAGACTGTTTATATTCACTATCATTTTTCCTGGTTATAAGTTGTATTTTCCTGCTTCTTACATTTCTTTAATGGATTGTGTCACATTTCTTTACATATTGCTGGTGTTTGTTCCTGGATATGTTTATATTATTTGAATTAAGTTTTATCCAATTGAGCCTTACTTTTCATTTTGTTAGGATAGTCCAGAGTAGTTAATATTACTCCAATATTGAGCTAATACTCTTCTGAAGACCATGTGCATTGCTCCCTCCATTAAGAGGTCTTTCCACTTTGGGTGGTAGAAATACAAACCTTATGCTAGCCCTGTGTGAACTATCTGGATTATTCTGTTCATTCCTTTCTGGTGTTTTTCTCAAGTCTTGTGTACCTCACATGCATGTGAAGAAAGAATACTAAGTCTAAAATTCAAGGAGACCACTCTGCAGATCTCTGGAGCTCTTTGTGAAGCTCCTCTCTAATACTTGTTCTTCAAGTTCTATCTGACTTGGTCTCTCCCAACTCCAAACTCTGTGTCTTTAATTTGGCAAAACCACTGGACTATGTTTGGATGTCCTTCCCTATGCTAAATCCTGGAGACTCTTTCTAGTCAGCAAACTGAAGTTATTGTAGGTCTCATTTTTCTTTTTATTATCTTTCCACAGCAATCATTATTCTGTGTTGCCTGTTGACCAATATCTCAATAATGTTGTTTCACTTAGTTCATAGATGCACCCTGAAGCTTTTCTTTCCTCCTTTACTCTGTCTTAACATAAACAGACCCCTTATGAGGAGAAAGTTAAATATTAAAAAAAGTAATATTGCCTGTGTGTGAATCCTCCTTTTTTAACAACACTTCCTTTTGCTATATAATGGAACTCATTTTCCACTGAAAAATACAGTATTCTTTATTCATATCTCATGCATATCCCTAGATTTCATGTATTTTATTAAAACATTATTAAATGGATATTTCAAGATGCTAAAATTTACTTGTACAGAAATCTGTGTCTGGCTGAGATCTTAGGATCTCTGCCTGTATATCTCATCTACCCTTCAGCCTTCAAACTTTTTTTGTTGTTGTAAATTTTAATTTGGGGAGTATTTGTTCTTAAAAAAAAATACGTGTGTGTGTTTCTCTCTCTCTCTCTCTCTCTCTCTCTCTCTGTGTGTGTTTATAGTTTGTTTGTTTTACAGTTGTAGCTATTTACCCGTTTCTCAGATGATGGGTCTTTTAAATATATACTATCTGACTTAATTTCAAGGGAGAAGAAGAGAGTTTAAGGGTATTTTAAATGCACTATAACAGGAATATAGAAGTGTTTCTGTAAAGCAAAGAGTTCAGGGACAAATATGTCTATGTCTAAATGCCTCTACTTTTTTTTTTTTACAATGAGTGTGTATATGTTGTATTGTTAACATTAATTCACAGATATTCTCTTGTACATAGAATTCCCATTGTCTATATTTTTCTCAAGTTATTGGGAGCTCTGTTTAATTGCTTCAAATATATTTTTGTATTTTCTGTTTACTGCAGCCAGTTTGCAGAAAATAAACACCAACCTTCTTTAAGAGAAAATAGATATTACATCAGTAGTAAAACTGAAAAATGATGTATTATTTTTACCCCAAAATGCCTACTTCTTATAGGGCAGATAACTGCCAGCATTATAAATATCTTATAGACAGAAGGGTACTTGAAAAGTTTATGGACATTCCTTTCTTCAAAAGAAAGTCAGAGTTAAGAGAGAAAAGTTAAAACACCATTATCACCAAACCAATGAGAGAGAAACTCTCCCAGAAAAACACACATAATCTCATTGTTAGAAAAGGTAGCACACATTATTTCTAAATGGATTTTTTAAATCCATTCTCTAGTTTAGTGTTTGTATTACTGTGTATAATTAAAAGCTTTCTTCATGTGTAGATTTTCAATTTCATTACTTTTGGGCTTAATAGATAGGCATGTTTGGAAGGAAAAGATATGGTTCATAATGTTTTGGAAAGATCTATCACAGACAGTTTTATAGAAAACAAATACCTCCAGTGTAATATGCAATTCTAATTATCTTAGAACCTTGTATTATACATAGCACAGCACATTTCAAATTTTAAGATACTTTTTTATTCTTATTTTATTCAGCCAACTGTTGAAATCTGTTTTATGTCTGTGCTTTAATTTTGTTTATGTGCCCTCTAACAATATATTTAATATTTTAACGTATTTTTCTGTAAGCTCTAAGAAAGGCATCTTTCATTACCACAAATGAATTACTTTTCATAAGTCCCACTCCCTATATATTTCATTAAGTCCCTTTTTAGATTAGAGTTACATTTTACATACACACACATGCAGACACACACACACACACACACACACCTCCCTAAGAAAACAGAAACAGATGAAATGTAGTCAGCTGGGTCTCAAAGAGGAATAGCCTACAAATATAAAACAGTAATGTATGCAGAGAGCTGCCTTGGCTATGGGTAGACAGTTTTTGATGCTTTTAAGAAAACCTTATATAAGACTTGCTGAAATTATAGCTGAATCAATACGGATCCAAATTGGAACTGGGATAAGCCCAGATTGAAGGAAACTGCTATAGCCTGCCTTACTTACGTAGAAGGATTTTTTTTTTCTCTCTCTAATATCACTCAATCATCACCAATCCTTTGTGCTGTTTAAAAAAAAGTGAGCCTCAATCACTGGTTTAAAGGGCATCTAAAAATTATTATATTTTTACGAAGATTAATATGTGGTATTTAGATCAACAAAAATGATAGCCAAAATACCTCACACTTAAAATTTTACACATACCTAATGATTAATAAAGACATTTAATATTTTAAAATATTTGAAAGGATAAAAATAATTTTAGCCAGTACCACTCTCTAAAAGTTATACTTTCCTCATAGGCAAAATAAAGCACTCCACAGTACAATACACTTGAAATTTTTTAACCAACCATAGTGGAGATATTTGAGTGACTTGCCTAGGGTTATACAACTAGTTTGATGTGAATTTCAGGTTTCAGAGTCCTCTAAATCTTAAACCCATGATATTTCCACTATTCACATCATCTCACTTGGGTTTGTCTTTATGCAGTTGAACAGATAATTATTTTAACACTTTTATTAAGGCACAAATGATATACATTAAAAGAAGCAAATTTAAAGAATGTATTTTGATAAGCACTAACATGTACACATATTTATAAAATTATCACCACAATCAAGATAGTGAACATATCTATCACTTCCAAAAAGTTCTTCATGCTAGCTTGTAATCAATATTCTGTGACTATGCATTGCTTTGTATTTCCTGCATTTTTACATAATTAGAATCATTAGAGTGTATGTTTCTTGTTTTGCCTAGTATCTTAGTCGGCATAATTATTTTGAGATCAATTCATATTGTTGTGTGTATCTGTCATTCAATCATTAACCTGTGCTTTTGCAGAGGTAAAATAACCTGGGGCTTGCAATTGGTATCAGAATTTGCAGGAAATCTTGTGGGACTTAGCCTTCAACCTGTGGAATCTGATGCTACCTCCAGGTAAATAGCATCAGAATTGAAGGAGGGGACACCTAGCTGGTGTCTTCCGCAGAACTGATCACTTGCTTGCTGGTTGGGAAAAATCCGCTCACATCTGGTGTCAAAGCATGTTGTGAGAGTATAGTGAGAGAAACTGAATATTTTTTTTCCAAGGAGCTACACAATTTTGCATTCCTACCAGCAGTATATGAGATTGCTGCTTTCTCTGCATCCTCTCCAACACTCGGTATCGTTACTCTTTTTCATTACAGCCATCCCACTAGGTGTGAGGTAGATTCACATTATGGTTTTAATTTGTATTTCCCTCATGATTAATCATGTTAATTGTCTTTTCATGTGCTTTTCATGTGCCCTTATACCTTTTTTGGTGAACAGTCTGTTCACATAGTTTACCAATTTTTAATTGGTTTCCATGTTTTTTATTATTGAGTTTTGAGTTTCGTACATATTTGGGTTCACATTATTCATTGTACTTATGTTTTGCAAACAATCGCTCACATTCTATGGCTTGTCTTTGCATTCTTTGAACAAAGTTTAACAGTGCTTTGAAAACAGAGCAGAAGATTTATATTTTGACAAAGTCCAATTAATCAAGCTGCTGTTTCATGGATGGTACTGTTCTTGTAGGATCTAATAAAAATTATATCACCAAAATTTCAAAATATTTGCTCCAATTTTTTTTTTAGTCTTATAATTTTATTTTTTATATGCATGTCTAAATAATCCATTTTTGAGTTAATTTTTGTAAATGGTGGGAGTTATTAGTGGAAGCTTAAGTTTGGGCATATGAATATTCAATTGCTGTAGCACCTTTTCTTGAAAAAAAATTCTCTTTCCACTGAAATATATCCACACCTTTGTCAGAAGGCAATTGACCATACAAGAGAGGGCCTTCTTCTAAACACTATTATATCTATTGATCCATTTCTTATCTTTTTTTTTTTTTTTTTTTTGTCTTTTTCGTGACCGGCACTCAGCCAATGAGTGCACCGGCCATTCCTATATAGGATCCGAACCAGCAGTGTGAGCGTCGCCGCGCACCCAGCGCCACACTCTCCCGAGTGCGCCACAGGCTCGGTCCCATTTCTTATCTTTTAATGCACATACCATTCTGTCTTAATTACTGTTACTTTACAATATACCTTGAAATCAGTTAGGATTACTCCCTTAACTTTGTTTTTCTTTTTAACTTGTTTAGACTATTCTACTTTCTTTGCATTTTCATATAAATATTAAACCAACCTGTTACTTTTTATTTTTAAAAAATGCCTGATTACATTTTGATTGTGCCTGCATTGAATCTATAGACCAATTTGTGAAAATCAACATTTTAATAATATTGAGTCTTTTGACCCATGAGCGTGTTACATCTCTCAATTTATTTGTTTTCCTAAATTTTTTCATCTTTTTTTCTTTAGTTTCCAGTGTATGTGTCTTGCGTGTTTTCACCCTAATTATTTCATATGTTTCAATGATTTGTAAATGAAATTATTTTATTTATAATTGTTCTTTTCTATTATATAGGACTACAATATTTTTTGTATATTGAACTTGCATTATGCAACTGGCTAGAGATTTATCAATTTTATTGAATTGATTAGGCCTATCCTACTCTTCCCAGAAACCTTAATTGTGTAAGTGATAAACCATTTCATACCCTTTTGGTGTATTTGTGACATCCACGGTGTCTCCACACCAAATTTGGGGGGTGGGGGCTCCATCTTTATCTGCAGATGATCATAACAGTCTATTTGGGTATAGGTCTCCTTGCTTGGTGCAGACCACCTGTTATTAGCCTGTCAGACATTACTTTGTCAATGGCCATGTTTTATAAGTTAGCTCTCCAAAGACCAAGCAGTGCCTATGCAAGAACTAGATTGCATTTCTATAATTCTCTCTCTTTGGCAACAAATCAATATAATCTTCAACACCACACTTATTTTCCAGAGTCTTAGCTATTGCATCATGCCTGAGAAAGGAGCCTGAGACCATTTGATGGAGCTATAGTACAATATATGCAATGGAAAATTCCTTTCTTGTCACATTTATATAGTTGATGGTAGCATAGGGATATTTTGCTATGTTCTATTAACCAAAGAAAGTAAATGCATTGCAAATATAGGGACATAGTGTCTACTTCAATTCTAGTTGCCTCAATGTTTGCCAAGGTACTCATTTTTTAGGTCAGTGTAGGGTCCCACAAACACTTTTATAGATGTGTTTGAAGGCAGATGGCATCTCATGAAACATGGTTCCATGGGCTCGTTAATGTATGTGACTTTGCAAGCTTAAATAGTGCCATGTTTATTTTCCTCTTCACTTGTCCACAATTTCTCCCATTTAATTTAGATTGTTCAATTACCATTAATTCCAGGCAATCTATTGTTTAATTGGATGGATTTCAATTGCAAATTAAGATTGCTGATTTCAACTAAGAAAGCTAATTTAAACCTGACAACAGGTTTGTTTAAAAAAAAAATGGGAAATGGTATGAGAGGATAGAGAATAACACAGACATTTGTTTGTGTATTAAAGTGTCACTTGTTTGTTTAATTAGAACAAAGCTGTAGTTTTCTTCTAGCTAACTTTCTAAATTGCAGAATTAACTAGCACCATGACTTCTCATGTGGGGAATATCATCATAAAAGGCTTACCTACCAATTTAACAATTCCAGAACAGTTTCTTCTTACTTATCCAAAGAGTCTTGCCATTTAACAAGCTTCATCTTATAATCAGTCTAAGTAAAAAAATAAAAGGTTAAGAAGAGGTTATATGATTCAAATATGTGGCACTGTGTACAACATAAGAGAAAATTGAAAACAGTACTTTCTCAGTAAAGAAGGCTCTATGAAATCTTGATTCTGGGCATATATAGGGCTAAGAGACAGAGAGAAAATTCTCATTTGAACAATATATAATAATAACCATAATACTTCTTTGCATGATGGACAAATGTATTTAGAAATCAGCATGTTAAACTAATTATCCTGGAAACTTCTTAATAGGGAGACAGTAGTGAAAAAAAAGTATATAAATCAAATAATAATTTCCTTCATTATAAAACGGTTCTCAATAAAACTTACTGAGACATTTTTAACACTTTTGCTAAATGCTCCAGCAATGTTTAAAAAGTGTGCTTATCTAGTATAGAACATAAGAGAAAATATTAATGATAACTCAGAATCTTAAAGCATCACATTGTGGTGAGAATTAAGAATATACACCAAAAGACTTTCAAGTTCTGAGCATCTTCAAATGAAGGAGTAGATAGGTTGTGAGGAAAGCTTTATATTGATATATCTACAAATTCAAAGTGAGTAATTCATAAGCTGTTCCAATTCTCACACAGTGGTACTCCCCATTGCCCACACCTTGACTTTTGCAGGGTTTATTTATAGTGCAAGTAACCACGTTGGTTTTCCAATATAAGGATGATGGCAAAGTGGGACATTATTGTATTCCAAATAAACATTGTTATTGTATGTTGATAAATAGAAACAAGGGGTAGTAGGTTTTTATAATGAATACTATAACCAAATAAGAATATTGGATATAAAAAGTACAGATTATTTTAGGATGAACAATGTTGCAAATACAAGTTTTTCCCAATCTAGCTATAGTATTAGAATTTTTGTTATATTACTTAGAAAGGATGAGCCTACTCCATCTGCTATCAATGTACAATAATTCTTTGCATGATGAATAAATGTATTTAAATAGGATTTTGTAAAGATAAAGGTTAGTTAGCTGAGAAGGACAACTCTAGGCGATGAAATGAAAACTATAAATATTTTATTCTATAATAAATTTTTAAAAATTGTTTAGAAAAAATGTGGAAATAGTGTTCATTGTGGTTCTGATCTAAACTTCTTATTCTTTTGCACAAAATGATTGGTAAAAATTAATTACCGTGTATAACTAAGTAAAAATACTTTTTCTTGTGTTATCAAAGTTCTATTAGTAGTAGTAATAGAGTTCTATTAGTCTATCACTAATATCCTTTGCAATGTATGATGTTCTGAACTAAGATGACCCTTGTTAGTTTCAGGGGTATTTTTATTATATGCAGGAAACACATAAGGTTGGCTTAGGAACCTGCTGAAGACTCACCTCAAATGCAACTATTGTATTAGAAATATTAGAAATGGTAACCCTATATCTGAGAGTTCTACCTTCTTCAAAATACTGAGCAACATGCTACATTCTAGGAAAAAATTATCCCCAATTTTTAGGTGTTTTCTCCATGCATTCTCACTAGAGCCATCTCTGATCTGCAAAATCATCATTCTCCCACTTGGGGTGGGGGAAGATTTCTATTACTCTCTTACATAAGGAGTAGCCTCCTAAAGTCATAGTGGAAGACAAATCCCGCATTATGCACAAATTTGAAATGGGCCCTTTCTACACAGCACTGTTAAAAGGTCTTTCTTGACATGATTTCATATATAAGTATACACAGACACACACACACACACACACAAACACACATAACTTAGCTATTTCACGTATACTGTCATGTAGATTGCACTTATAACACTGAAGACCTCTGAAAGGATACTTAATAAAATCACAACCCTAAAGTTGAGTCTGCAGTGTTTAAACAGTACATAAATGCACAGTGATAGTAAAAAGTATGGGTTTTCCCTTCTATGCAGCCACACCAAGACAGAGATGTCAATGCATTGGTCATAAAAGCTGGCTTTGGATTGATAACCATGTATAAACCAAAAAATCACAACCTGAATTTAATTCACTTATTCCACAAGGCACTCTTCTGGTACTTTTTAGCTCTGTGATCATGGCAAAGTATTTAGCCTCTCTGAACTTCTATATAAAATATAGATAAGAGCAGTGCCTAACTTTGAAAATTGTCATAAGGTAAAGCATTTACATATTTAGCACAGTAACTGGCATACTGAAGACTGTGGATTGATGTGTAAAGTTAGGTTAATAAAGATAGGATATTATTGCTATAATTTTCTGGAAAACTGTCCTTGTAAAAAGAATAGTGCTCTTTAATTGTGTGAAACCCTGCTCTGTCATAAAACAATTGCTAGCAACATTGATAATCACCAGCAAGGATGGTATGGGCCTGTTCTCTAACACTTCCAACCCATTGCTTTAAAACAAACAAAACAATAAGACCCCCTACATTTACAAAGAAAAGTTTCTTGTTGCCTGAAACCCTGAGAAAGTCAGCTTGAAGCAATTGTGTCTAGTCACTTAGAACAGGATCTGCAAGGGGCTGAGGAAAGAGCAGAATTCCCAAAGGCCGAGCTTATATGAATCTCTGAGCCTTTTGGTGGGAGAACTGTGTGAACATGTGGTGCTTCCTGAGGATCGAGTCTCAGGCCCTCTGAGCACATGGAAGGTTTTGCCATTTGGGGGGAAATTAAATGTTTGCAGGGGGAAAGTCAAAGTTAAATACAACTTTGCAAAAATAATCAGGGAGGTAAGAAACTGCTGGCAGACACCCCTGAACAGTGAGGCTGTGGACCTGGGCTCTTCTTTTCATAGACCTGTTGCAAGGGCACTAATAGAAAGCAGACTACACTGAGACGTGGGGATCTGATACCATTCCTAGTCTTCTCCCTGATGTAAGGAAATCAAGATGTAGGCAAGGTGCAAGTACTGCTGTGTGAAATCAAAACATCGTACACTGGGGGAAAAAAATTGAATCTATTCTATTCAAAATACAGAAAGAGAAAATAAAGTGAAGTTTGAGCAAAACATGAAAAGGGAAAGAACACTGTCAAGACCTGGGATGCGGCCCTTTTCAATATCTTTTAAAGAGTAACAGGACAGAACATCCACATGCAGCTGCAAGATCTGAATACCATGGCTTGTTTGGCAAAGCACAAATCCTAAGGGAATTTTAATTTCACTTTTTCTCAATATATAAATCCCCATCAAAACAATGTATTAAATGGTACTGTATTCCAGAAAAGCACTGAACGGAGCAAAGCAAGAAGGTAGCACAGATAGCAAGGCAGTTGCCCATGTTACAGAGGTTCCTGAAAGGTGGTGTTTGTGCTGTTTCTTGGGTAGAGCATTACTTTGCACAACTGTAATGAATACCTTCAAGAATCTATTCAAATGTGTTCAGAAAGCTTTTCCTGACCACCCTATTTAAAATGCCCCCCAAGACAGTGATAACTGTTTTTAATATTTTTTTTTTTTGCCAGTTGTCATCAAAAGTGGATTCAATAGCACTGGTTATTTCCTTAGTTATCTAAGAGCTCATCATTCTCTCATCCAACCTTGAAGGTCAGAGAGTTGCTCTCTGCCTGTATTCTTGGGCTCTTTGGATAAAGTGTATAACTGTGAGGCAGCTGCTGGATAATAGTCATTTTTACTCAAGGCCTCTGGTGATGGGGAGGTTGTGTTCCATGCCTGGAGGGAGCAAGCCGTTCTCAGAAGAAAAGTAACAGACCTGGGTTCTAATCCCAGAAGTACTACTTGCTTACTGGTTTTGCATTTGAGGGGAATTCTTTGAAGTGGTAGACTGTTACTTTCATGGCCCCTAATAAACCACTCCTCTCAGTTTGCATGTTCTCATGAAGTCCCCTTGAAACTGGGCTGCTTTAATCATAAGCTATCTTAACTGTGGGCTGCTTTAACCATGGTCTGTTTTAACCAGTAGCATGTGGAAGAACTGACATGATGCCAGTGGTTGAACTAAATCTTAAGATGGCTTGGCAGCTTCCACTTTTGTACTCTGCAGGAAAGATAATTGCCAAGTAAGAAGTCTGACTGTCCTGAGACTGCCACGCTGTGAGGAAGCCAAAACAGCCATGTGGTGAGGCACCCCTGGAAGAATACTAAGGCTGTGGTTGACATTCTAGCTGAGCTCCTAGCACCAGCTTTCAGACACATGATTGAGGCAATTTTGTACCTTTCACTCACCCAGCACCCCATCTGACACACCTAAAGCAGAAGTGTTGGCTTAATCTACTGGACTGTAAAAAGTAATACATTGTGTTGTTTCAAGTCACACACACATAAATGCCCTGAACATATAACCCTGTCACTCTCTATCTCCAATTCTTCCTCTTTCCTATTTATTCACCTGTTTTATATACATATATGTGTGTATATGTTTTTATATATACACACACATACATGCATATATATTTATATATCATATGTGAAACATATATATATATAATATGACATATATATTACATATATAATATGAGGGGACTTCAAAAACTTTATGGAAAGATAGAGTTAAAAGATAATATGAATCTTTTCATAAACTTTTTGAAGACCCCCTCATGTGTACATATATTATATAGGTTATATACATGTAAGTAATTATTGGAGCACATAATTGGACACTGTCCATTTAGATAGGGGAGGGATTGGGCTCTTCTAAGCAGAGATAACATTTTGAGCTGAAGCTTAGAGTAACAGTACATGTAGGCATATGGGAAATGGTAAGTGAAACTACGTATTCTGTGCACAGAGAAAAGCATCAAGAGAGAGGTGAAGACAGGTCACATCCTTTCTATGTTGCAGATCACTGACTTTAAGCTAGGTTTGTTCTCTTCAGCATTGACAGTTCTGAGGTTGTTGGTCTGTACAAATTGTTAACTCTCTTTAATATAAGTAACACAATTTCAAGAAGATTCCTACAGCATCATTTGGTATGAAGACCTTTGGCAATTAAGCCTATCCTACTCTGTCATGTGGCAAAATCCAAGCATGTCTCATGACATAAATGACAATAAAACCAGTATTTTCACTCTTTGAGGTCAAGAGAAATATCTTACTCGTGTTCATATCCTCAGCATGTAGCACAGTACATGATTCATCCTAGAAGCTCGAAAATATTAGAAGAGTTGGAAGTATTATTAAAAGGTAGGAAAGAAAGGGAGGAAGGGACCCATGAGATAGTATAATTAAAGGAATAAAGGGACAGAATCCAAAGAAAAATCTTTGGAGTTGCTGAAATTCATAAGGACAAGTTATGAGTTATTTTGAGCTACTTCAGAAATAACCAAGGAGATACAAGCTAGTGAATAATTTCAAAAGGAAGACTGATACCAATTGATTAGGAGCAAATCTCATTGACACATTTACTGCCTATCCCCTCAACAATTAGCCTAATTTCTCCAAGAAGTAGTCTCCTCATTTTTATTTTATTTATTTTATTTTATTTTGTTATTTATTTATTATTAGTTTTTATTATATTTTATCAATACACAATGTAGTTAGTTTTCATGTCCCTTTACCAATTCCTCCCTTTCCCTTCCCTCTTCCCCCTCCCACCCATCAACATTATATCTGTTCACTTGTCTTAACAAGTTCAAGGAATTGTGATTGTTGTGTCTTCTTCCCCACACCCCCAGTTTGTTTGTGTATTTATTTATTTATTTTTAGCTCCCACAAATAAGTGAGAACATGTGGTATTTCTCTTTCTGCAAGTAGCTTATAATGCTGTTGTGAAGATTACATGAGGGAATGAATACAACATGCTTTTCTCAGATCTGAAACAAGCAATGATAATATAGTTTTGTTATGGATATTATCATTCTTAAGAAACACCTCAGAGAAAAGAAATCCAAAGTAAGAGTGAAATTTAAAACAGAAAGACAGAAAATAATAGTAATTGCACCTTTTCTGCCAAAAACTAGGTACCAGAGAAATTCCCAACCTAGCCACTGCTGATTCTAAGATTGTGGCTTGCCCAATTCCTTACAAGATATAATTGTGCAATGAAAGAAGAAGCATGGGCTTTGGAATCACAGATCTCTGGCTTGGAATCCTCCTTGGAATCAAGACAACTTCATTCTTTCATCCTGTAAATCAGGGGTCTTGTCAGAAGTTACTAAAAAACAATAGATAAAGCACATCTTGTACATCCTAGATGTTCTTTCAGCCACAAACGTTTTTGACGTGTTCCGTCACAGTCTACAAAATGACATGCAGAATTAGAACTTGCGTTGAGTCATTGCAGGGCAGACCTTATTCCCTGAGGATTTGATGTAACAGTATATTCAGCTAAATATTCAGCAGCTCACCTGAATTAGATTAACTGTAGTCCAAATTTGGATGAATTTACTGCCTCACTCATAGAGTGTCCTGTCCAATCCACATATTCACATGCAAAAGTAAAAAGATTTGCAACGGCCAGTTCTACAAGACTGAACCTTCTAAAAAGGGATAATTCTACAATATTTTTTAAACTGATTCTCAGGGGAGCATTTTTAACCCAAGCTTGCATTACTTTTATTCACGTATTTCTTTAACTACCCTCTCTATGGGTAGAGTAGTACCTCTCTTAATTTGTTATGTTCCAAACACTCACAAAATGCCTTCAAAAAGCTAGTGCTAAAAATTCCTTAAGCAAATTTCTTTACAAAATCTAGTTGGTGACAGATGATTTCACACACATCATTTTGTACTCACAGCAATATTAGGTCAGGTTATCTAGAATCAGAGACTAAGATAGGAATTCTTGTATGGATCTCATGGGAAACTCTAAAGAAAGCATGCTACCACAGCATTGTCTCACTGTGTGAAACCCCTATCAGTTAATAATTGAATAAGTCTACTCCTGGGGGTAGGGCATAACCTCCTGGGCTAGGAAACTTCATTCATTCAAGGCAGCTCTCCAGAAAAGATTACAGTCATGAGCCACTGTGATCATCATTCAGAGAAATGAGTGATAGATTCTCTTGGCCAGTAAAGGACATCTAGGAAGAACTCCCACAGAATCTACTATATTTTATCCCTTGCATTTCTCAGATCCACTTGCTTATCATATTCAGTT
The DNA here is from genome assembly GCF_027409185.1 of Cynocephalus volans. Taxonomy (NCBI): domain Eukaryota; kingdom Metazoa; phylum Chordata; class Mammalia; order Dermoptera; family Cynocephalidae; genus Cynocephalus; species Cynocephalus volans. Next base: position 69,177,770 of record NC_084469.1, read on the forward strand.
CCTTCATTTCCATCATAGCATCTCCAGGATTATGAATAGATATAGTTTCTGGGTAAATTTACAGTCTGCTGCTACAGTTGGTCCTGCTATAATGTATCAGCAGTTCTACCTCCTTGTGATAATCAGGACCATTTACACCCACTAACTTGTTAACTACTTTCATTGCATTCAGGTTTACTGGCTTGAGGAATCCAAAGGAAGCAGATGGCTACCATAACTTAAAGTAGGGTGTGACTCTGTATCTTCCTCTGGAAGCCAGGACTTCTTGACAAATAGAACCTAGAGTTGTCAAGACAAGAAGAACAAATTACTAAACTGTTTCACTAGAAATGATAGTGAGCAGTCTTTTCCATTTCCACTTCTTGGTTCATGAGCGTATATAATCTAACTATTGGGCATACTGTACCACATCATGGCCATTGTTGTAAATTGTGTATTGCACTGCGAAGAATAGCACCTATCCTCACAGGATACCCTCTCCAATATGGTGAATCAGCTGTGTCTTCTAGAGGTCACTCTTCCACTCTGTAAAACCAGAACTTCTGGATTATGTGTATGGCAGGAAAAGACACCATAAGTAGTTCTTGACAAGCCTTCCTAGGTAAATTACATGAAAATTACCTGTATTTGTCTTCTCAGTCTGCCATAACAAAATACCACAGACTGGATGAACTTAACAGAAATTTGTTTTCTCCCAGTTCTGAAGGCTAGAAGTTCGAGATCAAGGTGCCATAAGAATTAGTTTCTGGTGAAGACTCTTTATTTCTTTTATCTCTTCCTCTTGTTGTAAGGACACCATTATTAGGGTCTCATCCTTAAAAAACTCATTTAACCTTAACTACCTCCCTAAATGCCCTATCTCCGAATATGAGATACAGTCACACAGGGGATTAGAGTTTCAACATATGAATTTTGGGAAGAAAACTATTTAGTCCATAACAACACCTAAGATTTAGAACAAGGCCATATCACTTGCAATAGAGAACAATATTGAAAAGCACCTCCATTTGGAGAGTAAGAGTCTGACCAGGAGACATTAAGAAACCACGCAGCCAGAAATACCTACCTTGATCTGGGTGCTGTCAGAACCACACACACACACACACACACACACACACACACACACACACACACACACACACACACACACACAAATAAATAACAGTGGATCCAGCAGAAATCCGTTATAAGATGAAAGTGATACATATGCAATTGGGCTTGAAACAGCTCCAGGAGGCATAAGTAAGCTGTACAAAAAGGTAGCCTAGATCCTCATGTCACCTGTCACTGTTTTACATGGACACCTTTCCTTTAGATCACACCCATGGTCTCATAAGATATTATCTAGTACCAGCTAAAGGGTTAAGAAAAACCACAGGCTTAATTCACAAATGGCTTGGCCAGGTACATTGGCGTGACCTAAACATTGACTTACACTGCATTATAGCCCCACTGTTGGGGGCTGGTAGTCTGAAGACAGTGATAAAAAGAAATCCTCCCAATGGGCAGAGCTTTGAGTGAGTCACTGACAGAGTCTATTGCAATAAGCTTTTTCAGTGTGAATTAGTTTCCCTATTTTCCAGGCTAGGAAGCAGAATGTCTGAATAATTTGCACTAGGTCTCAAGACATCTATGCAAGATTACAAAACAAGGTCTCTCATGTGACTTTTTTTTTTTTTTTTTCTTTTCATGATGTTTGAAATTCCAACTAGCCTTACTGTGGGTAATATAAGCAGATGAAGACTGAATTTCTGGGTCCATTCCAGGATCATAGAGACTTAACGAATTATTGACTCGATTTTTACACAACTTTACCAAATGTTCCCTTTAGTACTGGGCCCAGGCTCTATAAATGGTGGCCTTTTGAATATCTATGGCCTTTTCAACAATCTGTGTGTGTGTGTGTATATATATATACATATTGTCCCATACAATAGCTCTGCCAGCTTTCAGGAGGCAATGTGGGATAATAGAGCAGAGGATGAAATGTGTTAGGTGACCTCTCAGAGCTTCAATTTTCTCCCCTTTTTAATGGGAATATTTTAATTCTTATATATTACATGCTTACTGTGAGGATCAAATAAAATGGTATTTGTGAAAAAGCATAATAAACCAAGTGTTACATAAAGACAAAGCTGTGAACTTTATATTTCTTGGGCTAAGTCTGTTTGCCCGCAACTTTATCTCTAGTTTCTTCAATATTAGAGGCACTCGATAAATATCTGATTAATTGTATTAAAATTAATAAATTAGAATTTATTTCTAAGGTATTGAGACATTCATGTTAGAAGTCAGCAGATTATTTTTCTTCTACATGTAAAATTTGGTAGTAATAATCTCCTATTTCTATATAAAAAAATAAATTTGAAAATTTTTTATAAATATGCTATTTTTCTAATCAATTGAGCTCATAATTATGGCAGTAATTACATAACTTGTTTTTATTTAAGGGAATTCCAGACATATACCAGAGTAACCTTCTAAACCAACAGCTGAAAGTAAACCAATGTGCTGTGTTTAAATTTGTATTGATTTTGATAAAAAGGTAAGAATTTTTTGAATCACACAATTCTAGTTAGAACTCCAAGAGGCAAGTATTATAAACAAACAAACAAAGAAAAGATAAGCAATCAAAATTAAGTTGTGATAGATTGCTTGAAAAAAAATGGCTGTAACTAATTTCCTCCTTGTATTCACTTGCTTTTTCTATATGACTCAGCAACTTGTTTCCTCAACAGGAGAGTCCATTTCCCTACCTCTTAAAGCTGGGCTCAAGTTATGACTTGCTTTGTCAATAGAATCAATGGATGTGACACTGTGAAAAGTTCTGAGTCTCAAATGCCCTTGCCTGCTTCTACTCTCTTTCAAGAACTTGGCCTCTACTATTTAAACAATTCTGGGTTAGCTGCTAAGTGAAGGGAGCTCAGCTGTCTGAGCTGAGATCTTGCAGATCAGAGTGTAGCCAAGATCGACAAGGCCATCTATTTGATGCGTAGCTGACCCCAAGCACACTGCTGACACCAGAAGAGCTGCTCATCTGAGCAAAGCCTAAATTGCCAACTCAAAGATTTGTTAGGATAAATGTACAGTTGTTTTAACAGAGTAAGTTTGAGTGTTTTGTTTTATAGCTGATAGCTAAATGAGACAGAGACACATGGAGATGTTGATAATCTGCTAAAGTAAAAGAATGGGTTGGTATGAGACAAGGATTCAAGTATGTCTGAGTTTCTGCCCCATTGTCTGTGATACTCTAAAAACTTAGAGCTCATGCAGAGTTAAATAAAATGCTTTATAAAACTCCAGATATTTACGTAGATTGTTTCCTCACTTTCCTTGGATCTCTAGTCAATTATCACCTTTATGAAGAAACGCCAGTGGGCCACCCTATCTAAGAGAGTACAAAAACTTTTGCCTTTGCCATGCTTCATTTATTGCATAGCACTTATCACCACTTGAGTTCACATATTTGTTTTCTGCATTTTCTAAATCACTACTAAAGTTTAAGCTTCGTAAGAGCAGGTATTTTATGTTTTCTGTTCATGAATCTGTTTCTAGGGCTCAATATATTCTCAATAAATATTGATGGAATCAATGAATACATCAATATTCTACAACAATTTTTTTATTATTCTCCCACCTACACATTAAATCTTCCATATACCCATCAAGGTCTATAGAAGAGACTGAAAAGAAAGTTCTCTAAGAACTCTCTGATTGGTTGCTAAATATTTTACAGATTATTTTGAGGTTTAGTTTTCTGAGACTACAAATTAATGAATCCCATGCTTTAATGCTTAAGTCATTAGTTCTGCTAAAATAATTTGCCTTATCTAGGAAATGAAGAAAAAAATATTTTTTCAGCTTTTCAGACAGAATTTTTTTTTAGATTAAAGCTACATAGATAAACCTAAGTTTCCTGTTGATTCTTTAGTAAAATCATGACTCTGATGTGGCAATTGATAGGTCTCAATATAGATAACAAATAATATGCCGTTAGTTAAAACCTCTTTTTCAAACCTTACTTGGACAAATAAAGGTTCAAAACATAGGCTCACTCGATGAATATGATAGATCACAGTGCTTTGCTTAACTGACTTTATAACTTTGGGAGACAGATCTGGTTGGCTAGAAACACTAATAGATAGAAGCGTAATTACTACATAAAACCTATAAAACTCAAAATGAGTAGATCTTAATATTGCAGTCCCTCCAAGTCCAGCAAGCAATCCTCCATTTTATCAGAGGAATACAGAATAAAGCCATCTGGATTATTGGAGAAAAGAGCATTCAAGTGACTTAGATTAACCCAAGCCTTATTTTCCAAGGGAATTGCTCCAGCCATCCAGCTAAAAAGGATGTCAATTTAGAACTCAGTTTGATGTAAAGGGAAAGAGAAGATTAAGATAATTAATTGGCATCTGACCATGTTTAAAGAGTGGGAAGGTTTGGGATGGAAAGCAATCTCAGTAATTTGCATTATAATTATGAGAAGAAAACAGTGCCTATGTCTTTGCCTGCAGGGAGCAAGAAATAAAGAGTCAGTATAACTTTATTTTTTATGAGGTGCTCAGTCAGCAAAACATTATTGCTTTTGTCATCAGTTGAGGAAAAAAAGTGATATATTAAAGAAGACTATAAATCTAATTTCTTATACTAGATACGTATAATAGATGTGAAGCCATATATTTGTTTTCTAAAAAAAAAAAAATCTCTGTTAAATTCAGGATGTCTATACCTTGATTTGTCTAAAAGAATGGGGCAGATGTGACATCATGCTAGTCTACCTCATGAGGTCTTGCAAACTTCTGCTAGTTCTTTTGGATCCCCACTGTGCCATGAGAATAGACTTTGTGGAGGATGAGAGATTAAGTCAGAGCCCAGTTATCTTGGCCAAGGCTTTGGATGAGTGAGGGCACACATCCAGTAACAGAAAAGACAGGTCCACAGGTAACTGCTCCATTAATAGTACTTCTTACTAGCTCAGAACAAAGGGACTTCTCCATTGACCTGAAGACTGTGAGCTAATAAACAGTTATAGTATTAAGCCACAATAATAATAATAATAATAATAATAATAATAATAATAATAATAATTTGTTATGCCACAATAGATACTAATTAAACTCCTAACATGAGAAATTAGAAAAGATGACCCAAAATTGTAACAAAGGGACAAAATATTTCAATTATAATATAAACAATTTACCATCAGGCACAAGAGAATTTGTGTTTTTACCAGTGGAATGAGGCAAGATGATAAAAATTACCTGGATATTTGATTAAGATCATGGTGGCCATACACATTATTAGCTCAATACTGCTGTCACTTATATTGTGGGAAATTCTGTCATCAAAATCTTTTATAATGCAGCATAGAGCCCATCAATATTTCAGGATACTAAAGGTAAAAATGCTTGTAAGTCAACGTTTTTTTTTTTTGTTTTTTTTGTTTTTTTTTAATTTTATTTTGTCGATATACATTGTGGCTGATTATTGCTCCCCATCACCAAAACCTCCCTCCCTTCTCCCTCCCCCCCTCCCCCCCAACAATGTCCTTTCTGTTTGCTTGTCGTATCAACCTCAGACAATTGTGGTTGTTATATCTTCTCCCCCCCCCACCCGGTTTGTGTGTGTGTGTGTGTGTGTGTGTGTGTGTGTGTGTGTGTGTGTGTGTGTGTGTGTGTGTGTGTGAATTTATATATTAATTTTTAGCTCCCACCAATAAGTGAGAACATGTGGTATTTCTCTTTCTGTGCCTGACTTGTTTCACTTAATATAATTCTCTCAAGGTCCATCCATGTTGTTGCAAATGGCAGTATTTCATTCGTTTTTATAGCTGAGTAGTATTCCATTGTGTAGATGTACCACATTTTCCGTATCCACTCATCCGATGATGGGCATTTGGGCTGGTTCCAACTCTTGGCTATTGTAAAGAGTGCTGTGATGAACATTGGGAAACAGGTATACCTTCGACTTGATGATTTCCATTCCTCTGGGTATATTCCCAACAGTGGGATAGCTGGGTCGTATCAATGTTTTGATGTAGATATCTGCTAGTTCCCAAATTGGGAACTTGAAGTATGAAACGTAGGCTGGTACATAGAGTGAGAAGAATACAACGTCAAAACTTTAGTATCATTTCAAACACATTTGTCCATCTAGGAGAAAAGGAACATCATAACTAACTAGAAAACACTCAGGCAGAAATCTAAGAATTCTTCTTCCAATGCTTCAAATCTTTCATGATTTTTTTTATACTTAGGCAAAGAAATTCAAAATCCTTAAAAGGAAAAATAAGACTTGCATTCATGATCTCTTGCTTATGATTCCAGTCTCATCATCACTGCTTACTACCAAATACCCATGTGCACATTTGTCATCTTGATTTGCTAAATGTTTGCCAGGCTTGTCCTGTTCTATCATACCACAGTCACTGATTTCATTTTTCCATTTTCCTGAAATGCACTTATCAGTCATTTCAGTCTAGAAATATTCTGTTTGCTCTGTCCATTAAACCTCACAGATTGCCTAACTTGTGAAGATCTCCCTAATCTCTCAGAGACGTGAGGAGTTTCCTCTACTGTCCTTCCCTTGTACTGTGTATGCACTTCAGATGTAGCAGTTGTCATACTATATTATAATAATTGCTTCACATATCTGATGCGCCAATTAAACAAAAGATAACCATAAGCCCTATCATTTCCGTAATACCAGCACATAATATAGGACCAAAAATACATCATGGCACCATATTTTTGTATAGGATGAATTCTCCTAACTATGCCTTCTTGGCTTCAAGTCAATAGCTGCATCAAATGTGAAAATCAGGCTGCATTAACATTTATGACTTTTTAAATTGTATGTCTGAAAGGGGCATGGGAGTAGGTGAGTATGTGATGAGAATATATTGAATAACTTATTTTACTAAATAATTACTGCTTCATGACATATAGCAAATATAAATCCCACTTTATTGACCCAGTCATGAAAAATAATAATAAGAATACTAATGAAGAGGAGGAGAAAGAGAAAGACCAACAGCAGCAGCAGAAATATTTTTTCTCTAATGTTCTCATGCTAATGAGAAATATAAATTTAATCTGTCATTGTAAAATGATTATTTTAAAATTTAAATAATGCATTAACTGAAAAAAGGGAAAAAAAGAGAGAAAGAAAGAAAAGAAACCCTTTGAGGAATCCTGCTTTCTACCATATGAACATATCAGGTTCTGCTCTCACCCTCTTGCTATACACTACTAGATAACAGAGAAAATACAAGAACATCTCTCGTCAGATACTAGATATAACTCATCATAGGACTGTGATTTCTGAAGGAAGGGAAAACAAAGAGGCAAGCGTTAAACACTACAAGTTCTATGCTGGAGGCAATTTCCAGTCCTTAGTGGAGAGACGGGAAATCCAAGCAGAGTCAGGCAGCTTTGCTGAGTTGAGAGGAGAAAAATTGGTGTTTGGAGGAACTAAAAAGGCTAGAATATGCAGAACAGAGTACTGTAAAAGAGAGAACTATGCAGAAAAAGAGCTTCAGATATTTATAAAGAAATCCTCTTCTTTCTTTGTCTGAAAACCATCTGTCATTGTGTAGAGTGAAACTCCACTGATCTGGAATAAAACGCCTTTTACAGAAGAATGATTGCCAGAGAGCAATAAACTGAAGGATTCCTAAAATTCACATAGGGCTGAGAATTAATTTTCCATCAACCCAAATGGAAATACCTCTGTGAATACAACAGGAACTCAGTGCATATCTAAGATAGGCCATACCTTACAGTGAGAGGTAAACTAACTTTATTGAAATAACTGCCAGAGACACCCTAAAACAGTTTTAAAAAGCCATAAAAGAATCAAATTGATCCACATACAAATTGACTACCTGCCAAAATAAGTTCATCATACTTAAGGTAGTACAACAACATTCAGTACTCTATGATATAAAATTCGTAATGTTCATGATCAAATAAAAAAATGCTGGATGTACAAAGAAGCTGGAGAAAGTGACCTGTAACCAGCTTTTTCCTGGGAGGGAAAAAAAATGAATAGAAACACTGAAAATTAAAAATATGATGATATTAGCCTATAAGAATGTTAAAAAGTTGTTATAAATATGTTCAAGGATGTAAAGGAAAATATGAACATAATTAAGAAGGAAATGAAAGATAAAAGAGGAACCAAAAGAGAATTTTAAAGACAAAAAAATAAAAGGTTTGAAATTAAAATATGATGGGATAGGATTAATAGCAGATTTAACCCAAGAGAAGACAGTGTGTTAGAGAATATGACAACAAAAATGATTCAAAAAGAGATACAGAAAGAAAGAAAACCAAAAACAAACAAAAAATTATCACAGATAGTGTGATCCTTGTGGCAATATCATGCAGTCTAATATAAGTGTACTTAAGTCTCAGAAAGAAAGGGCAGCAGGCATGGTCAGACAAGATATTTGAAAAAAATAATTGCTTTTTTCCCCAAATTTGATGAAATCTATAACATCAATATATGATGACCTTCTAAAATGTTCACCTTGAACTTGCCTGTTACTATGTTACCTTACATGGCAAAGGGATTCTGCACATGGGATTAAGGATCTAGAGATGGGTAGATTACCCTGGATTACTCAGGTGGACTCAGTGTAAGACAAGGGTACTTATAAGAGGGAAACAAGTAGGTCATAGAAAAGAGAGAAAGAGAGAGAGATGCAAAAAATGAAGCAAAGCTAATGTGATGTGCTTTGAAGACAGAAAGAGGGGTCAGGTGGAAGGAGATGAAAAGTAAAAAAAAAAAAATGAATTTTTCCTATAACTTCAAAAAAGATACACATCTGTGCAACATCTTGATTTTAAATCCATAAGATTCATTTCACATTTCTGACCTTCAGAAGGGTAAGATAATAAATGTCTGTTGTCTTTAGCCACTAAGTTTATGATAAATTTTTACAGCAGCAATAAGATAATACTGTCACAGACACAAAAAGACAATAAACCCAAGCAGAATTAAAAAAAAAAAAAACAACAACGTGCATCATATATCATATTCAAATTGCTGATAACCAGCTTTAAACCAAAAACAACAAAGAAACACCAGCAGAAAAATCTAATGAATATTCAGATTTTAAAAATGCATATTATATACAGAGGAGGAAATATAAGAATTACAGTCTATTTATTTTCAGGAACTAGAAAACCCAGAATACAATGAAACAACAGTTTTAAAGTGCTAAAGAAAAAAATATAAAAGAAATTCTCAGTCTGAAATTTTATAAGTAGAGAAAAATAAAAGTTTGTCGATACAAAAACTGCATTAAATATGTTATGAAACTACTAAAACAGAGATCAAATGTTCTGTCACATCACAAAGAAATGATTAAGTTCTGCAATGATGAATATGCTGATTCCCCTAATTAGATCACTGTATACATGTATTGAAATATAACTCGGTACCACATAAATATGTACAATTGAAATGTTTCAATAAAAAATTAGGGTTGAAAAAATTTTCATTAAATGAAATGATAAAAGAAGTTCTGAAAGCCAATAGAAAATGATGACAAATGGAAAACAGTAAAATATGGGTAAATGTACATTTTTTTCTTATTTAAAAAATTTCTTACAAGATAATTGTTTCAAAAGAGAATCAATAACAATGTTTCATGTATCAATAACAAATTATTATATAATTATATATTATGGATACTACTATTATAATATATATAGTATAGTATATATAGTTATATATTATATATGTAAAAAATAATATAACAAAATTAACCATGAAGTCACATGTTATTTGAAGACATACTTACACAACAGGAAGATATGTATTCTAAATCCCAGAGTAGCCCAGTGGTATAGCTAATTTACAAACAGTGGTGACAAAATGGAATTAAAAAACAAACAAACACACAATTAAATGGGGCAGAGAAAAGAATAGATAATACAAATAGAAAAGAAAAATAACAAGATGATTTAATTAAATCAAATCATACTGATTATTACATGAAACATAAACAGTCTAAATCCTCCAATTAACACTGAAAAAAAAAAAACCCATCTTTTTGAAATGGCTGATTGCAGGGACGTGGTGGTTAATACACAAAATTAGCCTGTATCGTGCTTTGGGTCAGAAATAAGAAAGTACTCAGACAATATTGGAGGATGTCGAAAGGATAAAAGGACAAATCTGAAAGGGCTCCAAGAAAACAAAGCTGGAGCAAATTGACTATAACTCAAAGAAATATCAACAGGTCTATAGTGTAATGCATGATTGGATAAATCAACAAGCAAGTAAAGATAAATGGACAAGTCTTTTCCATAGAAAAATTCCAATTAATAAATTCAGAAGGAATAAGAATAACATAAGATGAACATTGGAATATCACATTAACAATTGCTGTAGGCAAGATCCACAGGTGAATGCTAAAATTAGTGGGAAAAACTAAGTATGAAAAGAATATTTTCATAGTTTCAAATTATCTTTCCTAAAATATTTATAAATCACTGTGGTGGTTTAAATATATGTTCCAAAATTATTTGATAATTCTCTCTCTGGAGAATGTTGAAGGCTAAATCTTCTCCCTTGAATGTGAGCTGGCCTTATTATAGAGAGGGAAATACAGTAACTGCACCTGAAGTATCCTAGAGATACCCTCTTAATCAAGTGATCATGGTGAATATAACCTCTGTTAACTTTTATCAATATCATTCTCCCCCTGATGTGATGCCATAAGGGCACATTACTTCTGTGATATTCTTCTCAAAAATCTATCACTTCAGTCTAGTCATGAGTATAGAACAGAGAAGCTCAAGTTGAAAAACACTGTATAAAATACCTGATCAGTAATCTTTAAAAGTGTCAAGTACATGGAAGATTGACACACAAATTGCAGGTGCTAAAGACAAACAGTAACTACATGCCATATGGTCTCCTAGATTGGATCTCAAACAGAAAAGAAAAATTATATTGGTGGAAAAATTGGTAAAATTTGAATCGACAAAGCCAGTATATATAAGATTCCTGTGGGGTGTAACACTTATGGAATAGATAGTTCAAATGGAAAAGGTAACAGGAGTAAAGTGAAAGACAGAAGGATTTAGTCAAATAGAAAGCACTGGAAATATAGTTTAGGAGACTATGGAACTAAAACTGGTGTAGTATTGGAGGTATGATGGCTATGGCATTGAAAGTTGAGGAAAAATAAGGGACATAAGAAGCCTAAGGAACTTTAGAGTAAAGGGGTTGAATGAATCCTCTGTGGAGATAATGCCACCATAAGTTATAGAAATAAAAGTGGTAAAGAGAAAAAGTGATCTAGTTGCTCAGAGTTTCAGGGAATAATTAGAATGTCAAATAAAGAATTGTACATAAAATAGCATATGATTCAAAGAAGCTGAGTTTTTTTGTTTGGTTTTATTTTGTTTTGCTTTGTTTTAGGTAAGAGAAAGGAGAAATATTCTGGAAATTGCCATGAGAAGACAGAACACAGACACTACAATTTCAAACTCTGTGATACATGGGCTTTGAAATAAAAATAGATACCACTTGAGATTATAGGTAATGCGGTGTCCATGGAAGATATTCAAATTTCAGTTAAAGCAAGCACACAAATAGGGGACTATGATATTCAGAAGAATATTGGGTATAAAGAAACAACAGATTAAAATAACGTAGAAAATGTCTAGATGTACGAAGAGGATCTGCTGTGGATTGAATTTGTGTCCCCCAAGTACATGTATTAGAAACTTCACCACCACCATATCAACATGACAGTTTTAAGTGGGTGGGAAATCCTATTATGGTTATTGAGAAGTGGATCCTTGAAGAGGTGATTACGTTGTAAGGACCATGCCCTCGTATGTGGAATAATAAGTTGATAGTTTAATGGTGGTCATGGGAATGGCTCTGATGGCTTTAAAATGAGAGTATATGAGGAGCTATCTCTTCCTCTGCTCTGCCATTCTGCCATGTGAGACACCTACGTCACTGTCACACCGACAAGGCTGTCGCCAGATGTGTTCCCTGGACTTGGACTTCCCAGCTTCTGAAACTGTAAGAAATAAATATTGTTTCTTTATAAATTATCCAGTGTCATGTATTTTTGTTATAAGCAATAGAAATGAAATAAGACAGGCTGGGAAGGGAGTGATGACTGAAACTAAGAGAGATGTAGAAAAATGTAGGATTGATTTCAGAGTATATATAGGAGACTTAAAGGGGGTTGAGGTTCTGTAGTCTCTTTCTTGATAGGAGTTTTTGATAGTAACATAGGTCAGGTGGAATATAGACTTTAAACCAAGAGGTATGAAGGGGAGATCTAGTATCTTCCTTATTGTGCAATTAACTATGTCTAGGGCAGAAGTAAAGACATCTTGACAAGAGTATATGGAACTTAAGAGAACAATGATTGATATTCTTCCTTTGAGCAGTCTTTGCCTGTTTCCTGGATTGACTTCCAAGTCAGTCAGCAATTACAATGGATTCAGAATGTCCGAAGTATAAAGATGGTGCTAATATGTTTTCTATCAGGGAGTTCTTTTTACCAAAATAGAGTGATCAAATAAACTAAAGTAGCAGATTTCTTTTCTAATATGTTTGGGATGTCAAAATTGCTTCGTAAACTTGAGAGCTGTGTATTTAAGATGTAATTTATAAAAATCTCACAGTATTAGAGTTAAATGCTACACTGGAGTTCATCTTCTTTAAACCTTTTATTTTACAGATGAAGAAAGGGAAGTGACTTCTCTGAGACAAGCTAGCTAGACTTAAATAAGATAAATACGATCACTACACCTAGAGTCTCTTTCATCTTTCATTCAAAGAACACTAATAAAAAAGAGTAAATTTTGAAGAAAAAAAATTATAGAACTTAAATGGTCCATCAAAGATCTAGGAAAGAACCATGAGAAAATGAAACCCAACTTCCAGGTTGGCATAAGCTGCCTCATGAGCAAAGTAGACTTTGGGTAGAAATGAATTATGGAAAGAAGAAAAAAACTATAGATCATGTATATGAAGTATACATGCTAAGAAAGCAGAAGCTGGAATTATTGATTCAGAAGTTAAAAATATGTTTTTTCTTCTCTCACACACATCTTCATCTCCTCTCAATATGTATCAACCATTTGTGCTTCTTCTACAACTATCATACCAGTTATAAGAAGAATGACCAGAGATACATACTTTGCTCAATCTCTTTGAGCTTCAATTTTCACATCTGTCCATGGTTTCTTCATAATTACATGGTTTCTTTCCCATTGCATGCTTTGTGCTGAAGCTCAGTCAGAATTGACCTAATGAGGTATGTGAGAGTGGTTATTAAGGATGCTGGAATTTGGTCCAAGAAGTTTCCTCTCATGTGAGCTAGTAATACTGAAGTGTAAAGTTCTGCTAAATTTAAAATCTTGTCTTAAATAAGATTATAATAGCAGTAAATTACTCTAAGTTTTATTTCATTTAAATATATCTGGTAGAATTTATCTGAATGTCTACTTTAATAAAAACAACATCAGTAAAAATCCCTTGACTCAACTGTATTTACATTTACTATTTTATTTGGTCTTCATTAAATATAAATTTATAATATTAATTGTAGGAAGGCAAGACCACTTTATCACAATCAAAAAACTCATCTGAAACCATACAATTCAGATTTAAGTTCATACTTCAATTCAGGTTTTTCCTCTCCTAGCAGTGCTTTTTTGACTCACACATACCCTGAAAAATCAGTAAGTGTGTATCAGTCATCTCTAACTATACACTTGATACATTTTATTCTGATCATTGTATTTATGCAAAAAAATTAATACTTGTAAAATTTCAGAGAAAGAAGCATAAATATTATTTGGTTATATAGAAATATCTGGTCAGAACACATTTTGAAACATCACACAGACACAGAATGATTTTTAAATGTTTCTCACAAGAAAAGTTATTAAATTCCCTAAAGAGGCCATAATTTTTTCATATTAATTCTCAAAATACTAACTTTAAGAATGAAAGAGTTATGCTAATAATGATTAAAGATGCAGTTAAAATTGGGATAAATGTTTCAAGACAATAAAACTCTAAAAGAATCTAAACAGCACTGAACTACACAAATCTCTGGGGAAATCTATGAATTAAGTATAGATCATCATCTCATAGTAACCTTTGATAGTTCTCATTAAAACTGAAGCAGTAGAATCTGTAAGAGGCCTCTAGAGGGATATTATGTGTAAATGCAGAAATTAAAAAATGAATATTGAATGATCCTATTGAGAAATTAAGGCCATTCAATTGTGCTAATGGTGGTAGAGTATCAGATCTATGTTTTTTCATCTGTTCCTCTAAAAAGAAAATGAAACTCTACATGTAATTTACAGATTTAATAAAACATAATTCAAATAGCACCTATTTTGCATAATAATTAGCATTAGGATTTTGTATAAAATATTATATATAGCATAAGTGTGTATATATACACACACAAATACTCACACACAAACAAATATTCATACATGTGTAAAATGTTACCTCTTTGGGCACTAAGCTGGTCATCTTACAAACATAAGTTTACAATAGCAATGACATTCAACTTAACTTTTCCCTTTTAGGATAATCTGGGTAATATAGGATTTACAATTTCAAGTCATAGATGTTTATATTATCAGAATAAACAAGGCATTCTATTTTGAAAAAAAAAATTTCTAGAGTAAAGAGAAAAAAATTAATCTATTTTTGTCACAAGCACACATTTTTGGTTTCATAGAAGATTATACATAAGAAAGCATCATATATATATATATATATATATATATATACATATATATGTATATAAATGTATATAAATATACATAATATCCAGTTTCCTCCAGTGTTCTTTAAATGTGTAGTTGGACCAGGTTCAGGCCACTGAGTAAATACAAAAATATAGGGTTCTCTGAGACCAGTGAAGAAAGGCTCACTTCAGGGTATAACATTTGACCTGTGTCATTGTAAGGTCCTTAAGCATTATTCAGACCACAGAGATATGGAATAAACTGTAAAGGAAATGTACCTCACAGGGCCTGGTTTTCCAAAGCCTTGCAGTTTCAAATATTGACCTTGCAAAGGACAGGAAATTTTTCCAAGGCTATTGAATCTCTGTTGAAAGATAAGAATTGTAACACAACAAGGCTGCTGGCTCAAAGACAGACAAGTTACTAATTGATATGTAAAGTTACTAAAAAGCTGCTAGAGGGAAAAGGAATGTTGGCTAAATTAAGCCTTTGTTAGTGGATCACTTAATTGCCTAACAGAATGTCATCTGACTTGTTTTTACTGAATGTTACCAGCTTCTATAGTAAAACTTGTTAAACTGTACTTAGCAAAACCCCACCTGTGTCTCTCTGTAACTTCTTGGTCTGGAGAATAAAAGCAGGAAGAGAACCCCAATTTGTGGTTAATTTCCCAAATGGAAGGATGCCTCATGCTTGAGGGTCCTGGGATATTAACCCCTTTCTGGGGCTTCTCACTGTTCAAGAGATGGGCTTTGAGTAATGATTTGTGGCTCTGTCACCCAGGGGAAAAGAGGTAACAAATCCGTGGAAGGCAAAGCAACAAATGGTGCCCCATGTGAGAAAATTCTGGGTCCACGGATTGGACACCGACCTGCCAAGCCTTGGAAAGGAAAATAAAGAGTACGTCTGCCAGTCACCCTAACAAAAGGGGGGGCCTTGACAAAAGAGGCAAAAAGAAAGAGGGCATCTGCCACTCATCCTATCAAAAAGGAGGTTCCCATCAAGAGGGAAGTCCCCCTCGAGAGGGGAGGCCTCGACAAAAGAGGCAAAGGAAAAAGAGGACGTCCACTCATCCCGTCAAGAGGGAAATCTCGGTAAGGGGATCACTGGGGCAGCTTTCGATTAAGCGATTGCATGCTGCGGTGTTTAACTAGGGCTTTGCCCAGATGTTTTGCTTTCTTACTCTCTCAATTCGCTATCTATTCTTGCCATTATGGGTAGTTTACTGTCTAAGAGGGAAATTCAACACAGTTCAGTCCTTCTATGTCTCCTTAAAGCAGTAGGTTATAAAGTAACTAACTGTCATCTACCTAAATTATTATTGCTTATAGTGGTTTGGAAATTTTGTCACATTGCTTAAAAATTTTTCAGAACCTTGAAAGAAAAAAATGTGTTTATGCCATTAAAGAGGATGAAAAGCAATCCTCGCCTCCTCCTCCTCCTCCTCTCCCCCCACCTCCACCTTTGGAGGCAAACAATTCATTTGTTCCCTTGATGGAGTCCTGTCTTAAAGAAGGACATAACATGGGAGTTGATGCTCATCATGTCCCTCCTGTTGTAAGAACTGAGACTCAATTGAGACATGAAACCCTCCCATTCTCCTTGTTTTAAAGATTTAAAAAGAGCATCACAGAAAATGGCTTACATAGTACTTTTACTAAGGAATGCTTAGAATCAGTTGCTAAGGGGTATAATATGACCCCTTAGGATTGGAAAATACTTTGAAAAACTGTTTTAACTCCTGCTCAATATACTGTATGGTTACAAGAATATTGGGAAGCCTTGCGTGCTATTTCACTCGAAAATTTACAAGGTGAGGTTCAAATTAGCATGGACATGTTGCTTGATCAAACAGCTAGAGCAGCCATCAAGGCTGGGAAAAAATTCCTGAAACAAAATCTCAGCTTCAACCTCTTGCTTCCTCTGATGTGCCTTTGATACAAAGATTAGATAAGACTCAGCCACTGTTGACATTATCTGTTGAACAAAAAGTAATTACAGATTCGGGGGTGATGTTACCATAATTGCTAAAAAGGATTGTACTCCATTATGGAAAGTAACTTCTTCACCAGTTACACTTACTGGATTAGGTGGGTTCAAAATCCCTTATCAAAGTAAAGACCCTTTGTTGTGTACTGGCCCCGAGGTACAAACTGCCTCCACTATGCCTTATGTTCCACATCTCCCTCGAACTCAAGGGGGCCGAGACCTCCATGCTCAATGTAATATTTATATTGGGACATCTCTTTCAAAATTTATCATGATGGCCATGGCCACAGTCCCACCATCCAAATTACAATGGACCTCTGGTGCTCCAGTTTGAGTGGAACAGTGGCCTCTTAAAGGGGAGAAATTAAATCAAGCTACTTTATTTTTTAAACAACAGTTGCAAATGGGACATTTGGAACCATGGCATGGTCCCTGGAATGCTCCCACTAAATCTTTTGCTACTCTTAGACAGGGACCTGCTGTGCCTTATATAGATTTTATTAATTGTCTTCAAAATGCTGTAACTAGACAAATTGACAATGCTCATGACAATCCAGAACTGCTATCACAAGTTTATTTACATTTAATCAAACAAGTTAATAATGCTGGTTTACAAGTAGCTCCAGATAAAATTCAAAAAAAGGAGCCTTGGGGATGCCTTGGTTTTTTGATCACTGAGAGAAGTATATGGCCACAAAGTATATCTTTCCATATTCAGGAGCCTTTTACTCTAAATGACTTACAAAAATTATTTGGCTACATTAACTGGATCTGTCCTTCTATGAGTGTTCCAAATTATCAATTACAATATTGTTAAATACCTTAAAGGGAGACCCTGATCTCTCTCTATTCTCCCCTTGTTACTTATCTGAAGAAGCAAAATTAGAATTAAAGCAGGTTGAATCTTTTCTTACATTCTAGACAATTAACACGTGCTGTTAAATCTCAAGTCATTTATTTCATTATTTTAAACATCCCATATAGTCCCACTGGTTAGCTTTGCCAATTTCTTCCTCAAATAGGAGTCATTGAATGGATTTTCTTACTCCATCAACAAAAAAGGAAATTATATACTGAATTGGAACAACGTATTCATTTACTCACTGGGGGAGGACACCGTTATCAAATGATTACTGGGTGTGATCCTGATGTTGTTAATCCTGGTCTTTCTGGGGCTGATTTTTGCACTGCCCTTGAACGATTAGAATCTTTGCAGATGGCTATGATTGATTTTGTTGGTAATATGCAGTTCTCATTACCCCATGGTAGAGTTTTGCAGGGACTCCAAATGCTGCCTATGCAGTTGGTATCTTGTTTGTCCCCTGTTCCCCTCTCTTGGGTGCTGGCTGTGTTTATCTATGGTTCTGGCAGATCAGGAAAGGAATCTGTGGCATGGCTGGAGCAGGGAATCTGGAAGCATTTTGTTGCTGTCCATTGTGGGTCTGCTCAGGGGGCTAGGTTGGCAGCTGCCATTGCAGCTTTGCAACATCTTTACAATTAGACACTTTGTTTTAGTAGCTGACTCTGCCTACCTAGTTGGAGACTTACAGGTAATTCAAGATGCATCTATCCATGAGAGAAATGATTTAATTTTATTTGAAACATTTGGACATTTACAGAAACTTATTCAAAAAAGACATCATTCTTTCTATGTGAAAGGAAGAGTTGACACCAGTTGATGATCCACCGGAGAGAGCCCGTTTATTAGGCAGCACACACACATATATAGGACTTTAAGGGGAAAGATGATTGGCTTAAAATACAACCCCTACTTAGCATACCACATGGGGTTTGGGGGGAGCTGATTGGTGTGTAATTCGCGCTGGCAGGAAGGAGAATACGGAAGAGAAGGGCAACCAGCGCCATGATGGGGTGTGGCCGAGAAGGGCTTATGTGATCGGGGTGTGATCCCTTGGGGCATTTAGGTCCTACATTCCTCCCTTTTTCTTGTTTTAGGAAAGGGGACGTTGAAGTCATCGAGCTACTTCCTGCTGAACTGGGGTGTTGTGGGGGGGAAGGGAGGAAGGTACATAAATACCCATTATGAAACCCCAAAGGAGGGTGGAGAAACAAGTAATTTCAAAAGGGGAAAAGTCCATAAACATTCCTGGAAGCCACAAGTCGAATATGCACCGGTTCCATTGTTCATAATTGGAGACTGGAGGGAGCAGCCAGGCGTCGGTGGCAAGGGCGTGTAGGAATGCGTTTCCTCTGTAAGGTGGTGACTCTTCGGCATTGGCTGAGGCACTCACGAGATGAGGCTGGGGGTTCATCGGTATCTAGAAGTTGGTAGTTTCTAAGTAAAAGCTGGTTAAAGGCCTGATTAGAGATTTTTCCCATTTGGGCTTGAAGAAACCTAATGATGCAGGGCAAGAAAAGGCAGGTTATGAGGACAATGATTAGAGGTCCCAAAATGGGCCAAATCCAAGTTAGGACAGGGCTTAAGATAAAGGAGGAAAAGGGGTTAGAACTGGATGTGGTTCGTAGGCTGGAAGCCAAGTCGGTGAGTTTGATGATGTTTGTTTCTACTAGATCAGATTCATTGATATAATAACAGAATTCAAGTACCTCCTTTTTCTGCAGTGAGGAGGTCTAGTGCTCTGCGGTTTTGGAGGGTGGAAGTGGAAGTCAGAGCCCCTTCAAGTTTAGCATATATGTCTTTGACCACCCATAAACTGTGTCCTAAGTCTCCTCCCGACAGGCCAGCTCCAACTGCTGATGTTGTTAAGGAAATACCGACCATGATTGGGAGGAAGGCGGCCCTTTTTTGTCTTGAGGGGGGATGAAGAAGATGGAACAGTTCTGAACTGGTGTACAGAGTGAGTTGAGGGACAATGGTGACAAGAAGGCATGGGGCAGTAAGATTAGGCAGGATGGAGGTAGAGAGGGTTCCATTGCACCAGAAGAAAGAGCCTGGTGGGGCAACAGTGTGGGTATGAATGGTTGTGTTAAGATTACAATAAGACGGGGGAGAAGTTAGGGAGGAAGAGCTTCCAATGAGACAGTGACGGGGTAACAGAGTATTGTTGTCTTTGTCGTCGGGCTCCCAGAGAGGGATGCCCAGAAGGTTAAGGTGTTCTGGTGGTGGGGAGGAGGTAGCATTGAGAGGAAGGGAAGCATTTAAGGGGACGGCCGCCAGGAGCGGTCGCATGAGAGAGGCACAAAGAAAACAATTTTTGGGAGAGAGAGCCAGCGAGGTGTGGTTGAGAAAGATGAGTGTTTCAGAAATGATTTGTTTCCAGGTGTAAATGGATTACCTGGCAGGGCAAGTTTAGCAGTGGTCGGAGTGCAAAGGATGACAGGACATGGGCCTTCCCACTTAGGGGTTAGGGGAGTTTTGGGTTCCGGGGAAGTGTAGAATACTAATTGGCCTGGGCTGAGTGAAAAGTTATTTTTGGAAAGTGATGGATCTGGAAGTAGCCAGTCCTGGTGCTTCCATAATTTGGTGCGAAGGTGGGAGAGCAAGGGTAAGGCCATGGTGGGTGGTATGGGTCCTTCAGTTGCTGTGATCCCCGGGGGTAGGAGGGGCCTACCATACATGACTTCAAAAGGGGAAAGATTGGAGGGCCTCTTTGGGAGAGCTCTGGCCTTGAGTAGAGCGAGAGGTAGAAGACGGACCCAATCAAGGTGTAATTCCAGAGATAATTTAGTTAGTATGTCTTTTAAGGTTCTGTTGGTTCTTTCTACCTTTCCAGATGCCTGAAGTTGGTAAGGGCAATGCAGGTGCCAGGGGAGAGAGAGTGACTGGGAGAGTTTTTGTACTATCTGGGCGGTAAATTCAGGTCCATTGTCAGATTGAATGGAAGTAGGCATCCCAAATCGTGGGATGATTTGGGAAAGGAGAGTCTGGGCTACGGTGGAGGCCTTTTTATTGGATGTAGGGAATGCCTCCACCCATCCTGAAAAGGTATCAACAAACACCAAGAGGTATTTGAGGCACCAGACAGAAGGCATGTGTGTAAAATCGACTTGCCAGTTGGCTGCGGGTGTGAGACCTCTGGCCTGGTGGGAGGGGTATGGCCCAGGTTTGAGAGGGGTGTTAGGATTAGTATGCTGGCAGATTGTGCATGAGGAGGAGATTTTTTGTAAGAGGGCTTTGTCAGATGGGGTGACTGAGAAGAAGGCTTGTAAAAACTGGGATAAAGTTTGGGGGCTAGAGTGAAACAGGTCATGGAGCAAGCGAAAGAGAGAGGACTTATCATCATTAGGCGGTTGAGGCTGAGAGGGTGTCTGTGAACCTTGGGAGCCGTATGGAAGAATGGGAAGTTGGTTTTGTGTCTGTGGGTGCCGTGCCGCAGTGCGTGCGGTGAGGTCAGCCTTACAATTCCCACGAGTGATTGGGGAATCGCCCCTCTGGTGGGATCTGCAATGAATGACTCCTAATTTACAAGGTAAATGGGATGCCTCAATTAACGTGGAGATTAAAGCTGAGTTGGTGATTGTGTTACCCTTGGTGTTAAGCAGACTGCATTCTTTCCATATGGCGGCATGAGAGAGAAGTATATGAAAGACATATTTGGAGTTAGTGTATAAGTTAAGAGTTTTTCCTTCAGCTAGAACGCAGGCTTGTGTGGCAGAGATAAGTTCAGCCTGCTGGTTGGTAGTACCCTTGGGTAAAGTTGGGCTTCTATAACCGAATCAAGGGAGACTATGGCATAACCTGCGTAATGAGTGTTTCCTTCCTTGAATGAGGACCCATCCGTGAACCATGTGAGATCAGTGTGAGACAGGGGTCCCTCAGTGATGGAAGAGCGGTAAGGTATGAAATTTTGAAGGCTTTCTACGCAGCTGTGCAAAGGGGTGTTGGGGGAATCTGGTATAGGCAGTAGAGTAGCCAGGTTTAGGGGTGGGCAGGTATTGAAGGATAGGGCAGGATTTTCCAGAAACGAGGATAGGACGGTTAGAATTCTGGAAGGTGGGAGGGAGTGGAGAGCCTTATAGGTAAGGAGGTCTTTGAGGTGATGTGGTGAGAGAATGGTGAGAGGTGCCCCAAAAGTTAATTTGGATGCCTCCTTATGCAGCAGCTGCCCCGCTGCTAGGGCTCTTAGACAGGTGCCCAGCCTTGTACAGTGGGGTCTAACTGTTTTGATAGGTATGCTACAGGGGCAAAGGAGGGGCCATAATTCTGTCCTAGGACGCCTAGAGCTTGTCCCACATTTTCATGAACATAGAGGAAAAAGGGTTTAGTTAGATCAGGGAGATGAAGTGCAGGGGCCATTAGAAGGGCCTGCCAAAGCTTGAGAAAAGGGCACTGAGGTGAGGAGAGTAAAGGTTCTTCAGGAGGACCCTTACTCATATTATAGAGAGGTCGGGCTAGCAAAGAGAAATTGGGGATCCATGCTCTGAAATATCCGACTAGACCCAGGAAAGATAGGATTTCTGTTTTGGTTTTGGGGATGGGCAGGTCAGTAAGAAGCTGTTTCCTGTCCAGGGTGATTTCCTTCATTCCCGGGGAGAGGAGAAAACCAAGGTAGGTTACAGACGGCAAGGAGATTTGGGCTTTGGTGGGGGACACTCAATATCCCTTACCCGCTAGGAAGTTAAGCAAATGGGCAATGTCAGCTTGGGATTGTTCCCATGAAGGACTGCATAGAAGGAGATCGTCCACATATTGTAATAAGGTGGACTCTGGATGGTTTAAGTGAAAAGATTTGAGGTCCTGTGCTAGGGTCTGCCCGAAAATATGAGGTATATCCCGAAATCCCTGTGGCAGGACCGTCCAAGTGAGTTGTTCGGAGTGGCGGGAATGGGGGTTGGTCCATGTAAAGGCAAAAATGTCCTGAGTGCCAGTTTCCAGGGGTATGGAAAAGAAGGCATCCTTTAAGTCCAAAACCAAGAAATGAGTAGAGGCCGCTGGGACCTTGGAAAGAAGAGTGTATGGATTTGATACAAGGAGATGAATGGGAATGACAGCGGAATTAACAAGACAGAGATCTTGGACGAGACGAAAGGCACTATTAGGTTTTTTTACAGCGAGTATGGGAGTATTGAAAGGGGAGGGAGTGGGATGGAGATACTCCCTTTTTTAATAGGTCCTGAATGATGGGACTTAACCTGAGGAGGGCTGCTGTGGTTAATGGATACTGAGCCTGGCAAATATATTTGGAGAGGTCTTTTAGTTTTATATGTACGGGGGAACACTGGGCCAGAGTGGGGCTGGCAGTGTCCCAAACTGTGGGGTTAACAGGGTGCGTCAGGATGGGTAAGGACTTTTTTGGAGGGGTGGAATTAGTAGGATCTTGGGCTTGAACTAGCACTAGGAGGAAGGAAACGGGGGAAGAGGAAGAGGACAGGGCAAGGTAATGGAGACTTGAAGCCGTGATAGAATGTCCCGTCCCAACAAGGGGACGGGGCATTGTGGCATGACTAGGAAGGAATGGGAGAAAACGGATTGAGTGCCTTGAAGGCAGCAGGTTAAAAGAGGGTTTTTTGGGGGAAAGATTTGTTTACCTCCTACCCTGACTATAGGAGAGCTGCTGGAGGTAGTGGGGCCTTTATATTCCCTTAAGACAGAAAAGGTGGCTCCAGTGTCCAGGAGGAAAGATATTGGGTAGCTGTCCACAACCATGGATACCCTGGGCTCTTGCTTTGTTATAGAGATGGTTGGGAAGGGCCCAAGGCTCTGTCAGTCCTCCTCAGCAAGGCCCACCATAGGTGGTGTCCACGGTTCAGGGGACCGTGGGGCAGTTGGTCCCTCACCCCTTCGGCAAAGGGGACAATCAGATCCCCAATGTCCCTTCTTTTTGCATTTTGGGCAAGGAGTGGTGGGTGGCCTGGGGGTGGGGCAAGCCTTTGCCCAATGCCCTTCCTTTCCACATTTAAAGCAGACTCCAGGTGGAGGCTTAGAGGTGGAGGCTGTGGGAGGGCGCCCAGGGGGTTTGATAAGCCGGGCCAACATCTGGAAGTTGGCGTGGTTGGCCTTTTGTTTTCAATGTTCTTTTTCCTCCTCCCAATTATGAAAGACTTTGAAGGCCACTGACAGGATTTTGGTCTGAGGGGTTGCAGGACCCTGCTCTAATTTTTTAAGTTTAGTTTTAATGTCGGGGTAGGATTGGGCCAGGAAATAGGTCATAAGGACATGCCGGCCATCTTCTGAGTTGGGGTCTAAGTTAGTGTATTGTTGAAAGGCCTGAGTTAATCTATTGAGGAACTCGGAGGGAGTTTCCTCCTTTTTTGGACAATTTCTTGAATTTTTTGGAAATTGACGACCTTGCGAGCCAATTTTTTGAGGCCAATTATTAAGCAAGAGGCAAAACGGTCTCGAGCCTGGATTTCCTGGGCTGTATTATAATCCCAATTAGGTTCCTGTTCTGGGACTGCTTGGGGGCCTGGCGGGTGATGTGGATTGGTATGATGGGTGTCAGTGGCATGGGTTTGGGCTGTATCCCAGACCCTGCGGCGTTCCTCAGGGAGGAGGGTATTGGCTAGGAGCATGAAGATGTCATGATGTGTGAGGCTGTAGGCCTGCAGGATCCATTGGAATTCTTTAATGTAGGTGGTAGGGTCGGTAGAGAAAGAGCCTAGTCTTTTTTCTAATTCTGTAAGGTCAGCTAGGGAAAAGGGAACATGGACCCTAACTACTCCTTCAGCCCCAGCTACCTCATGTAGTGGGGTGATTGTTAAAGGGGTGGGGGGAGGACCTCGGGAGCAGGTGAAAGGGGGGCTTAGTGGGTCAGGGGTAGGTGAGGGTAAAGACGGGGGAGTGGATGGCGCTGGAGGTGCAGAAGGTGACATGGATGATGGGGGAGGAGGGGCGGACGCCAGAGGCACTGGGGGAGGAGAAGATCGGTAGGGTGGGGGTTCATCAGCAGGGTCAAAGGTGCAAGGATCAAGGGGTGACTGTGAAGATGGTTTACAGGCTAAATGGAATTGAGAGGGAGCACAGGAGGAGCAGAGGGTGGGGTTCTGAGCCAAGAGGCGAAAAGCCTCGATGTAGGGGATCTCCTTCCATTTTTTTAGGCACTGGCAGTAGTTAAAGAGGTCTCGTAGAATGTTAGGATCTAGTGTGCCCTCAGGGGGCCATGTGTTTTGATCCAATCTGTGTACAGAATTTGGTGAGGAGTTTGGGCTCAATATCCGACCTGAGGGAAAGGTTCATGAGGTTTTTCAGAAGGCATTGAAGTGGAGAGTCCCCTAGGGAGGAGGAGGAATTGCCCATTCTGGTTTCTTAATGGGAATTTTAGACAGAAATTGGACAGAGATTAGTGATAAGACAGATCTTCTGGCCGGTTGGGAAAGGCGGGATCTTAGAGGGCGTCCCCAGTAGGTCATGTCAGTCCCAGCAGGTTTAGGTATGAACCAGGAGGAGAGAAGGGAGGTGTGGGTCATCACTCAGACCTTCACTTCTCTAGGGCAAAAGCCTGGTGCCTGAAGGAACCTAGCACCAGGATTTTCTGGTCGGGTCCTGGACCCGGGAAGTGGAGAGAGACAGAAATTGTACAGAGATTAGAAGAGAGTGGTGGACAAGAGGGTGAAAGAGGGAAGGAGAGAACAGAATGGGGCTTTTAACCTCCAAAAATGAAAGTAAAAGTTTACTGGGGCTTTGGAACCTGTTACAGTGGTCGTGAAGACCGTGGTGGGGTGGGTATGGGTGTTAGGGGCTACCGGACGATCTAGACTCCCTGTGGTAGCCTGAAAAGGGCCGGTGCCCTTTAGAAAAGGGGGCTTACCTAATGATGAGCCGGTGGTGAGTGGAAGAAGCCAGCGCCGAAAACAATGGACGAGGGTGGACCGTCAATGGTGAGCGGTGGAAGGGAGGCCAGTCCTGGCGGGACAGAGTTCCCAAGGGGCGACTCGAAAAGTGCTGCCACTGCGATTTGAAAAGTGTTACAGCTCGAGGGAGCCCTGAGGGGCGACTCGGAAGGTGTTGCCGCTGCGATCCAAAAAGTGTTGCCACTCGAGAGAAGCTCCGTCCTGGGTTTCGGCACCAAATGAAAGGAAGAGTCGACACCAGTTGACGATCCACCGGAGAGAGCCCGTTTATTAGGCAGCACACACACATATATAGGGCTTTAAGGGGAAAGCTGATTGGCTTAAAATACAATCCCTACTTAGCATACCGCATGGGGTTTGGGGGGAGCTGATTGGTGTGTAATTCACGCCGGCAGGAAGAAGAATACGGAAGAGAAGGGCAACCAGCACCATGATGGGGTGTGGCTGAGAAGGGCTTATGTGATCAGGGTGTGATCCCTTGGGGCATTTGGGTCCCTACACTACGTAATTCACATGCATTTTCATTCTGGTCTTCCTGGCCCTTTATCAATTGGAAATGATATGGCTGATCACTTTGTTATGTATAATAATGTTTTACAGAAAGCTATTAATTCTCATCAGTTTTTTCATCAGGGTGCAGGAGCTCTGGATAACATGCATCAGAACTCTCATAGGCAAGTTCAAGATATTGTTCATGCTCTTCTCGATTGTCAGAGGTTTTCTAAATCTAATTTCCCTGGAGGAATTAATGCTTGAGAAATAAAAGGTAATGAAATTTGGCAAGTGGAATTCACTCTTAAATATTTACATGTTACTGTTGATACTTACTTTGGTCTTATTCTTGCCACTGCCCAAATAGGAGAAACTGCTAAACATGTTAAAAAAACATTGTCTTTCTGCCTTTGCCACCATGGGGATTCCAAATCAAATTAAAACAGATAATAGACAGGCATACACCTCCAAAGTCTTTCAAGTATTCTGTGACAACTGGAACATTAAATATGCTGCAGGACCCCCATTTAACCCCACTGGCCAGGCAATTGTTGAAAGAACTAGTGGCCTTCCTAAATCTCCAATAAGTAAACAAAGGAGGGGTAATATAGATATAAGACTGGCCTCTCAAGAACAGGTCTTTAAAGCTCTGTTACTCTAAATTTTTTAAATTGTAACTCCCCAAAATTAACGGCCACAGAGCAACACTTTATACCTCCTAAAAAGAGACCTAGACCCTTGGTTTCATACTGCCACCTGCCAATGGGACCACAATTTGAGATCCGCCAAATTGTTAACACAGGGGAGAGGTTATGTGTCTGTTGTCTCACCCACAGGCCCGCCATGGATTCCTGCTAATAAAGCTGTTATACCTTATAGGAAAGCCCAAACCAGATGAGGAATTAAACCTGATCCCAAAATCTCAATGCCTCGTCCTCACACCTTAATCCGTCTCACTGGGGATGGTACAATAAGACCACCAGTGATAAAAATAATGATAACATGTTCCAAATTGACCCAGGGTAAGTTAAAAAAACAGTCAAATAGCTTTCAATAGCTCAGCCCTTAAGCTCAGTAACTCATTTGATTAACAAAAACTAACCTAAAATCTACCTGTTTAACTAGATGGTCTCAAATTTTCTGGCATCCTAAACAGACTTCTAGATTCCCTCCTAGTCTCATCTATATATTTCTTCACAAAATCTTATGGTAGAATTCTATGCTAATTTCTTAAAAGGAAGACAGTCTTCTCCACATCTTCTTGAAAAGGCTTGCATTCTTTGCTTTACAATGTAAATTTGTTATCTTGCTTTCTTTAAGGCAGGTTGAGGCCTCACTGATAAGTCTTTTTAAACAAAAACACAATCTAAACCTGACTGTCCTTTTTTACTAGTGAGCTTTTTTTTACATCTTGAACAAAACCTACAAGATCCTTGTTTGTTCTTGTTGTTTATGTCTGCATATATGCGTGCGTAAGCTGTATGTTATGTCTCTATGTTCATGTCTGTATGTGTAATCGTTTTAAGTGCAAGGTACCAAATTGGCTTATAATTAATGCACACTCATTAAATAAGTAGACTTTTCAAGTTCACGTGACTTAAATCTTCTAAAGTTTTGATAAATATATTTTCAAAATTTGATTTAAACCTTTCACCTAAATTTGTCTGTAGGTCACTATGTCTCCTTGTTATTTCAGCTCTGCCACCTGGCCATGCTGGGAGAAACAATATCTTTTAGACAATGCCACATGGAAACCTGGGACCTGTAATGGCTAGTGAAAAGAAACCTATGCCAAATATCACGCAGGCCCTAGTTAACATTAATACTCCAAGTTTTTGGCTGGGAAACCATAAATATGTATTTGGTAAATATAGCTAAAATTCAAACTGGGCTTTGTATAATTTTCTCTGATAAATGGACGCCTATTTACTAACCCGAATGTATAAAAATGTTCTTATCAGCACACATAAGCTGGGTTTACTAATCAAACAGGATTACTAAAGGTCTTTTCACTTAACTGCTCTTGATGCAAAGTTGTAAAAGGTGTTCTTTCTCCGTTAGATAACTGGTTAAAGAAACTTATTTCATGATAAGTTCTTGTGCTCTCTGCCTTTAAAACCCTTTGTCACTTTGGTTCTATTTTTTGTAGTAATTTGTGATTTTATTCAACTAAATGTTTAAGCCTTTTGTTACTTGAAAAAGCTTTCCAAAATCATAAGCCCAACCTTTTTGGTTTAGAATAACTTTGAGGAATTCCAAGGGCCTTGGAGTTTCTCAAAGGATATATAAAAGATGTATCAGAACTAATTGGCTTATTTACTAAATTAGACTATATGGGAAAGCATTGTCAGTACTGAAGGTGTTACAGATATGTGTTCCAAAATCTTGTAAGGTTCTTAAATACCTGTGTCTTAATACAAATGCGACTGGTCATAATCTTGTTTTAATTATAATTTTAAAATGTTATGTCTTCAAATATTTCATGAAAAAACTCTGATAGGTACAATTTCTGACAAACTTTGAGTTCATAGCTTTAAACTGAGGTTCCAAAATTCTAATGAAACTGATGGGTTTGTGAAATTGTTCACAAAGGTCAAAACAACAAGTCAAATGGTAAACTAATTAAAAAGTATTATGGGTTTTTATAATCTCTTTACTTTAAAACACTGCTGGTTCTTCTAATGTTTTCTAAATGTAAGAAAACTCTCTCTCTCTCTCTCTCTCTCTCTCTCTCTCTGTGTCTGTCTCTTAAGCTATCTATAACTAACAACAGTTTGGTAAAATGTCATTTAAAACAGAGATGAAAGCATTTGTTTTCTCCCTATTTGATCCCCCCCCAGATTTAATAACTTTAAGTATCCTTAGGATTATTATGGCAATGTGGCTATTTTTTATAAGTTCAATGAAAATTAACTCTCTCTCTCTTTATAACAAGATATAATTTAAAACTTTGGATATAAGATAGCATGTCTCATTTCCATGTTGCTGACCCCTTTTTTATGTTGCCTAAATTTGGCCTGGTGCTGCTTTATCCTGCTGTTCATCTCCCCCCCCCCACCCCCGACATGGGACAGACAGATCCTCACCTGGGAAACAGTCTTCCCAGCAATGTGGGACAGATCACTGAAAGAAAGTGAGCTGCGGTGCTTTTTTCTGTCATCACCTGGAAAAGAGCCTTCCCAACACCAAGAGATTTATAGGAAAAAAAAAGGGAAGAACTTTTCAATCAAAATATTGATCATCAATGCTTTTATGAGGAATGCCTTGATCATAAAGGGGGAAATAACATATTTTCTACAAAAGAAGTTCTCTAAATTTTCCAGGCCTTAAAGAAGGTGTTTGCAACTTGGATGAGACATCCTGTTCTTAAGCAAAAGACTTATAATTGATCTAAAATTTGACAAAAGACTAGACTCTCTGAAAACAGTAATGTCCTGGACAGTTTTAACATTTAACAAACTCTCTGGACTCAGAATCAACTATTTTGCAGAACTTTCCAGAGTTTCAACAATTGGTAATTACACCCAATTCACAGCACCTGGATTGATGCCACTGCAGCCCCCTGAGATGACATCATCAGTCCTCACCTGAAGTAAATTAAAAGGACTTGCCATGCTAAATGATACTAACTTTGCCTTAACAAAATGCTTTTTGTCTTAACTATGCCAACCTGATCTATAGTTTTTGCTTTTTCTTTCAAATAAATAAAATGGGGGGTGATGTGGAATATACTATAAAGGAAATGTACCTCACAGGGCCTGGTTTTCCAAAGCCTTGCAGTTTCAAATATTGACCTTGCAAAGGACAGGAAATTTGTCCAAGGCTATTGAATCTCTGTTGAAAGATAAGAATTGTAACACAACAAGGTTGCTGGCTCAAAGACAGACAAGTTACTAATTGATATGTAAAGTTACTAAAAAGCTGCTAGAGGGAAAAGGAATGTTGGCTAAATTAAGCCTTTGCTAGTGGATCATTTAATTGCCTAACAGAATGTCATCTGACTTGTTTTTACTGAATGTTACAAGCTTCTATTGCAAAACTTGTTAAACTGTACTTAACAAAACCCCACCTATGTCTCTTCCTGTAACTTCTTGGTCTGGAGAATAAAAGCAGGAAGAGAACCCCAATTCGTGGTTAATTTCCCAAATGGAAGGCTGCCTCATACTTGAGGGTCCTGGGATATTAACCCTTTTCTGGGGCTTCTCACAGCTCAAAAGAGATAGGCTTTGCGTAATGTTTGGCGGCTCTGTCACCCAGGGGAAAAGGAGTGACAAATCCATAGGAGGCAAAGCAACACAGAGAGAAGCAAAAAGTAAAGATGGAGGAATATGCAAAAACATTTTTGTAGATATAACCCTATATTTAAAAGATTTCAGCCTAAAATAAAGTTCTTATTGGGTTCCTCTTTCTTTCACTCAATGTTTCAATTACTTAGTTTAATTGATGAGGTAAGCAAGTGCAGGCAAAGATTCTACATCTGTCTGCAGTTATTCATGAAGAGACTCAAATCTAACAATAGCCATGGTGTTGTCTCCTGGTTCAAACATTTTAGGGTAAAATTTAAGCACTGAAGCATCCTGTATTAGCATTTCTATTTCTTGTCAACATTATAAATGTGGCCTTAAAGAAGAGGGAGAGCACCTTGAACACTGCCAGGCAATTATTACATGAGAAAAAGCAGCTCATATTTTAGGGTCAACATATTCCTATCATAGAAAAGTCCCTTATGAATTCATTACATGAGTTTCAGCTTTCAAATCAAGTTTTATGAAAATGAAATGTTTATTTTTCTTTTTGTGTAGAGGCATTTGGATTGTCAGGAAGCATCTCTTTCTTCGTTGCATTTTTTATGATGTTTAGTTTTGGGAAAGCAATTTTACATCCACAGTATGTGTAATCATATTGATGGGCAAGGGTAAAACTTCAGTCAGGCTTTGGGCCAAAAGCAATCTATGAAATAAAATTGAAAGCTAAGGCTTTGCATGTCAGCACCACTCTCTTCCTCTCCTGGGCTTCAACACCCAATGCCCACATCACCCTGTCCACACATATTCTCATGAACTTGTGAGCTGTTCTGCATGTGTGCTGAGCTAATTTATTTGGGTTGTCTGCCTAAATACCAGAGCCAATGGGTAATCAGATGTTCAGCCTATCAAAATTCTCTCTGTAAAATATTAACGGAGCTATGAATTTGTTTTTTCTTTTATGCAGTTGTGCAAACGTAAACATTTACTGTAGTGTTAGGCACTGCTATAGATCCAAATCATTTTTGTAATTTTATGAGATAGCAACTATTCCTTTTTCCCACTCAAATGTTCAGTCTTTCTCACCATCTCCCCATCTTTTTTTTTTACTGGTTATGAATATTCATATGACACAAAGCTGATTGTCACCCCTTGTGCCCAAGATGTGAAGTCCAAATTCATACTGGCAGCATGCCATTACCACAAATACATTTGTACCTCATGTCCCTAACCCAACTATCCCCAACCTCCCTCTGTCTCCCCCTTTCCCCCCAACTTCACTTTGCCGCCCAAGCTATGTTCTCTCCCTCTGCAAGTCCAATGCACCACTGTGCTCTTTCTTTCCTACTGTCTCTAGACTATGAAATCCTCATTCAACTCAACCTAGGGGTCAGGAAATCTTATTACCTGTGTGTGCCATATGGTCTCTGTCTCAAGTACTCAATTTTGCCATTGACGTTCACAATGCATAAGGAAATGGGTGCATCTGTGTTCCAATAAAACTTTATTTACAAAAACAGGCATTAGACCAGATTCAGCTGATCGGCCAATTTGCCATACCTAAGATTTCTAACCCATACCTAAGCTTTCTGGAGCTAGACATTGGTGTTGCTTCCTCTTTTTTTGCTTCATGCTACATTATTGGAACAACTCCAGTTCTGTGTTATATCCTCATAAACTGTGCTATTTATGATTGTTTCATCATTCTGAGATTCTCTCTTGCCTCCACATAGCCCAAACCCACACTGAATGTACTACACTTCCGTTCAAACTTATCCTTTTATTTAAATTGATATGACATTTTATTTTTTATTTTTAAATAAATTTTATTGTGTACATTTAAGATATACAACATAATGTTATAAGATTCATATATAGTTAAATGGTTACTATAGTGAAACAAATTAACATATGCATCATCTCACATAATTATCTATTTTTACCCCTGTAGCAAGAGCAGCTATAATCTACTCATTTAGGAAAAAATCCTGAATACAATACACTTTCATTAACTATAAGCTACATGTTTTACATTAGATTTTTAGACATTTTTTATCTGATACATCTGCTACTTTGTATCCTTTGACCTACATCTTCCCATCTTTTCCCTTCTCCCCCATACCTGGTAATCACTGTTTTCTTCTCTATCTCTGTATTTCACAGCAACATTATTCACAATAGCTGAGATATGGAAACAACCTAGATGTCTGCAAATGGACAAATGGATAAAGAAACTGTCACATGTATAGACAATGGAATATTATTCAGCCTTAAAAGTAGAGGAAATCTTGCTATTTTCCACAACATGGATGGACCTGGATGATATTATGCTAACTGAAACAAGCCAGACACAGAATTAAAAAGAAAAAAAATATTGCATGATCTCACTTATATGTGGAATCTTAAAAAAAAAATAAATAAAGGAAAAAAATACAGAGATAAAGAACAAATTTATAAGTTTATTCTTAATTGTGATTCAAGGAGGGCATCAGTTCTATGTTTCACAGTATGGACTTTACTATATAGACTTAAGTAATCATCTCTTTTCATACAAGTCTTAGTTTACCCCTGCTAACCCCCACTTTCTCTGCAAGCATGCAAGACACCCTACTTGTGATGTGTACTCCAACCTTATCCATCTGCTAGTAATGATTTATATTTCATATAAAGAGGTATAGTGGCTTCAACTATAAATTTAAAAAATTTTCTTACTTAACAGTTGTCTAGAGGTAGGTATTTCCAGGTTTGTTATGTTAGCTCATAAATATACCCGGGGATCCCAGGCCATTTTCATTCCTCTGCAGGTTACCTCATAGATGCAGATAGTTATTACAGCTCTAAGGATCGCATGCCACAATATAAGGTAGGTTTAAGGACCATGAAACTCTATAGTTTACTTCAGAAAGGGAAGTTCTCTAACTCATTTACATTTAATCCTCATTAGACAGAAGTAGGTTATATGCTCACCCCTAGAGCAATCATCGACAATAAAGAACTGCAATAATCAGTGCACATTCAGATCCATTGGGATTTATTTCCTAGTGCTTGGAAGGAGTCTTGTCTTTCTTGAGAATAAGAATACTTCCCTGACTACCTAGCCAAAATCAGCGTGGTGTTTAGCATGTAGGGAAAGATGTAAGGATAGCTCTGTGACAA
The DNA here is from genome assembly GCF_027409185.1 of Cynocephalus volans. Classification (NCBI taxonomy): domain Eukaryota; kingdom Metazoa; phylum Chordata; class Mammalia; order Dermoptera; family Cynocephalidae; genus Cynocephalus; species Cynocephalus volans. The sequence goes on from NC_084469.1 coordinate 69,211,131, forward strand.
ATTGTGTTAGGCATATCATCCTTTGTAAGCAAATGAGATTAATGAGTCTAAAAAAAAGGGTGAAAACATGAGAACATATATTTCACCCATTCACTTTCGGCATGACCTTGGATGTATGGCTCAACCTCTCTCTCTGCTTGAACTCCCTCCTGTGGAAAATGAGCTTGATAAAGTATCATCTTAGATCTCATGGAAGTAGGAGGCATTAGAATATATCACTCAGCCCCAAGTATTCAACTCAACATAGACCGAGTATAGATTGTAAAAAGTTTGATTAAAGAGTGTACTCAAATGACACTTCTGTTATTGCTGAAAGCTCGACAGAGGATGCTGTGTCTCGTCTACAACCCACTGATTTTCTAAATTACCAATTTATAAAAGTTCTCTTTCAGAAACACTCTGCATAATGTACCTATTGTTCTATCTTTCCTATTTTTGAAACAAATCATCAGCAAAGAGACTTATTTCATTTACTTCCAAGGAAGGTTAGTTGTTTTACAGATGAAAGACTGAATGACCTTTCAGTTATTATGTGCCAAGAAAATCTAGTCACGACAAACTTGTCTTTGTTCAAGTATCTTGCCATTAAAAGGACTCAGAGGACTTCGGCAAATTCATGAGGGTAAGAGTGTGGGGAATAAGAACAGGGGTGTTATATTTAAGGATAAGTGCTTTTCCAAGTCCCCGACTCTATTCACTGTAGCCTTTTCAGGAAAAATATCTATTGAGGGCAGCACTGTGAAAAAAGATGAATTGTGCTCAATCCCCTCAACTCTGTAACACTGAATTAAATGTACCACTCCAACAACAATGTATAGTTGACGGCACTCAAGTCCAAATGACCACTTCTATGACTGGAGTGGCTGGCTGGGAAAAAGTCCTAAATTCAAAGGCTACATTCAAGATTTCATTGATGGTAGGTTTAATGAAGTCACACAAGCATTTCTGATCTTTGGATCAGTGGTCGCAAATGATGAGGTGCCATTAGGATCAACCTGGCAGATTTTCTGGACTAGTGTGCCAGCATATGTTGCAGGATTCTATCAGGTTGTTGAATAGGCGCAAATATCTCCCTAATAAAACCATTCACATTAGCATTACCTTAAAGGAATGGGAGCAAATTCTTCTCACGTTTGCAGGGCATCCCTTGGATTGAATGACCACTCTCTCCCCAACCCTGTGCAAGGAAATGGAGATGAAGACACGTATCAATTAGTACAGTCTTTGCCCTCAATAAGCTTATTAATCATTCTCTTCCCTGTATGTCACCCAAAATAATAATTCTACAGGGATAGGGAGTAATTGGGTAAAGTATACAAAAAGTAATTATGATTTGTAATGACAAACATGCTAATAATATTGATTTGATCATCATACACAGTACACAAATACTGATAGTCAATTCTGTACCCCATAAATATGTATAAATAAAAATAATAAAAAGATAAAGTGATGAGAAATATCTACCAAAGCAGGATATTGTGAGAATGATTCTTGGGGGATAAAGAAATATTCCTACTTAGAGAATCAGAAAAAAATATTTAAAGCAGAAGAAACTTAACATGTCTTGCAATAGACTTAAAATTGTGATAGGGATTTTAGGGTCATGGAAAGCAGTTTGAATTGGTTTGATACACTGGAAGAGTTGTACAGAGAAGTGGGAGAAGTGGTGGGAGATTGATCTTAGATCATATTATCAAGGTCGTGAGATTTTTCCTGAAGGCAGTAGAAAATTAAACAACCTTTAATTACCTTTTATCACTGTAAGGGAATAGTTCTCATTTATCTTTCTATCCATGTCCAGGGGGAGCATACAGCAAAATAAGTAATTAGTGAGAAAAAAAAAGCATACTTTAAATGGCAGTACATACAAGTCACTGAGCATTCTAGATAGAGTTACCAAAATTTCTTTTGCAAAACAAAGCTCTAAAGATAATATACACAAAAGTCTTAGGGTTTAAGTCAAGTTACATAGCTAATTCCAGAAAAATAGAGGACTAAAGGGTTAAAAAAGAAGTAGGATAAAATAGCTATTTTTTTTTTAATTTGCCTTTTTTGTTTTGTTTTAAATAGAACATTTTCTCATTTATTGAATATGCATTAGCAACATAAAATCATTTTTGGAAGGGAGATATAAATACAGAATTAATAGATATATGCATAAAAACTCCTTATATCTGAGTTGCATTATACTAAACAGTTTCATATCCATTTTCTCCATAAACCTTACAGCAGGTCCATGGAATAGATTAGACAAATATCATTATGTTTTCCAATTATTAGAGCCATGTAGGTAGTTCAAAATAAGAACCCAAGCTATTGAAATCACTTTCATGAACTTTTTACAAGATGATAGCATTATAATATAACTTTATGGCTCTTAGAATAGAAGCAGGGGGGCAAAAATATATTTTATATGCCTTATGGACTATAACTACAACAAGAGTATTGATTTTTAGCTGTGTCAGGGCAGTCTGACAGACTCAGTGAAAAAAGGATAGTAACCACAGGGTTTTAGAAAACTTCTGATTCTGGAAAAGCTGGTGCAGGCCCAATGGGCTAACGCTGTTCTTTGAGTTCAAGGCTAAAGGGATTATATCAAAGTCTCCCAAGACATTCTAGATAAATTTGAGATTTAGGTGTAGTGTATATCCAAACACTTTGGGTGACACCCTATAACACTGATGTGGACTTCTCCATATTGCCTTTCTTCAGCTCAGAGCTGAAACTATTAGGTGGAATGGAATGAAATGACTTAGGAAAAAAACCCACAAAGATACATGAAGAAAGGGAGTAAAACAGGAAGTAATTAGAAGTAAGACGACAGAGTGGGTGTCATGGGATGATCCAAAGAAAGAAAAAAATAAAGCACATGATAATTCAATAGCCCTATTACTATCAAAAAATAAATAAAATTAAATTAAAAAATGGAGAACAAGCAGCACTTGGGCCTCCACTCTCCTTGGTTGGCTCAAAAGAAGCATTGCTAACTGGCTCAAAAGAAGCATTGCTAACTGATCATGCCACTCTTACCTATTGAGGCAAGGAACCCTTCTCAATTAATTTTTAGATAGTGTTCCCACGTAGGTAATATTCACTTTGCATATGCAGTCTGGAGCTACCGTCATTTTGTTCTGCTGGAGATCACATCTGTAATATCGTAAATATTGCTGTCATACCATTAGGCCTTCATGTGATGAGAAACCATTAGGCCTGCTCAGACTGGAGACATGAGTCTTGGAGACATAGCCATTAAACCAGCAAAAATTCAGAAATTACCTTCAAAAGCCTCATACATGCACTACTAAGCACACGTACATACATGGTAAAACATGCAGACATAAACCCAAACAGGCAAACTACTGCACACAATATTCATAAAAAATCCTTTATGGCATTTTGGATACAAATCCAATACCATCATGCAATGCTTAACAATAAAGGTACATTCTGAGAAATGCATCGTTAGGCGATTTTGTCATTGTGTGAACATCATAGAGTGTACTTACACATGCCTGGATGGTATAGCCTACTACACATACAGGCTATACACATGGTGTACTTACTGTCACATGTGTGGTCCATAGTTGACCGAAGCATGGTATGTGGTGCATGATTGTATTTCAATCTGGAGATAATAAAGGTGAGGTGACATAATACATTTAGTTCTAAGAACATTGTCACAATGGAGGTCTCAAAACTCTGTCATCATTTCTGATTATCCAGGTCTTCTTCAAATCCAGCAGAATGTGAAAACTTTGTTCAATTCTATTCATTATAACAAAATTTTATTACCTGTCTCTGAGTTAGTCGCAAGTCCAGACATCTCAAATGTTTACAGACCAAACTGGTGAATCGATGGCTAGATTTCTCTTTCTCCTGTAGATACCCTTTCTACCCTTGTGCTTCTTACTTTTACTTATCTTTTATTACCATCCTCGGATAACCTCTCTCTACAAATATTTCTCCATGACCTCCTAGGGGTTTGTCAGTTTCTCCTTGTGCACCTGTACCATGATACCACTCTATTCTACCACATTCAAGTCACACACTACTGTATTATTTATTATTTATTATTTATTGCTCACGCGTCTTTTGAAAGACATTGAGTTTTTTAGTACACGCACAAGAAAATCTTGCCACTTTACTACGATGTGTCATAATCTGTGCTGAGCCAAAGTTAGCAAAAACAAAAATCATGATCAATTATCAAGTTCAAAACACGTATGCAAAGTTAGAAGTGGGAGTTACTTTGACCCACAAAACTCTCTGGTGCCTATGAAAACTATTTTGAATAGAATCGTTCAATGTATCCTTGACATTGGGTCCCCTATTTCAACCCTAGGAAGCCTGGATAAGCCCTCATACAAGACCTCACCTGCTCCTGAATGAGAGGGTTTGGATAGAAGTAAGGGAAGTTCATGAAAAATTTTGAATTTTTGTGACTTTAGAAATCATTTGCTTTGCCTCTTACTCTGGTACAAATGATAAAACTGAGGATGATACTGTTAAATTACTTTTGTAAGAGTAATATCTGAGATATTATATCTCAATTCATTGCTAGAATTGTCTTAATTCTTTATCCTAGATCTCTGCCAAAGCTCTACTACCACAACATTCCTTTGTATTACTCAGCAGCAATAGGAAATTTAATAGGGCTCTCAATAATTCCTAGTTCCTCTGTATTATAATTTATTTTTGACCATGACAAAAATGTAAGGCCTTTTTTTTTTCTTGTACTATGTCACATACCACCTGTACCTGATAGAGGATTAATGCATTAGTCCGAAATAAGACCAAAGCTAAGGCTTAGTCTCTACTTCTTTACATATTACAATAGTTGAATGCAAAAAAGGAAAAATGAAAAAAGAAAAAGCGATTCTGTAAAGAAGAGTTAGCTAGCACAAATTACAGTGTTATTAGTATAAACCTATCCAAAAAAAAAGTGCTTCATGAGGTTGGAACAATGATTTTGACTTCTTACTTACCTTTAAAAGGTGTAATATATAATTTCTGACAGTGCTATTTTTTCTTTAGACTAATGATCCTGCTTTGTTATTTTTACAAAGCACTTCGCTACTACCTTTTCTCTAAGAAAGGCTCTTTTATCTTTATCTCAATAGAAAATGTTTTCTGGCTTTCCCTAAATGCTATGATTCTTAATATGGCATTATTCTTCAGTCAATCCCACAAGTACCCATTACAGGTGCAAAATATTCTGTTTTGAAAGAACCCAAATACATCTTCTTGTTCTCCAATGTAGAGGAGTATAGAAAAACATCACAATTACCCTAAATGCATACCACCACCAATGCAATTTTTAGAAAGAGTTTATTCACTCCTAACCATTGCTTGACTCATTTTAAGATGTTTGTTGAAACCCTACTAAGTAATATATCTTCTAAATGTTAATTTATTAATATGACTACAACCTAACATTGATTTTATCTACAAATTGCCATGAAAAGACTAAAGCCATGTGAGTTTTGGTAAGTCCTCAGTTGCAGAGTTGAATCAGTTATCATTGCTGTAGAATAAACTGTCTCAAAACATACAGTATTAAAATAAGAGCAATCCATTAAGCTTACAATTCTGAGTGTTGATTAAAATGATCGGAGACGTGAAGGAAGACACAGCAGACGAGATGCAGGTGAAGAGCGGGGGCTACTGCTCTCTCAGGCAAGTAACACTGACCCAGCCGCTGTTACAGCTTTTATTACATTTAGCAAGCTTGTGCATGCGAGATAAGCATTAATGCATAAATTCTGTTATACTTTTCTCAAGAGCAGAAGGCCGTTACCTCCCTTCTCAAGCACTTGGTTATCTATAATGCGCCTGCTGGGAACATCCCAAGAAAGTGTTCTCACAACTTCAAGCGTTCTCAAGGATAGTTTGCAATCCTTGACATTTCTTGGTTAACTCGTTTGCGAGTTCGCCAAGTGAACACGTCCTTGGGTGCTGACCACAGAAGTTCATTAACCATATCCTTCATCTAAGCATCAGCAATTTGGCGTATTTTTAGTTACATGGTTTCCTAGTCTTGGATAAACTTCCTCATGCAGTGGTAGTCACCTCTGGGTTGATTAGGCAAGACCTCTTTTGGAGGTTGCTAGCTAGTGACTGGGGTCTTTCAGCTCTCCTTAATGGGGTCTTTCATCTTCCAGTTCCAACAATTTGTTATTCTTCTAATTGTGGAGCAAGATTCTAAAGGCAACCGAGTACAATTCTGAGAGCAAATGCAAGTGTGCAAACCTCTTCAGCCTTTGACTCAAAAGAATTAACTTATACCACATTGTTTTGGCCAAAGCAAGTCACAAAGCCAGCCAAGAGTCAGAATGAGTGAAAGCCAGAAACTTTCAGGGAAAAAGATATTATAAGAGGGAGACCATTATTTGTCTCATTAATGCAACCTATTTTCTATGATTGGTTCAAATTATTCCAATGCCTTTAACATACAGAATACATTCACACAAACCTCCAAAAGTCTCATCTAATTACATGAGACTGCAAATACAAGAAGTTATGATATACATGAGGTCTGGATACAGTTTTGTAGATGTGGCTACTTTTGATCCAGAGACTTACAAATTAAAAAAGGCAAGTTATGTGCCCCCTACACACCAAATATAAATAGTAACACAGGGACAGGTTAACCGTAATGCACAGTCCCATACTAAAAGAGGAAGGCAAGAACGGGACACACACAGCATCACTAATTCATACAAATTCAGAAAACACGCTGACCAGGTATTGTCTATCAACCCTTCCCCTCTTATGCAGACACTCTGAAAGTGGGAATGTTCCCTACATTCTTCTGCCTAGGACTATATCTCTAGTATATTGCTTACCACGGTCTTGGCTCCCCTCTTTTGGTCCTTTATGCTACTTTCTGAGATATCCTTCCTTTTTCATCACCATCTTTAAAATCTTCTAAAGAAATAATCTACAGTGACAGTAACAACTGAACAGCTTTCTTCTATCCCATACAAATTTGGGATACCAGAGGACTTACGGATACTCCACTCATCTTTGGCAGTTTTTAATCTGAAGTAGGGTTTTTTCCCCAATGCAACTCTGTAAAAAATTTTTTTTGAACTTTCTATTAATCTTATTCAATTCCATTGACCCAAACCACAATTGTTACCGAACCCTGGTGAGTTCACACCATCCACGTACAGCCTATTCAATAAATGTTGCATACCACAAATTGCAGTAGGAAAAATGAGCATTTATTGGAGGATGCCAACCAAGGAAAACAGGCCATCTAATCCTGTACAGACCTGAACTCCCTGAAGGCTGAGAGTCATAAACATTTATAGGGGAAATTTGGGGTAAGTTTCCTGAGGGTCTTGCAGGATTTTGACTGGATTTAGTTGGAGTGAGCACAGCAAGATTGATGTCTTTCTTGGCTTCTCAGGGAATGGATAATATGTGCTTCTCAGCAGGGCCACAGCTACTCTGGAAATAATGTTATCTGCCCTGTGGCCAAGGAGCAAAATATCTAGTGACCATGGGAGGAGAATGCAAACTCACAGAAATACATGCTAGGTTAAGTTCATGCTTATCTTTATTGTTAAGGAAGTGTACTCCTGTTTCTGGGAATTCAGCCACCAAGTTTGAGGCTTGTATTACAAACCTCTAAGGCTGAGATCTGCTCCAGTCCTAGAGAAGATTCAAATATAGGGGTCCAGCTGGTTACAGCTCTGTTCACGATTACTGAATGCTTTGAAACGTGCCACAGAAACTTTAAACATTTCAGATTGCTATGGCACAACACCCTTAAGATTCCTAAATGACCTTTTTCTTTTCGTTTTTTTTTTCCCCCTAGCTATGGGAGTCTAGTATGTACTGACTTAATTTTTCTCGGATATCTTATCAAAGGTTCTCACAGAAACATCCTTGATTTTATGTATACCCCAAACCTATATTTTCCTTGAGAATCTTTTGCTAGTTTGAGAGATGGATGATGTGATACTATTTTACTTGTAACCCAGCAAAACCTGGAACCTTCACATTTCTTTTGAATGCTGCTTGCAAACTGGTCAGTGGTTTCATTAGTGGAAACCTTTCTTTCCACACCTTGTCCTATACAACTGACAGCCCTCAGCTTCCACTTTCAATATTCTGCTGGGGAACTCCTTATCTGGAACCATAATTTCAATAATTTTTTTTTCCGTGTTCTTATTAACAGCTGACTACAGTTTTTGAATTGTTTTGCTCCTATATAAAATGGGTGTCAATATTTACTAGTCTGTAATAAAAATTTTCTCACTATTTTTTCTAGGCTATTCCAATTGTTTGCCCACTTTTTTTTTCATAGGTTCCACTTTTACCTCAACTAAAGTTGATATTACATATTTTTAGGTTTTCATTACAGTTCACCTTACTTCTGTTGTCAGTTGCTGCATTATTTAGCTTTTAAGCATAATAAACTATACCAAAACTCAGTGTCAAAAAAATATATATAGTAATTTATTATTGCTCCAAATGCTAAGGGTCAATGGAGTGGTTCTTTTCTCAGCAGGGTACACTCATGTGTTTACGCTCAATGGTGAGTTGGGTAGATAACTCTGTTGAATGTGATTGGCATTCTCTTACACGTTCAGAAAATCTGTAGACTGATATGAGATGGCCTTAGCTTCTAGACTTGGAACTGTGTCCATGTTATCACTTATCTTTTAGCAGAATAACCTCAGATCATCATCACAGCAGTGGCAGCATTTTAAGAGAAGGAGTAGACACACTCAAGGCCTCTGGTATCCCACTCTGTTCACTGAATTCTATTAGCCAATGAAAGGAGAAGGCTGGCCTAAAGTCAATGGATGGCTAGAGACGTTCTCAATAGCAAAAGGAGTGCAAATCACAAGTAAACAAGGAGGCCATTAATCAGAAACATCAATATCAAAACTTCTCACAGGAATTAAAAGAAATAGAAAGCCTGTATTTTTATCATTATCATATAACTTCAATACATGTACTCTCTTCATTATTTAGGGCTAGGACAGTTCAGTGGTTAGCAACATGCATGCTAATGTTGGGTCTGGTGTAGATTCCAACCTCCTTCAAGTCCACTGAAATAAATTATTTAATTTCGCTGTTCCTCAGTTTCGTTATCTGAAACATAAGAATGCCTATTGTCTTAATAAGTTGTATAAAAATTAAATGAGTTAAGTCACACAAAGTGTTTAGCACTTGGGCTAGTATATAGCAAGTATGAGCTACTGTATTATATTATTACACCTTTTATTTATATAAATTTTAGAATTAATGGTTTTATGTTATTGATGCCTACATTTGTCAATTCAGACAACATTAACTAATATTTACAAGTATTTAATACCTTCTAAATTTAAGGCAAAAAAATAAAAGTGATTTCCATATTTGGATTAAACAATAGAGTTGTGAGTTTACATTGCTGTGAAATAGAAATGTTATCTATACATTCATTAGAGTACAGACTCTGAAAATTTTTAAATGATACAGAAGTTTTGCAGAGGCATGTAAGAAGGTATTTTGATTTTAGGAAATCATTGTAGTATACTATGGTTCCTTGCCCATGTATTTCAAGGAGAAATAATATAAGGACAAAATATATATATGTGATAGTCTCTAGATTCATAGAACTTTAATCATAATATTGTCATCATCAACTGCTTAGCGCAAACATGAGTGATTAATTTATGCAAGACAGTTTCTTCATGTAAGAGTATTAATAGATCCTATCTCCTCATAGAAATCCAAGGATGAGCTATAATTACATACACACATACAATTACAGTGGATACTTCATGCTATGGATTGAATGTCCATCCCCCCAAAAACTCATTGAAGCTGAAATTGTGCTCCCCAAAGTTACAGGTATTGGAAACTTGGCCCCACTGTGACAGTGGGGAATCCTATTGTGATGATTGAAAGGTGAGGCTTTGAGGAGATGATTAGATGGTAGGTCCATGCCACAGTGAATGGATTAATAATGGTGGTTGTAGCTGTGGTTCTGAGGGCTTTAAAAGGAGAACAAATGAGGAACTCTCTCTCTGCTCCTCCCTTTTCTGTCATGTGAATCTCTGCATTGCTGTGATGCCACCACCAAAGAAGACCCTCACCAGATGTATGCCCGATACTTTGCAATTCCTAGCCTCTGAAACTGTAAGAATAACTTTTGTTTTCTTATAAATCACCCAGAAAGCAACAGAAACAACTAATACATCTCAATTTCCGGCACATAATAAATACACATTCCTTTGTCTTTTATCATTTCTATTTCCATCCTAATGGATCCTATTTTATCTCATGGGGTGGAAAAATATGGAGTCAGTCTTCTAAATTTAAGAATACATAAATCAGAAAGGTTAATAGCATTGGACTTGTGAAAGACCAGTCTATTAAGGCATACAAGAGATTATTACTGGTATTTTGCTGATGAGCTAATGGAATAACATGTGGTAGAAAGGCTGCAAGTATCATGAACATACAAATCATCTGGAATAAGGAGTGTATAACTTCAGCTTGTTACAATGTGTGTGCAAATGGACACACACTGCAAAATAAACTGACATTTGCTCTTGCTATTGTTTGAATGATGGTGTTCTCGACAAAATTCACATTGAAACTTAATCCCTGTTGTGACGGAATTAAGAGGTGGGCCTTTGGGGGAAGTGATCAGGTTATAAGGGCAGAGTACTCATAATGGACTAGTGCCTTATAAAAGGGCTGGGGGAAACTATCTTAGGCCCCTTTCTCTGCCTTTCCACCTTCCACCAAGTGAGGAAACAGCATTTGCCTCTCTGGCTAAATGAGGCTTCAGCAATAAGACTCTCACTGGACACAGCACCTTGATCTTGGACTCCTCAGCCTTCAGAACTGTGAGAAATAAATTTTCATTATATGTAAATGACCCAGTCTCAGGTTTCTTGTTGGAGGAGCACAAATAGACTAAAACATCTTTATTATTTGTTTTTCTGAAGGATATCATCTTAATCTCAGAGAGGGACCCATAACAGGTTTCTTCATCGAGAAATCTGACTAGGTTCCTAGGTTCCTGCAAGTGAAAGAATTTGAGCTGGGATATGGAATCTGCAAGCTCAAGATGCAATTTTGCTCAGTAAGTCAAGGTTCATGAAGTAAAAGACAAAGATCCAATGTTAATACTGGTTTTCCCACTGACTTCGTTCTTTGGCAAATTGTTAAATCCCTCTGAATCTCTAGAACCTCATCAGGAAAATAAAGGTAGTAACAGGACTTTTTTCTCACTGTGTATGTGCGCAAACATGTACATGTACTTAACTAATTGGTCGGCATGCTGTGCTCAATAAATGTCCATCATAAAAATCATGATTATAGCTCCACATAGATGAGGTGGTGAGGTTTGAGCCCTTGGTGTTCTTAAAACCTCATTCCAAATTACATTAGCTCTATCAATGACCTCTACAGATTCAACTCAATTCCTAACCCCTTGTTCTGATGGCCTACAATAGTCCACTTCTCTAGCTGACCCTGATATACAGATCCTCACATGGCTTCTGTGTTTGCTTTTCCAGCTTAATACAGCATAGCTAATTGTCTAGCCTACATTTTGGCAAGACAGTCTGTCAAAGTCTCAGTTTACCCATCTTTAGGATGGGAATAAACTGTTATCCACCTGTAAGATGGTAACAAACTCTTGTCTACTTTCATGGAATAAATTTTGTTCCCCCAAAATTCATGTGTTGAAGCCCTACCCCCCAGTGTTGCTACATATGAAGACAGCACCTTGAAGGAGGTAATTAATGAGGTCATAAGGGCGGGGGCTTAACTGAATATCAATAATATTGATTGGAAGGTTAGGGAGAAATTGGGAAAGGGCCACAAATAATGTTTACATTGTATAATAATGAAATAAATGAAAAATAAAATAAAACAAAACTCAAATGCAAAACTTAAGTATATTTCTTTACACTGAATGAACAATAGAAAAACTGCAATTAAAAAAAACAAAAACAAAAACAAAAAAAGACTATACCACTAATATCCTCATAAGAAGAGGAAAGAACACACAGAGACCAGGACAAAGTGATAAGGCAATCACCTGCACAAGAAAGAGAGAGGCCTTAGAAGAAACCAAACGCACCAACACTTGATCTGGGACTTTTAGCCTCTAGATCTGCAAAACAATTAACTGTTTAAGCCACCCAGACTGTGCTATTTTGTTGTGGCAGCCCAAGCAAACCAATATAGATGAGTATAAAAATCAAAGAGGTAATGCATATATAGCACTGTGTCTGGCACAATACCATCTATCAGTTTCATGCATAGGATTTTTACATTCATAAATGGTGAAAAATAAACAACTCATCAAAAACTATTGTTCCACATAGAAATTTTTTAGGAAAAAATAATGGACAAATTATGAGCAAAGACATTCAAAGATCCAAGAATTACACTCAGAGAAATAGTTTAAATAGGTCAGAGATGAGAATCTGATAAACTTAGGAATCTAGTGTATTAAAGCATGAAAACAACATAAGGGGAAAGAGTCTTCTTGGCTTTGCATGCTTATGTACAGAATAAATATTTGGGGTGTCTTTTCATCTTTCCAACATGAGATAAATATTCCACGATTACTGCTTCTTTCTGTTACTTTATCACTTACTGGGGATGAAAAAATATTACCTTTAAAGTGTTTATGAAGGCTATGAGTATTTATAATCTTGGAGATATTTCCAAATCTCCACAGGTGAAAGATGTGCTGTCAGCTAGTTGCTTTGATGAACTCGCCCCAGTGTAAAACTCCGGGCAAGATCCAGCTCAAGCAGGATCCTATCTGATAACATTAGGGATTCAGAAGACAGCAAGAACCCAGCCACAGCAGTAAAAACAGAGTTACTCCAGGAAGACCCTGAATTAGTGCTGGTTGTAATCACAGAACATTTAGCAGGTCAGAATAGCAGACTTAAAAAGTAATGTGACAATGGAGCCAGTATCGTTGACCTCCCTAGGAAGGGAAATGGAGCTGGAATCCCACTACACATGGTGAAACCAGCTGTGCACTAAGCGGCCTGTGGGCAGTAAGGAAGGTTGTGTTTAAACCATTTCCCAGACATCATTTCAGAAGTCCCTTTACCATCTCCTCCGCCAATCCCCTTCATCACCTGTTCATCTCAAACTGTCGACAATGTGATATGGCGAAAAATACCTGTACTTCTGAGGGCGTATTCAACTCTTAGTTTTTTTACCAACCAAATGCAAATTAACTTGGATAATTTAAAAACCTGATCTCATTTCCTCATCTTCAATTTCTCCATGAGGTTACTCTGAGAATTAAATAAAAACATGTTGAGTTTAACTTTTTATAAGATAAAATAATTTAAAAGTAAATTATGCTTTTATTGCTACTATATTCAGATTATTCTAGGTTTTATTTAACAACATTACAAAGGTTTAGATTAATAACCCAGAATCTTTGCTTTATAGGACAGTTGTGGGCATGTGTCTGTAACCACTGGGTGGGAACTTTCCACATGTCCTCCCTCAAATATGTGCTTGCATCTTTCCCTCAGCCTCTATCCCAAATCACTTTCCAGAAAGGATTGTCTATCCCACATTGTAAACCATTGCAGCATGCATTTTAATGTGGCATGGTTGCACTCTCCAAAATTAATTTCTGACACCAGCAATAACCAGGGTGTCAATTCTTGTTAACAATCTATGCCTTGGAAGATTTTTGTCAATCCATTAATAACGTGTGTAATTGATAGCAACAGTGAGAGGCCACTGCTATTAATTCACTGTTGATTACTGATGATTATTAAGGATGATGGTAGTGAGCTATTTTCCCTCCTGTCAATCAAAGTGTAGTTTCTAAAAATTAGTTGTGTATGATAAGGAAAAGAACAGAATATTAAGATCTAAAAATTGAGTATTGATCTAAACCTTTACTGAGTATTTGCCCTACACTAGGCAATGGGCTATGTACTTTGCATGCATTATCTCCTTTAATCTTTACGGTGACAGTTTGAGACATGTTTTATTCTCCTGCATTTCAGTGATGTACAAAGGAGAAAGGGGTAAATAATACAAATATGTATCATTCAAGAAGAGGAGATTGCAGGGACTCTTGAGCAATATAGGACTAAATTTTAATTTATTACATAAGACCATATAGATATACTAGAAACAGGATATTGCTTACTCAATAGTCCTCAACCTGTCATCTCTATAACTTCTTCCTTGCTGACAAGTATAGCTTTACAGACTAAAGGCAAAAAATGAAAGATACTCACTTTCTCAGCCTTCCTTGAAGTGAGGTATATTCACATGAACATATAAAAAGTCTTTTAGAAATTCTGCCTTAGGCAAAACTTTCTAATGAAGTTTAACCCATGTTTTCCCAAACTTAATAAAACAGGAAACATCATGATCCTGTAACACCAAAAGATATCCCACGAAACTGAGATTCTGCACTTTACTCTTTGGAAAGTACTATTCTTAAACCACAAGATGCCAAGAAGTAAAATCATGCTAACATGAAAAAAGCAAATAAGTATCTAAGTATAAGTCAGAATAAGGAAAACATCCAGTGTTGTCACTGTGATAAGTTTTACAAATTGCGAGCCTTAGAATGTTTGCATAATGATATAATTCACTTGTTTAGGGAATTTTCAGGGCACGGAATTGCTTTTCAGACCAAATTTGTACTTGCTTTGGGAGGTGGTAAAGAAAAGTGGCTAAGAGAATAAAGTTATACCTTCAGAGAAGCTTGAACTCAAATCCTAGCTAGAACAATAACTGGATGGCTTTAGAAAGGTACAGGGCCTTTCTGAGCTTAATTTCCTTCATTTTTTATCCTTTTTTTTTTTCTTTTTAATCTGAAAATAAAGATTTTAGTGGCTGCATTTTCTTGAATTGCTGAGAAGATTAAGTGAAGATAAAATAATCCTTGGTATATACCAACCTTCCGACAAGATTTGGATGCACTCATGATCCATCATCATCAATGACTTCAAGTCATAACAAGAACCATGAAGACCATGGAGAAGAGTCTGGATACAGTGAATAGGGAAAAGAGAGCCTTGTTATTTCCTGAGTAAGGTGATGCCATGAGAAAAAAAAAAAAAAAAATATATATATATATATATATATATATATATCAAGATGAAACTGAGTAGCTTAATTAGGGTAAATAAAGAAGACAGGAGATGAGTAAGGATTTGACTGGGGTAACGGAAGCAGGCCAGGCAGAAACAAGAGATTGGATTACATTTTCTATAGCCTTTCTATGGAAAGGAAAGGTTGAGATCAATGTATTGCAGTCCTGTTTTCTTCTCTGACAAATTCTTTAATATTTCAGGATGCAAAGATTGACAGCCAAATTCATTCAGTCATATATATTTTATTCTTTTGTAGAAAGCAATCCCACTTATATGCTTATAAAAGCAGATATACATTGTGTTGACTGTTATGAAACTGTCAGGCTGTCCTGGCCTATACTAGTTCCATTTGCATGCTAATGAAACCAGAGGCCAAATGCCACTAATTACAACCCAGTCACTCTGTCCAACAACCCACAACCAACTGCTAGTGAATGGACCTTTTCTTCATTCCATTATGCAAATGATACTTAAGAAGAACAGGAATAAATTCTAAATAGTGGAAACCACGGGCATATATTGGCAGGAGGTAAATTAATAAATATATTCAAAAAATGGAAATTAAAAATTATTATTATTCAACACTAGATTAATCATGGCTGAATAAATATGTAACAGCACATTTTTTTTCCCTAGTGTCTTGTGTAATAGAGCAAAACTTACAGTAACTTAGTAAGGTATAGTAAACTGTATTTCCAGAAATCATCAATGAGTTTTGCTGAAGAGCTACGTTTTTTTAACTCACTGAAGTTTTTTCTTCCTAATAAAAAAATAAAAACAAACAAACAAAAAAGCCTACAAAATCTTTACCTTCTTCTGAGTTATAAAGTTGTGTTAGAAATCAAAATGGAGGCAGGTACAAACTTTGCCTCTAAGCCAATGGTCCAAACCCAGCTCAAGGAAACTTAAACTCATTTCCTGGAATATGCACTTAAACTGTAAATGAAGCTTGAGTTTTATTTTCTTGTCAACATGACTCAGATCATTTTAGCCAATCGTTGATCACCAAAGTAACCTGCTGGCCATAAAAGGAAAGATGCTATAAAATAACCCATGAGAATCAGGCTCTGTGAGCTTCCTTTTCTAAGCTTTGTAAACCTTACTGCAACATACATGAGACAAGCTTTCTTACAACTTTCAATTTTGAAGTCTGCTTCTTCTGGAACAGTTTGTTTTTTATTCAGTAAAATACTCATATCAAGTAAAGATCTCTGAATTTTCTTTTGAAAGTTGTTATATCTAAACCACTAGTCTATCTCAAAATATCTATCTAATAAGAAAGACAAAAGACATCAATATATTTGTTCTTAGTGGTTTTGATGTAGAATTTTAAAAATACTATTATACTTATGGCATGGGACTTTTTAAAAGTAAATATCAATAGGGAGGCAATTTGTAGAAATAAAAGATGGGTTTGGAGATCAAACATCTGTGTTTAGATTATAAATAAGTCAATTGTTACTTAGGAAAGTCACTTCCATTCTCCAAGCTTTAATTCCCTTCTCTGTGAAATAAAAATAGCAATATCTACTCATACGCTCATTGTGCTAACTAAATGAAATAATGTATTCACAACTCCTAGCCCTGTGCCTACAACATAATAGATGTTCAAGAACCACCTTCCATTTTTTATTACATATTCACACTTTTCTAGACTTCCCTCATAGGCAAGTAACATGTCACTTAACACATTTGAATCTCTGATTTTTTTATCTGTCAAATAAAAGCTCCAGACTCAAGAGTGTCTAAGAGTCCCTCTTGCTCTGATAATTAGAATTGCATGAACTAAGTAAAGAGGAAATCAAGGAAAACTTGAAATTAAGACTATTCGAAACACATTTTCTGCAAAGTGACTTACCTGGAAGTGCATTTAACACAGCAGCCAGCTGTTAAATTTAGGAAATCATCTTCCCAGAAGGTTGCCTTAGAGATATCTGAGCAGAGATAGTTCTCCTGAAGGCAATATCGGTATCATGACATCATTGTGCATGAAAGTCACAGTGAGACTTTAAAATATATTTTCCACATCTCTGTTAGCAGCCTTTTCTTCTCATGGAACATTTCATAAACTCCCCCAAAAAATCATTTTTTGATCATATATGTTCTATTTTTCCAGCAATTTCTGATTGTTTACATTCTAATCTATAATTAAGGTAACTTGTTGCATGTTTAACCATCTATGATGAGTATATTATACGTTATGGCATTTAACTTTTAAATTAATTCACAAATTAAGGTTTTTATCAGGACAGACATTGTGTTTATATTCTTAGATAACCTTCTCCTTGGGTCCCCAACCTACTTTAGCTCTAATAGAGTCAGTGACGATTCTTACTCAGAGAGGTTCCTTTAAAACAATTGGAACTAATAATAGAAGGCTGAATGAAATCCCCAGTCCCTGGAAAGATTGGTGGATGGCATTTAGGCTTTGCTGGCTTAGGTGATTTATGTGTTAAGCACCAACCATATGTCTGTCTTACCTTATACCAGTTGTCCCAACAACCTTCACAAGATCTGCAGCATGTGCTAAGCATTCAACGAGTACGGCTGAATGAACAACTCATTGGAATATATACAGATGAACTATTCTTAGATATTCGAAGTAGAACTCAGTGATGTTGAGCATTTCTCTGAGACCATTCAGTACCACATAGGAGAGTTGGGATACAAACCGAGATGCTTTGATTCCAAGTCCTACATCTTTAACAAGGATATTACACCAACTCTGCCATCCTTCTGCTTCTTCTGTTCCTTATTCTTCTTCACTTTAAAAAATAAAGCTTGAGGCATAACACTACCTGACTTCAAATTATACTACAAAGCTATTGTAACCAAAACAGCATGGTACTGGTATAAAAATAGACATTCAGAGAAGTGGAGTAGAGTTGAGAACCCAGAAATCATCCCTCAGGCTTATAGTCATCTGATATTGCATAAAGGCAACAAAAATCTTTGGAGAAAAGATTGCCTCTTCAGCAAGTGGTGCTGGAAAAACTGGATATACATATGCAGAAAAATGAAACTAGATATGCATCTCTCACCATACACTAAAATCAACTCAAAGTGGATTAATGACTTAAGTATAAGACCTGAAACTGTAAAATTACTAAGGGAAAATATAGCTGAAACACTTCAGCAATTAGGTCTGGGCACAGACATTATCAACATGAGCCCAAAAGCACAAGCAGCAAAAGAAAAAATAAACAAATGGGATTATATCAAACTAAAAACTTCTGCACAGCAAAGGAAACAATCAACATAGTGAAAAAACAACCTATAGAATGGGAGAAATTTTTTGCTAACTATGCATCTGACATGGGATTAATATTCAGAATAAACATAGAACTCAAGCAATTATACAGTGAAACAAACAAACAAACAAATAACCCAATTAAAAAATGGGTAAGGGAGCTGAATAGACATTTTTCAAAGGAAGACATACAAATGACCAACAGATACATGAAAAAATGCTCAACATCACTAGGCATCAGGGAAATGCAAATTAAAACTACTTTGAGATACCACCTCACCCCTGTTAGACTGGCTATGATCAAAAAGACAGTGAATAACAAATGCTGATGAGGGTGTGGAGAGAAGGGAACACTCCTACACTGTTGGTGGGACTGTAAATTAGTACAACTGCTATGGAAAACAGGATGGAGGTTTCTCAAACAACCACAGATAGATCTTCCATAAGATCTAGAGATCCATCTTCTGGATTTATACCCAGAGGAATGGAAATCATCATGTTGAAGAGATACCTGCACTCCCATGTTTATCGCAGCTCTGTTTACAATAGCCAAGATGTGGAACCAACCTAAATGTCCATCGATGGACGATTGGATAAGGAAACTGTGCTATATATACACTATGGAATACTACTCTCCCACACACACACACACACACAAAAAAAACGAAATTCTCACATTTGCAACAACATGGGTGAACCTGGTGAAACTCATGTTGAGTGAAATAAGCAAAGCACAGAGGGATAAATACCACATGTGCTCACTCATATGTGGGAGCTAAGAGTAAAAGAAGGAAGGAAAGAAAGACCACCCTAGTGCATTGTTCTTACGGGTGGGGGAGGTAGCATTCCTAGGGCTATAAAGTGGAGTGGGGGGGAGGTTGGAGGAGAATTGGATAGGGGACATGGGGTACAAGTAATTTCTGGTAATGGGTATACTGCCAGTAGGAATCTGGCCCTCACATCATGGGCACGAGGGGTTGACAATTAGCTTTGTATCTCATGAATATTCATAATAAAAAGTAAATAAATAAGTAAAAATAATTTTAAAAATATATATTATAAATAAATACACTTTGGGAGTTAAAAAATTTGGTAATAATGAGTGCCCACCAAAGCTGGAACTGTGATAGATATTTTACATTATTTTATTTAAACATTACCCCAAAAAAGCCTTCAAGTGTGGATGAAAGGAAACTCTTGCATGCTGTTGGTAGGAATGTAAATCAGTAGAGCCATTAAGGAATAGAGTAGAGAAGTTCCTCAGAAAATTAAGAATAGGATTACCAACTAAAAATAAATACATAAATAAATAAACAAACAAACAAACAAAGAAACAAATAAATAAAACAAACCTTGGCACTATCAGTAGTCAACTAAGTTTAAGTGTCTTTCAAAGCTCCTCTCCTTTGGAGAGAACTTGCTGTAAAGATGAACCACTCACTCAACACAGGAAAGTTAAAACAAACAAAAAACTTCTTGTATAATAGCAGCTGGGATGGAGAATAAGTAGTGTTTCAGAGGAAGTATTTGAGTCTAATAAACGAGGCTTTTTAAAAATGTATTTCCACCACCAGAGGAAGCTAAATAAAATGGCTCCAGTTCATCACACCTGGACAGTGATGCATAGAGATGGGGAGGAAAACAACCAAGCTAAAGATTACAGTAGGCTCAGAGTGAGGCCAGACAGAAAACTCCAAGACTGCACAGAGGTGAGACAGTCTCTGAGAAACAAATGCTTAGCAGTGATTTTTAGAGCATATTAGAGTGAGATGCAGTATCCTTAAACAACCCACAAAATGTAGGCCTTCAAGGTAAATTACCAAAAAGTGTTTAAGAGACTGCAGACTTTGGAATTAATGGATTTTGGTATAAATGCTTAGCTCCACTTTTAGGAGTGGTGAATTTGATCAAATTATAAAATCACTTTGAGTCTGTTTTGTTGCATCAAAAATGTAAATAATATCTATCTTACAAAGTTATTGTGAATATTAAATGTGATATTTCATATAAAAATTTACACCACATGCCTAAACTATGAATAATATACACTAAATAAGGGCTGTCCTGGTCACAGCCTGAGCAAACACTAGGAATTTTATGCAACTACCAGTTTGTACAAAAATTATATTAGCACAGAAAATGATTAACAAAAAGAAAAAAAAAGAGGAAACTAAAAACAACCTCAATAGACAGTGTTTTTTTGTTTGTTTGTTTTCCATTTTTGTTGTCATCCTGAGTAAAGCTTGTGTCCACTTACTTTAAGTGAGTGAGGTAATTATTAGGCATAATGTCAGTAGATTTTTTGATGAAAGTAGGAAAACAGCAGCCATGAAGTAAAATCTGAGTATTGTCAGGGAAGTCTTCACAGAGGAACCTAAACAGGCATAAATATAAATCTGTAAACAAGGTGCAGGTACTGACAGCATGTTGTCTGTACTCAGGAAACTTGGTGTGTACCTCAATCCACCTTTGAAGGTGAGTAGCTGTGCAATCCACCACAAACTAGCTAACCTTTGAGACTCAATTTCATGATCTGTAAAACAAAGGTAATATGATCTTACATTGTAGCTTTGAGTGTTAATCATAAAGCCTTTACACAGGTATTTGCACATAGTAAGTGTTAGACAAGTATTAGGTGATTTTATTATAATAATTAAGATAAAATTGGACCAAATCATAGCAATCTATTGCTTTGGTTCTTTCAATTCCAGCATTACAAATGATGTACAGGTCCCACTGAGAATTTCACAACAATTTTTAGTATCTGCTCATATTTCATGGGGGCTAAAAGTCAACCTCTCTTGGTACTTCTCATAGCTCCTGTAGCAGCTTAACAACTCTACAATATATTGGAATTTAGTCCTTTGTGATGGAGACAGCTGATTTCAGAGGCAAAAATAAACCCATATTTTATAAATCAATTGGTGCTGTTTCTAAGACTATACCTGGGAGAGAGAAGGATGCCTTGGTTCCAGCAGCCTTGTCAAGAGCATTGTTGTCCAATTAATGGAAATGTAATTACTCCTCATTTCTCTTTTCTCATTAAGTCAAACCCATAACTTGGAAGTCTCATAGTAGTGATCCACACAGATTTCTAAGAAAAGATGTCTCTTGCTGAGCTGAGAGGCCACTACAGCCCAGATTCATTGTTTACTCCTGAGTGCTGTATGTAACCCTCACATTAAATTATGTGCAAAAACTCCCAGGAAGCTATTGGTTGTTAAGGCACAAAAACACAAGAAACAAAATCTTACCCTATACCCTAACCCTCCACAGATGAGAGCTCATGGAATAGCTTTCCAAAGTTAATAACTAACTTCTCGTCTTTTACCAGCTCTGTATTTTACATGCATTACTTAATTTAATCCTCACTACTAACAATGCACTAATTACTATCTCCATTTTACGGATGAGGGAATTGAATCTCAGAGAGGTTAATTGACTTGCTCAAGGCGACACAGGTGGTAAATGGCTATGCCTACAAGCCTACATTGTCAGGCTTTATCTTATTGAATGAGATTGTTAGGAGTAGGAATACCTATTTTACAAAACAGGAGTTGGCAAACATTTTCTCTAAAGGGTTCCATGGTAAATATTTTAGGCTTGCTGTATGGTACCTGCTGCAACTATTCAACTCTGCTGTCATAGTGCAAAATCAGCTTTAGACAATACAGAAATGAGTGGCTTGGCTATATTCTAACAAAACTTTACAAAAACAGGCAGTGAGCAGATTTGGCCCATACAATGTAGTTTGCTGACCACTGTTATGGAATATTAAGCTATTTTCTGGGAAACTGGGATTCTGATTATTAATTTGTCACTAACTTACCTGACTTTGCAAAAATCACTGTTCTTTGGAGGCTCTTTATTATTATCTATGAAATAAGTTCAATGATTTAATGTTTCTCAAAATGGGGACCATAAGCCAATAACACTAATATCTAGGCTTCATGACAGCAGAGATTTATCTGTTTTCTTTAATGTCAAATCTCCCAGAACCTAGGAAAGTGTCTGGAACATGAAAAATGTTCACATATTGGCTAAACTAAATGACATAATATGTGTACTAGATTTCAGAACATAGGTGGAATACAAGGTAGCTGTTCTGCCTTGGACTGTAGTCTCTATAACTGGTTTCTGATATTGCCGTCTGTCTGTAGTGACCATCATTATATCCTCGAAACCACAACATTTTTGGAGTAAAAAGGTCACTGTGAATAATTACATCAGGACATCAGATGCTATTAATAGGGACTATCCTAGCCAAGATCAGTCAGAGGGTCAGCATATGTCAATATGAACGCCTGTGTAATTCCTACATTGCCCCCAGATGCCCCTTTAAAAACCATTGAAGCTCTCTAGCCCTTACATTCAGACACTATCTTCAGAAGAAGCATGAGAAAGGAAAAGAAAACTGAAAATTTTAGCATTTACCCATAAGAAGGTGTAACTTGAAAAACACATTTTAAAATCAGAAGTACCTAGAATACTTTTAACTAGAAAGTTAAAATCCTCTTCTTTCCCACACCCAGTAACAAAAAAGAAAGCAAAATAGGTTACTTATATAACGTAAAGAAGATTCATTTACTCTGTTCATCAGAGTACTGATGTGTAAAACCTCTCTACAATTCCTTCTGGTTCTAAGAATCTGGCTCTACTAGATCTCAGTGAGTGACATATCCCTATGGCCAATGAATCACAACTTAAACAAGTACCAAGCTCCTAGCTGACATCTGCACTAGAACTCAATAAGAGGCACTTCTTTCCTATGTGTACCTAATCTATATCCTTAATTAATAAGTCTGGGTGTGCATCTCCACTACAAAAGTAGCAGACCTATGCTACTTTCAATATTACAAGGACAATACCTGCAAAGATGAGCAAAGGACATTTAAAGATGTAGGGTCTGAGAGTTTCGGAAAGCCACACAGTGATATATTAAACACAACTTGAGAGAATTCTATTTCAAAGGCAAGATTATGTCTGATGCATTTTTTAACACCATTTAAAATGTGAAAATAAAGAGAAACAAAACTCCTTGGGGAAGTTTTTGCTCAAAACCCAAGCCACAGACCCTTAGCAAATGTTCCCACAGTAATCAATGAGCCCCTAACAAGTGCTGTAAGGACTGGGGCAGTGGGAGGAACAAAGACCATTTGCTCTGATTCAGAGACTTTTATGAGAGCCATTAAGTGAAGATAGGCCAGTAACTATGTGGAGCTGGGTAAAGCCCCCTAGCTCCATGATGCAAAAGTCTGGGCAAACCCCTGAAAGACAACACTTCAAATCACATCACATCAAATGTGGATCTTTTAGGGGGAAGGGTCTTGTTTCTTATTTATAGTAATAATATTTTAAAGAGTAGAAAGTGATCCAAACATCTCTGTGTTATTATATCTTAAGCAGAAGACAATTTTGAGAAAAGTTATTAGAAAAAAAATACGTAATTTTACTTACAAATATCTTAAGCATCTTGGAGCAAAGTTTGCACAATTTACAAACATAGAGACAATAAGCCCATTTTAAACGTTTGACCACCACTTGTCTATAACATAGGTTAAAAAGTTGTTCAGAAAATTATTGGTATATTTGGAATTTATATATCTAAAATTTGTTATAAGGAAATAAATATTTTTCTTTTCTTTTTTGTACCTAACCTCACAACAATTTTCTAAAGTAAGTACATATTTTTCCCCTCACTGTGCCTTTCACTCTACTGTCTGTTTTTTCTTTTGCATCATAGATGTATTGTTTTTAATTTTCTTCATATAACTCTTCACCTAGCCTCTTTGGATTGCTTATTGCTTCGAGAATCTTTGTCCAGACACTACCTTCTTTTTTGAAATAATTTCCTTGTTCTAGTCCTTCAATACTAATCAATCTCTGCCAACACCTCTACTAACTCTATGACTTATTTTATACCTCTTTACAAATACTGGTTGATGTAACTTGCAGGGATTTTGTTGTTGTTGTTGTCTGAATCTGCTTGAGGCAAACTTATGGTTGGCTTCAATTTTCAGAAAGAAAGCCAATAATTAGACAGCACAAGGAGATGACATTAGTTTCAGGTAAGGAGGAAATTTTCAGTCCTTAGTGTGCCCTTACTCTAATCCACATAACAAGAAGCAACTTCAACATAAACACCAAGCCGCCCGCTCATTTTCAAGTTTACTAAGGGCCTAATAATGCTCAAGCACTGTGTTATGTGAATATATGATGATAATGAAGCATCCCTCTGGTTTCAGATCTTACAGTCCACAAGGGAAGATATCTGGTGTTAATCAACTTCTCTCAGGAATGTTGCAAGTGGTAGAGCATTTTTCTCCTTAGAGTGAGGCATTTAACACACTCTGTCTTTCATATAATAAATACACATTACTGAGAAAGAAAGTAACCTATAAGAACTCTTCTAACTCTAAGAATCAATGATTTTATGTTATCAGTTATGTAGAAAGAGGTAAAAAGTTCGTGGTTTCCTTATGTGAAGTTATTTTGTTTTGCATAAGCATGCTAGAGTTTTAGAGGCATATTAATAAGAAAGTCTCCTAGTGACAAGTTGAATGAGTAAGAGATTGTATCCGATATTATTAAGAAAACAGAATTAGTTGCTTCAAAACGTAGAAGGATAGAAGGTTCTGACAAAGCTTGGATATATACTTTTATGGGAATGTCTCAGTGCTCAAGGTCAATGACCTTCCTAACTAAAAACTTCCCCAGATCAGGGAATGAGCAGTGGGGTGGGGGTTGGCAGTTTAACAAAGCCTGGTTAACATAGTGGTAAAACACCTGGAGAATTGTGAATCCCTTCAGAAGCACAGTAACAGACACAAGGTAAAAAAAAAAAAAAAAAAAAAAATTGGTAATGTGGATTTAGTATTGTTCCTCACATTATTTGCTTAATGAACTAAGGTTTTAGCTTACAGAAAGTAGTCAGAGTTGTATTATAAGTCTTTGCAGTAATGAATCTCTCCGAGTGTTTAGTTTGGTATGCCAAAGTTTTCTAGTTATTTACAACAAACTTGGCATAGTTAAAGAGATATTGTATGAATATCCATTTCAAAATATGCAGAATTAAGATATTATTTGGACTAGAAAAATAAAATGAGTTTGCCATGATTCTATAAATTGGTCTTACTTGCTGTAAATTTTTTTCATCCATCAATGTGGCATGACAAAATCTATTGAAAATAGGCACACATTATTCCATTATTTTCATTTTATTTAAATTACAATTTGGCCTCTTGATAAAAATTAAAATGGACGGCCTTCTTGTTCAAAGAAGTTTAGAAAACAAGATCTTTTATAAGAAAAAAAAAAGGACATTGAGATATCTCTTTGTTTGATTCTGCTACCCAAGGTAAACCTGGGTCACAAATTTCTGTGGACATTTTGGGATGGCTCTTTGGATCCCTCCTGTTCCATCCACTTTTCCCTGCTACACTCACAGGTAATCCTGTACAAATTTGTAGTTTGAGAGGGGGAAATGACTCTCCAAGAGCTAATTTCAGTTACACATCAGTGGGCAGTAACTGTGCTATATGTGCCAATCAGAATATATATGTGAAAAATGGCACCTTCTGTCTTCTTAATGCTGACTTAGCAGAAAGAGCTAGAATTTAGGGCAAGTCAGAATTCTTATTTTATTGTCCTATTTTCAGTCAGAGAAAGAATTTAGGACAACTCAGGATTCTTTCTCCTGCATTATTTTATTTCATCCATTTTTATTCATATTCAACAAAAGAAATCCAAATTTTAACCTTTGGTTTCTTTATTACAAAAAAGTACTTTCCTAAATTAATTTTATTTTTTATTTTAAAATTAATATATCTGGTTAAAGAACATAGAAAAATTATATAAACCAGAACAAAATTTTAAGATGGTTCAGAATTCCACTGGCAAAGAAATCATTTCCACTTTTAACAAACTCTTGAAATGTTACTTCATAATACGTTTAGTTTTTGTGTTCATTTGATTTGTTGTTCACTTGAAAATATATGCATAAGTTTCTTTTAAATCACAAACTTTTTATTCATTGCTATAACTTTGAAGTTACCATTATGTTAGATAATTTCTAATCTATTATAGGGCTGTCCCATCTTTATTTAGCTTTTCTCTGTCAAGAGCCATCCTGCTATAGGGAACGGCTTGGGAGCCTGAGGAGTGACACCCCTTGTTCATCTAGGCCGCAGGGGGATCCCGCGTGTGTGGCATGGCTCGTTGAATTTCCTGTTTGTTCACCTTTGGTTACTTTACAAGGCTTCCCAGAATTAGAAGTCCTCACCTTTTGGCTTAGTATGGCTTTGGGAGGTTCCGAAAGCCCTGGGGTTTCTCAAAGGACTTGTTAATAATATATCAAAATTAACTGGTTTATTTAAAAGGCATTGTCAGTACTAAGGGTGTTTTTGATGCATGTTCCCAGTATGGGTTGGCTCGATTTAATTTTGTTATTGATCTTTTCTA
Organism: Cynocephalus volans; assembly: GCF_027409185.1. Lineage (NCBI taxonomy): Eukaryota > Metazoa > Chordata > Mammalia > Dermoptera > Cynocephalidae > Cynocephalus > Cynocephalus volans. The sequence goes on from NC_084469.1 coordinate 69,237,966, forward strand.
TTAGTGATGTATGCATTGACCCATTGTGGCTGTGGTCATGCTCTTGTACATGTGGAATGAAATTGTTATGTAGGAATTTTATCCATGTCTCCCAGGGAGTTTGTGGGTCTGAGTGCGGTCGTGTTTACAATTAATTGATCACAACTAGTTACAGATTTCTTTGTTTTTTCCCCATTCCCACAGTTTCACTTGATTTACCAAGAACATGTTGTTTCCTTAGAAATAACAAGAATGATATAGTGTGTTTTTGTTAGCTTGAGTAGGATCATTTAGTTTTTCACTTTGTTCCTTGTGTTGTTCCCAGAGTCAATTGGCAAGGAAACAAAATTTTGTTATAGAGATGGATAGGTAAAATAGTAGAGATACATAAAAAGGTTTTGATATTAACAGATTTTGTTTAGATTAGTTTAAAGTGTAATTGTTTTAAATAGTAGTACAAAATATAATAGGACATTGTAGTTGTTTCATTATAAAAAAATCATGTAGGCATTATGATTTTGGTTAAGAATTAGAATAATTAACATAAAACATAAAACATTAAATTGTTAAATATAAGTATAAGTAAGATTTAATAGGAGTTTATAATATAAGTTTATGTATAAGTTTAAAAGGTTAGGATTTATGATTCAAACCAAAATCTGACGTCTTTAAGCCAAGCGTGCTGCTATTGTATGGTTTCCTGGCCACAGGCCACAAGCTTTGGGGTGAACTATTGATGCATGAGTAGGTGTTTTTGTCACAGCGTTAGTGCTTTAGAACATTTTGACCTTTCCTTTTCAATAGAAACAAAATAAAAATGTTTTGATTAAAAGATAAATCATCATGCAAAAAATTAAGTAAAAAAATATAAATAAAGCAAGATTCATGTGGTTGCCGTCCACACTTGCACTAGACATTTGTGGTCTGCCTTTCTCTTTTTTCCTCGCCGACGCCACACCACCTATTCAGGTCCAACAAATCCTTCTTCTATGTGTTAAGCATTTATTTATTTTTATTTTAATGCTTTATGTATTATAAAATGTATTATTTCTTTTTTCACTTGTCTATGTTTGTATTAATTCATCAGGAAACAATTCCAGAAGTAAAATCAATGCATCAAATTTTAGGAACGTTTCTAGACTGTTAATATATGACTTATTAGGATGCTTATAATTGTTAAGAGTTGAGAGAGCAGTAAAAATAAAATAAAAATGATTCTACATGGTTACATTTTAACTCTACCTCTTTGACTAATTTTACTGCTATACCATGCTCATTCTCTAAATTGTATTTTTCCAAAATGTAATACAAATACACATTTACAATGCTATGAAAATGTAAATTCTGATTCAGTAGGTTTGGTTGTTTCTGCATGTGTAATGAGCTCCTGGAGTATGACTGCAATGAAACACTTGCCCCCATAATTTCTACTAGAAACATAATGAAAATGATTTTGCCATAGGATGTGAATGATGGATGTATCAATACTTTCCCTTATGCAGTCAAGATTTTAGTAGTCCTTCTACCCTGTCAAAGTTCTTACATCTATTGTTTGTCTTTTAGACCATCATCCTAAATAGTATTGTACTCTCTAAAACTAACAGGCACTGGATTTATATATAACTCTTTTGACTAAATATATTAGATGCAGATTTGTATAGTTTTAATAGAGTTTCAATTCAGGCAAGGAACCAGATTTTTAAAATCTGCACAAGTTCACATGTATTTAAACCTGGAGTGCACGTACTGTATTAATTTTGACAATAAATAAAGCTTCTAAGCTTAAAATGACCCAAAGTTACTATAAACTTCCATATTGGCTCTTGTATCATGCAGATCATGAATTTAACACATTAATTAATTAATGCACCTTTTGTTTAATTTTTATTTGAATCTCTTCCTTGGTCTCCACACATTGTGGCCAGCAATGTTGAACCCAGTCCTTCTCATGCTGACATCTCTCTCTTCTCTATCTTCTGCCTCCCTCTTCAACCTATATATTATATGATTATTATATGTAATGTTATTATATTAGGACACCCAGATAATCCATCATAATTTTCCTATTTTAAGGTTACCTGATTAGCAACCTTAATTCCATCTGCAACCTTAATTCCCCTGTGCCATGTAACCTAACTTTGCAAGTTCAAGGAATTAGCTCACAAACATCCTTGGGAAGCCATTATTCTACCTCCCACAGTCATAAGTACACTTTTATATGTTGCTGCATATAAATCGCTAATAGGTTTAAAGGTATGTGAGTCTATGATTTTGAGGGATCTTTTGCTATAGTTTTATTTTCTTGAGATGTCTTTGGTCAGGTTTAATTTCAGGGTAATGCTGACTTTATGAAACAAGTTTGGCTAGATTCTGCCTTCTGTATCTATTTGAACTATTTTTGTATAAGTAGCATTATTTCTTCCTAAAATGTTTGATATGATTTATCAGTAAAATCATTCTAGCCTGGAATTTTCTGTGTGCATGTCATTAATAATGAATTCAAAATTGATATTGTATAGAGATCTATTCAAATATTCTCTTTCTTTCTGGGTCATTTTTGATAAGTTTTCCTTTTTGAGGAACCTGTCCATTTTATCTGAGCTGTTAAATTGCTATTTTTAAAAAATAATATTTTCTTCTTATCTTTATATTCTCTGGAGGATCCTTAGTGAAATCAACTCTTTACAACCTGTTACTAATAATCTGTGCACCCTCTTGCATTCTCTCTCTCTCTCTATCTCTGTCTCTCTCTGTGTTTCTTTCTCCCTTTTCTTCATCCATCTTGATATGGGTTGTTTATCCATGTTATTAATCTTTTTAAAGAACCAATATATGGATTGCTGCATTTTTCTATTAATTCTCTTTCATTGATTTTTGTTCTTATCTTTGTTAAAGAACCAGATCTAATTATAATATAAACACTGACAGCTATAAACATCCCTCTAAGCTCTGCTTTAGATGCATCTCACAAATTTTGAAGTTAAGTTTTCATTGTCATTATTTTGAAACACTATCTGATTTCCCTAGTGATTTATTTTTGACCTTGGGAATATTTATAAATTTGTTCCTTAACTTTTACATAGATAGTAGCTTTTACAGATATCTCATTTATTTTATTTATAACATTATTCTATTTTTGTCAGTAAGAAAAAAAAAACTCTGGAAATTTATTAAGAATTGTTCATGATATAACTTACTTTGGTTAAAATTTCATATCATATTTGAAAATAATGTGAATTCCACAGTTGTTGAATGTAATTCCATTCATAGCAATTACTTGGAGAGAGAAAAGATGAAGTTTTTACCTCAATACCTCCCAAATTTATTATTAGCATGAAATCATTTTGTCTCTTGTTTTGAGCTCCAATGAACTTCCCACAATATGAAAGTTTTTCAGGACTCACTTTGAAAAGCACTGTCATAGAAGAAAAATCCTCCTTTTCCTGGAACTCTAATCCTAATCACATGGTTGTTCAACTTTGCGGCTTCCTCAAACGGTGAGTCAGAAGCAGTACACCTATCCAGAACACAGATCAATTGCTCAACTTTACTGCCTCCTTCAAGTGGAAAGACAGAAACAGTACACTTGTCCAGCACACAGATCAGGGAATCAATCTGCACACATCCAAATCTTTTCCTTCCTTTTTGACATTCCCAATCATTTCAAGATTATAAGAATGACTAAGCTAGCAATAAAACACCCTATAACCAAAGCATATTTTAAGTTTAAATGAATTATAAAATTGTGTGCATACACACACACACATACACACATACACACACACATTTTTTTTTTTTTTAAGTTAAGGCAGCTCTTAACACATGTAAATTCAGCCTCTGATAACTTGGTATTGGCCTCCTCACTCCAGTTTCAGATTAAAATGTTTTACAAAAAATAAAAATAAAAACGACTGTGAGATTGAGATTAATGAATAGAATTTTAACATTAAACCTTAAAATTAAACTAGACTAATTTAATTCAGATAGCATATATCATATCATTTTTGATGTTATTTTTAGTTAGTACTAGACACAAAAATAATAATTACTGTATTAAATATCCTTTCTTTTAATGGCAAACATTGCCTGGTAGCACCAAAATTCTGGTAAATAAACTCAGGTAGAATAAAGAATTTTTCTTCTTCAAATAAATACCACATGCATTTTTTAGGAAAAAAACTGTTTACCCCAAGTAAATACTATATATTTCCAAACTAAAGGGCTCAAAAACTTAAGATTTCCACAAGTAATCTGTGTTAATTTTCTTTCCTAGAATCTAGTTTTCTCTTTGTTTTTTACATTTTGAAAATGAGAATTATTTATTATTATCAATCTTGTTTTGTTTTTTTTTAATTTTAATAAAAACTTATTGAATTAAAGCATACATACAGAAAATCCTTTACTTCTTAAATGAACAGCTAGATAAAAAGCCACTTTATAAAATCAGGGCTGTGTAGTCAGTGCCCAATCAAGAAACAGAACTCTCAGTACCTAAAAGCTCTGTTTTGTACTCCCTACTGTCAACTACTCCTTGTGCCCAAAGATGACCTGATTTCTAATATCATAGATTATTGTTGAACATTATATCAACGAAATGATATTGTGCCCAAAGATGACCTGATTTCTAATATCATAGATTATTGTTGAACATTATATCAACGAAATGATATTATACATACATTTTGTGCATACTTTCTTGTGTGAACTACAGCAGTCCCCAGAAGATTCGTTCCAACACCCCCAGTGGATGTCTGATACCGCAGATAGTATGGAAGACTACAGACACTATGTTTTTTCCAATGTATTCATACCTAGGATAAAGTTTCATTTATAAATTAGGTACAGAAAGAGATCAACAACAATAACTAATATAAAATAGAATTATAACAATATTTCATCATCCCTACTCTTGGGCTTTGGGGCCATAATGAAGTAAAGTAAGGGTATCCAGAGTCAATGTGATAATGGTGACAACTATTAAGTAACCAAAAGGTGAGCAGCACAGTGTGGATACACTGGACAAAGGAATGATTCATACACATCCTGGGCAGTACAGAGAAGGACAGTGTAAAATTTTATTACACTACTCAGAATGGCATGCTATTTAAAACGTGTGAATTGTTCATTTCCGATATTTTCCATTTAATATTTTTGGGCCCTTGTAACTGAAACCATGGAAAGTGGAATAGCAGATGAAAGGGGATTACTGAACTTTATTTGATAGATTCATGGAATGTACTCATTGTTTGTTTGTTCTCAGTGGTATGTAGCATTCCTTTGTCTACAACTTTTTGCTTATTCATTTGACTATCGACGGAATTTCCCTCATCACATCAATAAATAAGCAGAATCTCAGTTGTACGTGAAATTAACAGACTCTGAAATCCGAAGTTTAGGTCTAAATGTAATGAACCACAATTTTCAAAGGATTCTAGGTAGTTCACTAAATCTTTTCCTAGCAGCTCATCCAGCATAGCAGTCTCAGAGATTGATAATGGAAATTGAACAAGATAAGTCACATATTAAAAACAATTTAAGCAATTATTAGTGAGCATATTTAGCTATTATTAAAATTATCATTATCATTTTTGGTGAAATTAGTATATGACCAGAGACTTGAACTGTTTTCTTCTTCAATGTTTCTTTCTCTATACCATTTGGACACGAATGGCTAGGTAATTTCCAAAAAGATTAAGTAATTCTCTTTTTTCTGTCATTTGTTAATACCATAGTAAGTTCTCCGAACCATATAAACCTTCCCAGTCAATGTTATTACTATGAATAAAGTGTATAAAAGTTTTATAAAATATGAATTCTCTTATTCGTTTAGTGATCATTTACTGAGCACCTATTATACAAATCCTCTGCTAAGTACCTATAAGGCAACTAAAGTTTACAACTTTAACAAAAAATAAAACTAATTTGTACCTGACTTATCACACGGAGACCTTAAACAAAACAGAGGAGTAGTATTGCAGGCAGAGGTTGTATTGGTAATAATGAAATTAACCTCTTTTTCTCTCTCTATCGCACTTCTTTTTATTCTACTCATTCTAAACATTAGTTTGTGCATAAAAGGTTGCAGTGTGTACTCTCATTTTAGGAAACTGTCCTTGATCATAGGGATAAAATGAAAAATTGATTGAACCAGAGATGAAACAAAGTTATTTGGTTCTAATTCATATGATTTCCCATAACAGATGCCAGAGTTGGACATGGGTCTGGATGAACACCCTACCTGTGGATTCAGCCTCCCTTTTATGTACTGGAGGAGGGTAGGAAATTGCAAATAGGCAAAGCAGTAAAGGTAACCAAAGAAATCATTGTGTCATTGTGCAAAGAAAAATAGATGCAATGGATAGTAAGAATGGCTTAGGTCAATTTCCTCGTTCATCTAAGCTATCTTTTGCCTGTGTTTCATGACTGTAGATTTTTATTATTATTGTCATCATCATGATCATTGTTTTACCTCCATTGCTTCATTATGTGTATTAATAAAATGAAGATGATAGATGTTGTCTATGTATCTCCAGTTACTATTATTATTATTAATTTTTTATGTCTGTGTGTGTCAACAGAATATGGGATAAGGGTTTTATTCTTTACATATTCCATTCTGGTTTGCACTGGGTCACAAATAATCCAATTATCAATTTGAGTAGGGAAAACAATTTTATCCCCATCCAGAAGATACAAAGTACAAATTTGATATCCTGAACAAGAAACATCTATGCCACTGGAAAATAAAATCTCTGTTCTTCCCTAGACCTAAAGAGAATAAAGAGGAGAGTTAATTGGGGAAAAAACAACAAAACAAAACAAAATTCTGCCCATAAAATAAGGGGAAAATAATTCTGTATGGGATATGCTATGAGTAACTTTCTTCTCTGCAAGTTAACTTAAAGGTGTTTTATGTAATTTAAATTAGCTAATTAAAGATAAAATGCTTGTTGTACTCCGCGTAAGAATAGCTATAGCATGGACTCTCTTTTATAAAGTCACAGCTGAATTAAATTCACAGCCTACTATCTGCTGGGTTGTGATTTCTCAAAAAATGTTTAACTTCTCTGAGATTTATTTTATTAATTTAAAGTAGAAGTCTAATGGACATTAATAGAATCTGCCACATCTGGTAACGTTGAAGTTTCATTGAGAAAATATGTGAGGTACTTTTCATAGTTCCTGGAATATAAAAATTGTGTAAAATATGATAACCATTCACAGTAGAAATGATGTTGCATAAGGAGTTTGTGCCACTTAAGTTCATTAAACCAGTTGTCTCTTCTCCTTCATTTGAAGGAATTTTAGATAGAAGGAGGAAATAATTAAACAAAATAGCATTTTTTTTTTCTAAATGGATATCTGCCTTGGTCTGGAAAATAAGTTTTATTCCCTCTCATTTAAATCTCTCAGATAGAGCCCTTAAAAATCATTTCCAAAGTTCTAGGTCCAAAAAATAACAGAGAGCAACTAGTAGGAGGACAAAGATGGGTTAATTTCAGTAGGACTTCACTCCCAATGATGGTTCAATTCCTAAGACAGATAGTTGATGTGTGAAGTAAAACATTTCTGAGCATCTCTGGGCTGCAATTTTCTTAAGCACAATACTGAAATAGTGATTGTATATCATAGCATTTTTCTGGTTACAAATAACAGAAAACCTAATTGAAACTGTTTAATTTAAAAAGAAAAAAAAGGATAACAGAACCATTATTGGGGGCATGATTTCCACTATTTTGGCTTCCCCCTTAAGGCAGGCTCTCAAATGGAATGGCAAAGTTGTCACCAGCAGCTCCTCTCTTATGTCATCAGGTCAGGTGAAAAAAGTTTTTTTTCTTCCCCGTTTCAACAAAATTCACAGAAATTTATATCATGGGCTGTCTTGGGACATTTGCCCATGGACAGACAAAGCACTCTCTTTGACTAAGACTGAATTACAGCCCTCACCCCATGCCTAAGAGTGTGCATGCAGTAAGCCTAAAACTAGTTTGATAGGAGGGAAACATAAATGTATTTACCAGAATAAAGGGGAATGAATGATGGACAGACAAAACAAAGGGAGGAGTATCTATTATATAGAAATTCATCAGGTTTGAATTGGAAAATAAAAGTAAGATTACAAATAATGACTAAAATGTAGAAGACAATCAGAAATGTATAAAAAGTATATTTTAAGTGAGTTATCTACTAACTAATTTCCATCTGCAAGTGAAATTTGGGAAAGCAGACACCACTCCTTTCCTGTGATTAATGAGTAGAAATGAGCTGACTCTGACATCTGTCTTCCAGCTCTTTACAGCTCACAGTGAAACCTCAGCAGTGCATGTTCCATGAAGTATTGCCCGTCAGTCTCTGGTCCTGAGGCGTAGTGCTCTGCCACCTGTGATGCCCATCTGTGATCACTTCCACTTTCTGCCCAGGTGTAGATAGGTGGGGCACAACAGGAAGTGAGGCCAGTCCAAATGCAATATAATTATGTAAGTGACATCGTCCAACACTGTTTGGTGGTAGAGGCAACTATCAAGAGTTGAAGAATGTAGTATTCAAACAACCTGAGGGTTGACATGGCAGGACATATTGCTGCCAGTCTGTCTTCCACACCTAGCACACAGAGAAGAATTATACCTATTGAAATATCAGGCCAGCTCCAGATCTGCACCTGGCTCACCCCTGGAGTTGAATCTAGACAAGCACTGACCTGCCCCAATCATGTTTAGCTTATGAGAACTGACAAGATCACAGCATGTGGCTTGAGATGGGTTTGTTTGCAGGCAATTACATCTATCATACACATACACACACACACACATACACATGCACAGAAACACACATTCACATACTACTGTATGTATTTATTGGTGCCCACAGATTTTGCTATATGAAAAAAAAAAAATGCAGGCTTTTTCAGAGATGCGATGCTCCAAATCCAAATTTTATAAAAAGGATTGCACAAAGTCTCACATAGGGTGGTCCCTTACTTATTGATAATTATTGAGCAACTGCTCTGTGTACAACATCATGGCTTTTTATAAAAGTATCTTATCATTTGGTCAGAAGAGAATTTGTATGTGCAAGAGTCAGAATGATGTGAGATTGAATTCTGGCTCTAGTATCTACCAGATGCTTATACTAAAGAAATGCTTTTAAATTATTCATGCGTACTTTACTTGTTTGTAAAAATAAACACAATAATTTTTCTACCTCATAAAGTCTTATGAGGATTGAATGAGATAATTTGTTTTCTAAAGGGCTTAGATGGATCTCCTTAGTAAACATTAGCTATATTGATAATGATGATGTTCATGATGATATTGTCATCCTTCTGTACAATGTAGATATTGTAATTCTCTTTTTTATGGGAAAAATGATGACTGGTGATGGTGAGTGACATCCCTAGAGCTACTCAGTTCCTAAGTGAGAGACAGGGCAGGAATTCCAAGCATAAGGCAATGCTCTTTCTTTTCCACTGCATCTTGCAATCAAAAATGACAATATCACTCCCTGTAATACAAAGACTATGATAAATAACAGGACACTTAAGATTCTTGAAAGGATATCATAGAACTAGAAATATATCAAAATGTATTTTTTTAAGATCAAGTGTCTTTATAGATAGATGTGGGAAGAAATTGTAGAAGATAGGTTCTTAGTTGTATTAGAGACAAGGTGACACTTCATATTGTGAACCTTAATGCACACAACCATGGTGAACTTAGAGAAAATCTGTATGGGGTGAAACGCACAATAGATTGAGACTGGGGTCATGTATGTATGGAGGGGAGATCTCAGGGGAAAACACAACTCTTCAAAGAATATCTCATTTTGATAAATGGAAGTGTCTTTTCTAGCTCTGATCTTCAATTCTTTTCTAATCCCTTAGATACTTAGTTCCTTCACTATACTTCATCTCAGAGATGAGACAGGCATCTTGTCTCCACTCTATTATCATCTTCAAGACCTTGCCATTAGTCATAACTGTACAGTCTTCCCATGATTAATTTAAAGATTCTGAGATGCCATCATGTTCTACAATCCATTTTGCCTATTCTATTTTCTGTCTCACACCTTCTTTAGATTCACCTTTCTTTGCTCTTTACCCATACTTTCTATGATCGAGTTATCACATGCCTCTCTTGTAAACAGCAAAAATTCCTTTGTCCGTGCTCCCATCATCATTTTGCAAAACCTCAAACCCACTTAATGTTAATTCAAAGCTTTCTCCATTCCTATTTCTATGCAGCAGAATTTGGACAGGCAAAACACTACTTCTCCTCTCTTTAAATTTAAACTCAACTGCAGCCTTACTGCCATGGGCAATCCTACCATGTTCCCTTAGTCCACTCATCCCTAGAACTAATTTTTGCTTTCTCACTACTCAGTCTTCTAAGATATACTCTTTTATCTTCACTTTCAACTAATGAACTGAAAAAACAGAAGTATTTGGAAAATAATTTACACATGCTGTCAACATTACATCTACCAAACTACCTCTACCTATGTACGTACTCATTCTCTTTAACTGCCTTAAATACACTGTTCAGTACCCCAAATAAGGAGAAACATTCCATTTTTAAAAAGTACATTCCTTCACAAGCATTCAGGAATGACATTAAAGTAAACTCTTTTTTAATTTTTTTTTTCTCTTTGTATTAGTTTGGGTGTACTCAAAAACAGACTCTAAGTTAAATATTTGGAGGCAAGTAGAAGTCAGGAAAATTATACAGGAAAGGGAGAAAACAGTAACAATTCAAGTTTAATGTCACTAGGATTCTCTGAGAGTCTGTGCAGAACATGCCCAAAATGTGTTCCCCGAGAGGAAAGAAAGCAGGGGTCCTTGTCTACCAATTCAGTCTCATATTAGTTGAGGGTGCGTCCTCTGAGTGTTAACTTTCCAGAATTTCTGGCCCACCATAATCCAAAACTAGCCCTCAGGCATATAGTTGGAGGTGCTAGAGGAAAGGAGTCATCTGGAAAAGAGAAAGTAGAGGAAATGTACATCAAAACTACAGGTAACCACTGGGGGTTGGGAGAGGGACAAGGAAATATGGGTCGGACACCAACAATGCCTGCTATCCTCCTACGTAACTTTCCCCATTTCTTTTAGGTAATCCTACTGACAACTGACTAGCTGCTTTTTCTTTTTTTTTTTCTTTTTTTGCTTCTTTAACACTTTTTTTTTCTTATTTTTATTTTGTCGATATAAAATGTGGTTGATTATTGTAGCCCATTACTGAAACCCCCCAACCTCCTCCCTCTCCCCCCTCCCACCCAACAATGTCCTTTCTGTTTGCTTGTCATATCAACTTCAAGGAATTGTAGTTGTTATGTATTCTTCCCCCCGCACCCCCCCGGTTTTGTGTGCGTGTGTGTGTGAATTTATTTATTTATTTTTAGCTCCCACCAATAAGTGAGAACATGCGGTATTTCTCTTTTTGTGCCTGACTTGTTCCACTTAATATAATTCTCTCAAGGTCCATCCATGTTGTTGCAAATGGCAGTATTTCATTCGTTTTTATAGCTGAGTAGTATTCCATTGTGTAGATGTACCACATTTTCCGTATCCCCTTATCCGATGATGGACATTTGGGCTGGTTCCAACTCTTGGCTATTGTAAAGAGTGCTACGATGAACATTGGGGAACAGGTATACCTTCGACTTGATGATTTCCATTCCTCTGGGTATATTCCCAGCAGTGGGATAGCTGGGTCATATGGCAGATCTATGTGCAATTGTTTGAGGAACCTCCATACCATTTTCCATAGAGGCAGCACTATTTTGCAGTCCCACCAACAATGTATGAGAGTTCCTTTTTCTCCGCAACCTCACCAGCATTTATCGTTCAGTCTTATGGATTTTAGCCATCCTAACTGGGGTGAGATGGTATCTCAGTGTAGTTTTGATTTGCATTTCCCGGATGCTGAGTGATGTTGAGCATTTTTTCATATGTCTGTTGGCCATTTGTATATATTCCTTAGAGAAATGCCTACTTAGCTCTTATGCTCATTTTGGAACTGGGTTGCTTATTTTTTTCTTGTAAAGTTGTTTGAGTTCCTTGTATATTCTGGATATTAATACTTTGTCAGATGTATATTTTGCAAATATTTTCTCCCACTCTGTTGGTTGTCTTTTAACTCTGTTAATTGTTTCTTTTGCTGTGCAGAAGCTCTTTAGTTTGATATAATCTCATTTGTTTATTTTTCCTTTGGTTGCCCATGCTTTTGGGGTCGTATTCATGAAGTCTGTGTCCAGTCCTATTTCCTGAAGTGTCTCTCCTATGTTTTCTTTAAGAAGTTTTATTGTTTCAGGGTGTATATTTAATTCTTTAATCCATTTTGAGTTGACATTAGTGTATGGTGAAAGGTATGGGTCTAGTTTCATTCTCCTGCATATTGATATCCAGTTCTCCCAGCACCATTTGCTAAAGAGGCAGTCTCTTCCCCAGTGTATAGGCTTGGTGCCTTTGTCAAAGATCAGATGGCTGTAGGTGTGTGGGTTGATTTCTGGATTCTCTATTCTATTCCATTGATCAGGGTTGTCGGGTCCGCCGCCGGCTGAACCGAACAGCCCTAGCCTCGTTCCTTTCGGTGGGCGAGCAAACGGCTCGGGATTCCTCTTTCCCCCCTGTCCCCTTTGGAAGGAGACGGGGGAAGAGAGCCATGAAGAGAGGTGAGCACACCCCCAGCCCCAACCCAGCCCGGTTAAAGGACACTCAGACGCGGCGGGGTTTCTGTCAAGCAGTTCCATTTATTAGCCTACAAGCACTTGCTTTTACAGGCAAATGGAGAAGGCAGGTTTTTTACATCCTCCAATCAGCTTAAGGGTCCTGTCTCAATGCCTATCTATTGCAATCACGCAGTGTTCACAAGTGTGGCCAAATAAGGGCTAAGGCAAGGTTCACGTAGACAATCCCACCCTACTTCCTCCTGGTGCCGTCTTAGGCTGCCACGTTAATCCACTTGTAATGTCACGTAAGGTGGCATTAGTATTTAAAGCCCGGTCGGTTTTTATGCCAGTACCATATTGTTTTGGTTATTATAACTTTGTAATATAGTTTAAAGTCAGGTACTGTTATGTTTCCAGCTTTATTTTTTTTTGCTCAGTGTTGCTTTGGCTATGTGTGGTCTTTTGTTATTCCATATAAATGTCTAGATAGTTATTTCCATTTCTGAGAAAAATGTCTTTGGAATTTTGATGAGGATTGCATTCAATTTGTATATCACTTTGGGTAGTATGGACATTTTCACTATGTTGATTCTTCCAATCCAAGAGCATGGGATATCTTTCCATCTTCTTGTATCCTCTCTCATTTCTCTCAGCAGTGGTTTGTAGTTCTCATTATAGAGATTTTTCACATCCTTGGTTAACTCGATTTCTAAGTATTTTATTTATTTGGTGGCTATTGTAAATGGGCAGGCTTTCTTGATTTCTCTTTCTGCATGTTCACTATTGGAGAATAGAAATGCTTCTGATTTTTGTGTGTTGATTTTGTATCCTGATACTGTGCTGAAATCATTTATCACCTCCAAGAGCTTTTTTGTAGAGGCTTTAGGCTGTTTGATATATAGGATCATGTCATCTGCAAACAGGGACAGTTTGACTTCATCTTTTCCAATCTGGATGCCCTTTATTTCCTTCTCTTCTCTGATTGCTCTGGCTAGTACTTCTAACACTATGTTGAATACGAGTGGTGAGAGTGGGCATCCTTGTCTAGTTCCTGTTCTTAAAGGAAAAGCTTTCAGCTTTTCCCCATTCAGGATGATATTGGAAGTGGGTTTGTCATATATGGCTTTAATTATGTTGAGATACTTTCCCTCTATACCTAACTTATAGAGGGTCTTTGTCAGGAATGAGTGCTGAACTTTATCAAATGCTTTTTCAGCATCTATAGAGATGATCATATGGTCCTTGTGTTTGACTTTATTAATATGGTGTATCACATTTATTGATTTGCGTATGTTGAACCAACCTTGCATCCCTGGGATGAATCCCACTTGATCGTGGTGAATAATTTTACTTATGTGTTGCTGTGTTCTGTTTGCTAGTATTTTAGTGAGGATTTTTGCATCTATATTCATCAAGGATATCGGCCTGTAGTTTTCTTTTTTGGTTATATCTTTACCTGGTTTTGGTATCAGGATGATGTTTGCTTCATAGAATGAGTTTGGAAGATTTGCGTCCATTTCAATCTTTTGGAATAGTTTGTAAAGAATTGGTGTCAATTCCTCTTTGAATGTTTGGTAAAATTCTGCTGTGAATCCATCAGGTCCTGGGCTTTTCTTTGTTGGGAGCCTTATGATAACAGCTTCAATCTCCTTTATTGTTATTGGTCTGTTCAAATTTTCTACATCTTCTTGGCTCAGTTTTGGGAGCTTGTGTGTGTCCAGAAATTTATCCACTTCCTCCAGATTTTCAAACTTGTTGGCGTATAGTTGTTTATAGTAGTCTCGAATGATTCCTTGTATTTCAGATGAATTTGTTGTAATATCACCTTTTTCATTTCTAATTTTTGTTATTTGAATCTTCTCTCTTCTTTTTTTTTGTTAGCCATGCTAATGGTTTGTCAATTTTATTTATCTTTTCAATAAACCAACTTTTTGATTCATTGATCTTTTGAATTGTTTTTTGGTTTTCAATTTCATTCAGTTCTGCTCTGATCTTAATTATTTCTTTCCGTCTGCTAACTTTAGGTTTGGATTGTTCTTGTTATTCTAGATCTTTAAGGTGAAGTGCTAGGTTGTTCACTTGCCATTTTTCCATTCTTCTCAGTGAGCATTTAATGCAATAAATTTCCCCCTTAATACTGCTTTTGCAGTATCCCACAGGTTTTGGTATGATGTATCATTATTTTCATTAGTTTCAATAATTTTTTTGATTTCCTGCTTGATTTCTTCTTGGACCCATATGTCATTAAGTAGAATGCTATTTAATTTCCATGTGTTTGTCTAGTTTCCAGAGTTTCGTTTGTTATTGATTTCTAATTTTAATCCATTGTGGTCTGAGAAAATGCATGGGATAATTCCAATTTTTTTGAATTTGTTGAGACTTGATTTGTGGCCTACCATGTGATCTATCCTGGAGAATGATCCATGTGCTGATGAGAATAATGAATATTCTGAGGCTGTTGAATGGAATGTTCTGTAGATATCTGCCATGTCCAATTGGTCTAGGGTATTGTTTAGATGTTGTGTTTCTCTGCTGATTCTTTGCCTAGATGATCTGTCCAATATTGACAGTGGGGTGTTCAGGTCCCATGCTACTATGGTATTAGTGTCTATTTCCTTCTTTAGGTCTAATAGAGTTTGTTCTATAAATCTGGCTGCTCCAACATTTGGTGCGTACATATTTATGATTGTTATGTCTTCTTGATGGACCAGTCCTTTTATCATTATGTAGTGGCCCTCATTGTCTCTTTTTATGGTTTTTAGTTTAAAGTCTACTTTGTCAGATATAAGAATAGCTACTTCAGCTCGTTTTTCTTTTCTGTTTGCATGGTAAATCTTTTTCCATCCTTTCACTCTTAGTCTATGTGAATCTTTATGGGTGAGGTGGGTCTCTTGTAGGCAGCATATAATTGGGTCCTCCTTTTTGATCCAGTCAGCCAGTCTGTGTCTTTTGATTGGGGAATTTAAGCCTTTTACATTAAGAGTTATTATTGAAAAGTGTTGATTTATTCCTAGCATTTTATTGATTGTTGTTTGGTTGTCTTAGGTGTCTTTTGTTCCTTTCTTTCTGATTTACTGTTTGTTTTCTGTGTTTGTTGGTTCCTTAGGTTGTAGATAGTGTTTTTGTTTGTTTGTTTTCTCTTCATGGATGCCATTTTTATTATACTAGTGGGTTTTGATTTTTCTTGGGTTTTATGGTGGTGGTAGTTATTTTTCAGGAACCAAACCCAGTACTCCCTTGAGAATTTCTTGTAAGGGTGGTGGTGTGGTGGTGAACTCCCGCAGTTTTTGTTTGTCTGGGAAATATACTATTTGCCCTTCATTTCAGAAAGATAGCCTTGCAGGGTCGTGTATTCTTGGCTGACAATCTCTGTCTTTTAGTATTTTGAATATATCATCCCATTCCTTTCTGGCTTTTAGGCTTTGTGATGAAAAGTCTGATGTTAGCCTGATTGGGGCTCCCTTATAGGTGATTTGACGCTTCTCCCTTGCAGCTTTTAAGATTCTCTCTTTGTCTTTGAGGTTTGCCAATTTGACTATAACATGTCTTAGAGATGACCTTTTTGGGTTGAATATGTTTGGAGATTGTTGAACTTCCTGGATCTGAAGATCTGTGATTTTTCCTATACCTGGGAAGTTTTCTGCTACTATTTTGTTGAGTATGTTTTCAATGCAATCTCCATTTTCCTCCCCTTCTGTAATACCCATGACTCAGATATTTGAGTACTTAAGGTTGTCTTATATCTCTCAGATTTTCTTCAATGTCTTTGATTCTTCTTTCTTTTCTTTTGTCTGCTTGTGTTATTTCAAACAGCCCATCTTCAAGTTCAGAGGTTCTCTCTTCAACTTCCACAAACCTGCTGGTTAAACTCTCCATTGTGTTTTTTATTTCACTGAA
This sequence comes from Cynocephalus volans, assembly GCF_027409185.1. Taxonomy (NCBI): domain Eukaryota; kingdom Metazoa; phylum Chordata; class Mammalia; order Dermoptera; family Cynocephalidae; genus Cynocephalus; species Cynocephalus volans. Next base: position 69,254,505 of record NC_084469.1, read on the forward strand.
TAACTTCTTCAGTTTGGCAAGTTCTGCTACATTTTTTTTAGGGCATTGATTTCCTTGTACATTTCCTCTTTCAGGTCCTGTATACTTTTCCTTGTTTCATCATGATGTCTAGCTGAGTTTTCTTGTATCTCATTCAGTTTCCTTAGAATTATCACTCAAAATTCCTTGTCAGTCATTTCAAGGGCTTCTTGTTCTATAGGATCTAGAGCTTGAGATTTATTATCTTTGGGTTGTGCACTTTCTTGATTTTTTGTATTTCTGGTATCTTTTCTTTGATGTTTATTCATTGTGGCAGGGGGTTTCACAGTCCACAGGTTTGACACTATTGACTGACTAAGATGTTCCTGTGGTTGCCAATTTGATATGGCTACCTCCGTGACTGCTCAGTTGGCCTCTAGTGCCTTGTGTGTGTGGTTGCCTCGGGTCTTGAGCCTCTCCGGGGAGCCACCTCTCTGGTCAGCTAGGACTCTGCCAGGCTGCTGGGTGACGGGGCGGTACCTCAGGGTGTCGCTCCTGCTGCTGCCTCTTCTGCCACTGCTGCCACTGCCGCCACTCACGCTGCTGCTGCCGGCTCCACTGCTGCCGGCTTCGCTGCCACCGCTTCCCCTGCTCCCACCACTACCGCTGGTGCTGCTTCCCCCGCTGCTGCCGCTGGCACCGCTACTGCCAGTGCTGCTTACTCTGCTGCTGCCACTACTGCTTCTTTAACTAGTTTCAGAGGCTGGGAAGTCAAAAGTTCAGGGAACACATCTGGTGGTGGTGACAATGACCCAAGGGTCTCACATGACAGAAAATAGCAGAGAGAGAGAGAGAGAGAGAGAGAGCTGCTTTGTCTTTCATGTTGTAAAAATCTCTTCTCCACACATAACATTATAGATACTCCTATTCTTTCTCCCCTGTCCATCAAAACTTCTTAAAAAGCTGCTTGTAGTCTGTGTCTCCAGTTTCTCTTTTAAACTCATCAATTCATTGAGGCAGTTTTTGTGAATGTGACCATTGACCCTGTGTTGCTGAATCCTGTAGTCAGTCTTAAGTTTTCAGTTTACTCAACCTCCGTTATACATATATGACCACTTCTTTCTTGAGACTCTCCATTTCCTTTTTTGAAGAATGTCTTTTTTGTGTGTATGGTCTTACTCGATGGACAGAGACATAGAGAAACATAGCCAATATGAGTTAAAAGGGCTAATTTTTAAGACATAGACCTCTTTGACTAAGAATTGGCTTATACTATTGGTGGGTGGGGAGGGAAAGGGGAAGGTGGGCAGGTCTGAAATCAATAGGGGAGGCCAGAAAGTTGTTAATTCAGGAAGGAGTTAATGCTGTAGTCTTCAGTCCAAAATCTGGAAATGTTGACACAGTGGGAGCTCAGGAAGGAATTAATGACCAGTCTTTATTTTTTTTTATTGGTTATGAATAGTCAGAAGATACAAAAATGATTGTCACACCTCATGCCCAAGATGTGAAGACCAGATCCATACTGGCAGCATGCCCTTTACTCCAAATTGTGTTTGTACCCCATGTCCTACACCCAATTCTCCCCAACCTCTCTCCTTTCCCTCTCCCCCTTACCCCACACTCCACTTTGTATCCCAAGGTATGTTCTCTCCCTCTGCAAGTACAATGCACCACTGTGGTCTTTCTTTCCTTCCTTTTTTCTCTCTTAGCTCCCACTTATGAGTGAGCACATGTGGTATTTATCCCTCTGTGCTTTGCTTATTTCATTCAATATAAATTTCTCCAAGCTCATTAATGTAGTTGCAAATGGTAGAATTTCATTCTTTTTTATGGCTGAGTATTCCATGGTGTATATCTACCACAGTTTCCTTATCCAAACATCCATTGATGGACATTTAGGTTGGTTCCGTGTCTTGGCTATTGTGAATAGAGCTGAGATGAACACAGGAGTGCAGGTATCCCTTCGACATGATGATTTCCATTCCTCTGGGTATATACCCAGAAGTGGGTTTGCTGGATGATATGGAAGATCTATGTGTAGTTGTTTGAGAAACCTACATACTGTTTTCCATACTGGTTGTACTAATTTACATTCCCACCAAAGGTTCAAGCATGGTCTGTTCTCTCCACACACTCACCAGCATTTGTTATTCACCGTCTTTTTGATTATTGCCAGTTTAACTGTTGTGAGACGGTATCTCGAAGTAGTTTTAATTTGCATTTCCCTGATGATTAGTGATGTTGAGCATTTTTTCATGCACCTGTTGGTCATTTGTATGTCTTCCTTTGAAAAATGTCTAGTCAGCTCCTTTGCCATGTTTTAATTGGTATTTTTTTTTTTTTTTTTTTTTTTTTTTTTTTTTTTACTGTGTAATTGCTTGAGTTCCTTGTATATTACGGATATTAATCCCATGTTGGATGCGTAGTTAGCCAAAATTTTCTCTCATTCTGTAGGTTGTTGTTTCACTCTATGGATTGTTTCATTTGCTGTGCAGAAGCTTTTTAATTTGATGTAGTCTTATGTGTTTATTTTTTCTTTTGTTGCTTGTGCTTTTGGGTTCATGTTCATAAAGTCTCTGCCCAGACCTAGTTCCTAAAGTGTTTCACTTATATTTTTCCTTAGCAATTTTACAGTTTCGGGTCTTATACTTAAGTCATTAATCCATTTTGAGTTGATTTTAGTATATGGTGAGATGTACATATCTAGTTTCATTCTTCTCCATATGGATATCCAATTTTCCCAGCACCACTTGTTGAAGAGGCACTTTTTCCCCAATGTAGATTTTTGTTGCCTTTGTCCGATATCAGATAGCTGTAAGCCTCAAGAGTGATTTCTGGGTCTCAATTCTTCTCCACTGGTCTCAGTGTTTATTTTTATGCCAGCACTATGCTGTTTTGGTTGCAATAGCTTTGTAGTATCATTTGAAGTCAGGCAGAGTTATGCCTCTGGCTTTACTTATTTATATATTTTTGCTCAGGATTGCTTTAGCTGTTGGGGGTCTTTTGTTGTTCCATATGAAAGGTAAGATTTTTTTTTTCCATTTCAGCAAAGAAGGTCACTGGTATTTGGATGGGGATTGCATTGAATCTGTAGATCATGTTGAGCAGTTATAGACATTTTCACAATGTTAATTCTTCCAATCCAAGAGCATGGAATATCTTTCCATCTTTTTGTGTCTTCTTTAATTCCTTTCAGTAGTGGTTTGTAGTTCTCATTGTAGAGATCTTTCACCTTCTTGGTTAAGTTGATCCCTAGGTATTTTATCTTTTTGTGACAATTGTAAATGGGCTTACTTTCTTTATTCTCTTCCTGTTAATTCATTATTTGTATATATAAATGCGAATGATTTGGGGACATTTATTTTGTATCCTGCAATGTTACTGAAGTTATTAATCAGCTCTAGGGGTTTTTTGATAGAGTCTTTAGGCTTTTCTATATACAGCATTATGTCATCTGCAAATAGAGACAGTTTGACTTTGTCTTTTCCAATTTGGATTCCCTTTATTTCTTTCTCTTGCTTGATTACTCTGCCTCATACCTTCAGTACTGTGTTAAATAGAAGTGGTGAGAGTAAGCATCCTTGTCTTGTTCCTCTTCTTAAGGGAAAGACCCTCAGTTTTTCCCCTTTCAGAATGATACTGGTGGTGGGCTTGTCATAAATGGCTTTTATTGTGTTGAGATACTTTCCTTCTATACCTAATTGTTGAGAGTCTTTATCATGAAGGATGTTGAATATTGTCAAATGCTTTTTCAGCATCTATTGAAATAATCACATGGTCTTTGTCCTTGAGTTTGTTGATGTGATGTATCACATTTATTGACTTTCATATGTTGAACAATCCTTGCATCCCTGGGATGAATCCCACTTGACCATGGTGTATAATTTTTTTAACGTGTTGCTGTATTCTGATTGCCAATATTTTATTGAGGATTTTTGCATCTATGTTCATCAAGGATATTGGCCTATAATTTTCTTTTTTGAGGTGTCTTTATGTGGTTTGGGTATTAGAGTTATATTGGCTTCATAGTCTTGAGGCATAACCTTCTTCTCATGAAAACCTGCTTTTGCTCATGAGGTCTTCACCTGGTTGGATGATGCTCACCTACGTTATTGAACAGCAATCTCCTTTACTTAAATTTGACTGATTGTGGATGTTAACCACATCTAAAAAATACCTTCCCAGCAAAACCTACACTTCTGTTGGTGTAAGTGACTGGGTACTATAGAGTTTAGTCTAGTTGACATGTAAAAGCAACCATCACAGTCTCATTTGCAGATTTTTTTTCTCATCCCCCAAATCTCTAAATGTTAGAAGGCCCCAGGCTCAGTCTGTAGAACTTGTCTCTAACTTCATTCACTCTCTAAATTATTTGACCCATCTCTTGTCTTTAAGTAACACCTCTGTGCTGGCGACTCCAATTTTACTTTTCCAGGCCAGTCTTCATTCCTGCCTGAGCTCTAGGCATATATTTATAGATTTCTACCATTATGATTGATAGGATGTCTATTAGAAATCTCTCCTTTAACATGGTTAAAATTGAGTTTCTGATGTCCCACATGCCCATAACAAAAGACATTACTCTTTTCTCAGTGCATCTCAGTAAATGGCAACCATATTTCTCCAGTTGCCAATCAAGTGCATTTTCCATATCAGCACTTTTCACTCGAATTGTCTCTGCTCCAGTGTTCTCCAGAATGTCACCAAAGGTTATTTTCTCATCTCCATATGGTCTCTAGTGAAATGTCACTTTGTAATGAGTGCTTCTTTGAGTGCCCTTTCAACATAGCTTCTAACCTTCCCCCCAAAATATGCACAAACACACACACGAACATGCACTTGTATCTGACACTCAATAAACCAATAAACCCATTGCATGGCTTTGCTTTTTTTCTCAAATCAGGGATGCTAATTTGATGTGTTACTTATTAATATATTATAGACATCTGTTTGATTGTTTTCTGATCTCCTGGTGGAACGCAAGCTCCTCAATGATGGGGATTTTGTTTGCTTTCATTCATTGCTGCATCTCTAGTGCTATGAACCTGTCTGGCACATATCAGACCCACAAAAAGTACGTGTAAGTTAATGTTAACTGATCACTAGCTCCTAATCCATGTATAATCAATGAACCTTTTCAAAAGCATGAAAAAAGAAGAAAGAAATTGGAGAGAAAGAATGGCAGAGGGGGGAAGAAAAAATAGCTGATAAGAGGGAAAGGATAAAGAAGGCAGAAACCCATCTGTAAGTAGTGTGATGAGCTTTCTTTCAACTCTCATCCCCTTCTTTCATGTCCTTCTTTCCTGGAATGGAGAGGGCGGGGTGGGGTCTTGGAAAAATGGAGCACAGAAAGAAAGATTTAGCTGTTGTAACACAGTAAATTATCCTATTAGGAGGGGTCAATATTTTAACAAAGCAAGAGTTGATTGGCTAGTCTTGTACATATCTCACTTTGAAGAATTTGAAAGTCTTAAAGAACTTCTTCAGTCAAATAAGTTGAAGGACGTTGGGGCCACTTCCCTGGGAAGGAGCCTGGGAACTACAGTAGTTATTAGGACTAAAGTAAAAAGAAAGCCATACCAAACAAACAGTCCAAACAGTAAAATTAAAAAGAAAAGAAAAAAGAATGGCCAGAGGTTAATTTGCAATGAACTCTGTATGAACTAATGGACACTGTAACAGGAATAGTAAATGAATGTTTTGCACCATCCATATCAAATCTAATTCTGCTTCTTCCACTACCCTAATTCTTTTCCAGTTGACTAAAGCTCCTCTACCATGAGTCAACTTTTGAATGACCCACTCATTTTTAAGAGGTACATCAAACATTTGATTAATATGTTTGGAACACGAATATGGTTCTCCAGAGTCTTCTTCCTGTACTGTAGGCAAAGAAGTAACTGTTACTGTGTTAAGTTCTAGTTGAATTGAAAGCATGGAAGGCCATTGACAGGCTTTGTTTGTAGCCCTGGTTCTGATCTCCAGAAGTGAGGAAACATTAACCATAGGGCAACCTTTTTAGTTCTCAAGCACCTGACCTATATTTTGAAGGTCAAACTTTAAGAACTTTGAGATTCCTTTCAAATGCTAAAGAAGGAATATTGAATGACACAGCAAAAACTATCTGCAAAAACTATCTCCAAAAGATTCCTGTTATAGAATGTTTAAATTTTTTTTTTAACATGTCTTACTGATCAACTTGGATGGATGAGGGTATAAAAGCCTGTGTGATATGAAATGAATTCATCCATCACTACTTAGCAATTGGATCTTTGAAAAGACTCAGGCTCCCAGGTAAACGTTAGTTAAATATTTCTGAATAGCTACTTTCAATCTCCTTCTCACACTAATACTCCCAGAGACATAGATGGTGTTTGTTCCCCTCATTATTCGAGTCCCTCTGTCCCGGTCACCAAAGTAATAAATAGATCAGAGAGCCAGAGGGACATTGTCTTTTCCTTTCAACTTCTGTTAATTTCCCTCTGATAATTGACTTCTGAAGGGAGCATAGGAAATGGAATACTAATAGTAAAAAAATAAAAATAAAAAATCAGTTGACTTTCTAATGATTTCACATCGCAGAGGGTCCCTTTTGGTTTAGAACACACTTAACATTGCTATCAAGAGGCCCGATTGGAGTCTTGTAGTAAAACTTGAAACATGCTTGGGTGCACCCGTTTTCTTCCCAGGGAGGAGAATGTGACACAGAGCTAGTGTGATATACGGAAGGGAGGGAAGTGTGATATGGGAGGGGGAGGAAGAAGGAGACTGCCCATGTAGAAATATTCCCTCTCACCCCACAGTAACAGTTCTGTCTCCTGATATTATCTGATGAAGGGGAAATCGGTGACATTTAATGTTCATAAATAATGTAAGCATCTCGTTTCGGGTTGGCGGCATTGTCACTGGCTGTCAGAGTCATTTCAGTATCACTCATCTAATCTCAGGACTTTGTTTCCATTGTTTCTTTTTAAAAAGAAAATAGTGTAATGAAAGAGATACCAACCAACAGGCTTTTGTTGGGAAAATCCAGTGGGAGATATAAAAGATGGGGTTGAAAAAGCTAGACTCTCTGGAGGCCTCTGCTTATTAATGGAATATTAATGAGTCCACTGGTGCCCAGCCCCAGCGAAGGGATCTAAGAAAAGGGACATTTGTCACTCTTGTAAAGAATGAAAGGGACAGAAATGCATAATAATGTTATCACTTGTTTGTAGACATAGAGTGATTATATCTCAAACACCATGCAGGTGGCAGAGATTGTTCAAAAAAGAAAAACCTCCTGGGATTAAAATGACAAAGAAACACATCCAATAGCACTGCATCTTAGCACCAAATAGAATAAACATAACATTATCCTCATTTTTCTTATTCATTAGTATTTTAAAATTGGAAACCTACTTTTCCTGTTTAAATAGGAGCTTATTCAAATCGAATGTAAATAGAGATCCACTTTTTTAAAAGTCCAACTTCTGTCCCGTCTGTCCTAGAATATTCATGAATGCAGAGGAGAGTGAATAGTACAATAATGAAAATGGAAGCATGTTTCAAAGCCACCGACCATAAGATATTGAGATTCTTCTTCTTATTTGAAAGTTGCTGAAAGGATTCAGCTCACTTAATGTGCTAATTTAGTAGTTTCTGAAAGTGTTTTTAAACTGATATTCAAATCCTAGAAGCTGTTATCAAATAAATTCGTCCTAAAGTAGCTGGTTCTTCAGATTCTTTGCTAATTTTCAAAATGGATTTTGAAATATAAAATTTCTGCTACCACTTGTCTTTTGGAGACTGGAAATTTGGCCTCTTCTCATTTTGTTCTCAAGAGAAAGGTATTTGTTATAAATTCACATCTCTTATGTTGCAACTTCAGATTGGCAAAAGGGACATGGAAAGTTAGAGTCCCAGTTATCTATGAGAAAAGAATAAGGCCCTCTGCTCTTTGTTGACTACTTTAGATTTTGCATAGTAGTGCTTCCCAGATGCTGGCGGGAGGGAGAAATTGGAAGATCTTGGTTAAAGGGTACAAAATTTCAGATAAAAATAAGTTCTGGGAGGGCCGAGCCCGTGGCGCACTCGGGAGAGTGCGGCGCGGGGAGCGCAGTGACGCTCCCGCTGCGGGTTTGGATCCTATATAGGAATGGCCGGTGCACTCACTGGCTGAGTGCTGGTCACGAAAAAGACCAAAAAAAAATAAATAAATAATAAGTTCTGGAGATCTAATCTACAGCATGGTGACTATTGTTAACAGTACTGTGTTGTATACTTGACATTTGCTAAAAGGGTAGATCTCACCACAGAATAAGTATTCTCCACAAAATAATAAGTATTCTCCACAAAATAAAAAGAGAAAATGTTAATTATGCGAGGTGACGGTTATGTTAATTAGCTTGATTGTGGTGATCATTTGACAGTGTATACACACATCAAAACATTAAGTTGTATTCCTTAAATAAGTACGTTTTTTATCGGTAGATCTCACTCAGTAAGCTGAAAAGAAAATAGAATTCTAAAAGCAAAGAAAAAAATAGAGTAATAAGCTTCCCCAAGGACGCTTGTATTAGCAAGTCAGAATTTCTGGATTAATTTTGGATTTATTAATAGATTTTGTCTCAGAGTAAGTCGTTAATCCCAAATGTCATTGGTGATTGGTTGACAGAATAGACGGCAGGAGAAAGAGATTTCTTCACCAGGAGGGAATGTAAAAGTTGCAAACACTGATTAGAAAAGGGAAATGTACTTTCCAAATGTACAAATGGCCCAGCAATTTAGCACAGACTCAGATGAAGAAGATAAGTCATGCTCAGACTGAAGTACCTTAGGAATTCTCTCTCCTAGAAATAGTGTGCCAGGGTTCAAGATTCATAGGAGAAGTAAGCTACGTTCCCATTTTTCATGGGGAAGTGGTTCCTGATGTGTAGTGAGGATGGGTGTGTGTTAGTAAGAGCCCAAGCCAGGGAGGAAAAACATGGTCCTACATGACCTTTGAGATTCTAGGCAGCTTGGATAGTACTAAATCACTACTCCCTAAATCATATTGTGCCAAGTGGAAAATAAAGCTAATCTTCCAAATGTCAGAATCTCTGCATTTTTCCAAAGAGGTCGGGGCATCTTGGAGAGTATTTCACTGCCCAGCACAAATACACAAAATCGAATTTTCTCTTGGTTTTGAGAAAGCATCTAAGAGTTCAGTACTGTAGTCGATCAGTCACTTCAGGCTGCTCTTCGGAGCCTCTTTTAGGCAACGGAAAGTGGAAAATCCTCTGCATTTTCTCTTCCTCTGCCTCACTCTATTACAGTCCCACATTTTTGATATTAAGGCATAGTCTTGTTTTTGTCTTATAATACTCCTGTAAGTTGCCAATTAGATTGAGGTTCTGTAGCTAGAAACAAAACATTTCAAATTTAATGAACTCGATGATGTTAGCTTGTATCATTTGGTCTCCTACCTTGCGTGGGTTGCCAGGGAGATGAGGCCCCAAATATGATGAACATTATGTAAACAGTAACTCTACAGAAAAAAAAAAAAAAAAAGAATGAAAAAGAAAAAGAAAGAAAAGAAAGGAAAAGAAGAAGGAAAAGTAGGAGAAGAAAATAAGAAAAGAGGGAATCTTTCTTGTTCTTTTTCTCACACACACACATTCACACACTCTTGGCCGTCCATATTCACAGGCTATACATCCACAGATTCAACCAACTGCAGATTGAAAATATTCCCCCCAAATAAACGAATAGATGAATTAAAAATAGCAATACAACAATAAATAATAATACAAATAAAAATGCACTATGCCAATTACTTGCATGACATTTACATGTATTAGATATTATAAGTAAACTAGAGATGATTTAAAATATACTGGAGTATGTGTGGAGGTTATATGGAAACACTATACCGTTTTGTAATGGGAACTGGAGCATAGTGGATTTTGGTGTCTGCGGGGGTCCTGGAACCAATCTTCTCTGGATACCGAGAGACAATTGTACACATATTGAAATCTTCTGAACACAGATGAAAAACATGAAAGTCCTCAATACAGATAGGGCCCAGCACTACTTCTGAATTCATCCAGAAAGTGAACTGAAGCTGTTCATCCCTTTCTTGCTTTCAGATCTTTATGTTTCTTTTTTTCTCTTTCTTCTTCTCTGAATCATGTTTTGCTTCATGTCTCACGTTACTTTTTCTTTCCAGGCACATAATATTGAATATGCTCTAATAAATAATTCTTTAAACATTTGGCCTTATCTGTTTATGAATTTACTATTACTAATTTTCTGCTCTCATAAAACTACAAGAAAAATAAGAGGCTACAAAGTCATTAAATCTGAGTACAAATGCCAGTTTTACTACATAGTGCTCTGTGATTGGGGTCAAATGTTTTTTATTTCTAAGATCAGTTTTCTCATATGTAGAGAGAAGCATCAGCACTAGTCTCTCTGTCTGGAAAGCTCTTCTAGATATTTATACAATTGTCTTGCTGGTATGCAGAGCTAAGTTCAAATATCATCTCCTTTACTTCCCAATTGAAAGTAGCTCTCCTCATCACAGATGCCCTCATTGATTTTCTTTATTGTACCTACCATTTCTTAAAATTACCGTCTTTATTTGTTGTTTAGGTGCTTACCATGTCTCCTTAATGAATATAACAGCTCCATAATAACAGGACCTGTATGTAATTGTTTTACCACTTACATTAGTTACCTACTGCTATGTAACAAGTTACCTTAAAATTCAGTAGCCTAATGTAACATTTATTGCCTCAGAGTTTCTGTGGGTCAGAAACCAGGGTACAGTTTAACTGGCTACTTAGCTTCAAGGGCTTTTATAATGAAGCAATCAAGATGTTTCATCCGAAGTCTCAAGTGGGGTGGGGTCACTCATTTAGCTGCTGGTAAGATTCATTTTCTTGTGCATTGTTGTACTGAGGGTCTCATTTGCTTACAAGTTGTTAATCAGAGGCTTCCTTTAGTCCCTTGCCATGCAGATCTCTACATAGAGCAGGCTACAATGTGGCAGCTGGCTTCCTCAGAGCAAGTATGTGAAGGAAGTCAGAGACAGTTCTAGCAAAACAGAAGTCAGTCTTTTTATACACTATCACTAAAAGGACAGGCCATTAATTTTCCCATATTCTTTTGGAAATCAGCCACTTGCTAGGTCACATAAACCCTTGGGGGCAGGGAGGAATTAAGCAAACTAAATGCCAGGAAGTGGACATTTATTGGGAGCCATGTCAGAAGGTGCCTGTCATACCACTATACCCTCAGTGCATCAAAAAGAGCCTGAATCAGAATTAATACTCATAAAATATTAGCCAAAGAGGAACATCAACAATTCCTATGAAAGGAAATTTTATACCTGTGAAGCCTAAACCCAGTAATCAGTGAGCCGGTTTGAGTTTTAGATATCTTTCAAAAAGTCCTGTGTGTGCTTTCATGATAACGTTTCTTCATTTCTTTTTCTTCTTCTTCTTTTTTTTTTTTGGTGACTGGCTGATAGGGGGATCTGAATCCTTGACCTTGGTGTTGACCTCAGTGTTGTAACACCAACACCAAGACCTAAGCAACTGAGCTAACTAGGGACATTGAGCAAATAATGTTTATCTTCCTGTGAGTCAGACATGTGTTTTTTAATTGCACATCTACTAATGAGACATCAAGGAGTCATCTTCACTATGGTCATTTCATCTCAGAGAAAGTCATTTCTTGAAAGCATAGTACTTATTCTGCAGGTGTTTGCAAGCTTTCCATGTTCCAGGAAATGTATGGGATTTGTTACCCAAATAATACATATTTAAGCTCCGTAATAGATATTTAATAGAGCTTGGATGTGTTGTCCCACCAAAACTCATGTGGAAATTTGATCCTGAATGTGACAGTTTTGCAAAGTGATTGAGTCATGGGGGTGGATCCCTCATGAATAGATTATTGCTCTCACTAGGTGGGGGGATTAGTGAGTGAGTTCTTGCTCTATTAGTTCCCATGAGAGCTGGTTGTTTAAAAAACCCTGGCACCTCCTCTCTCTCTCTCTTGCTTCCTCTCGCCATGTGATCTGCTTTTACCCACCGGCTCCTGCTACTTTCTGCCATGAGTAGAAGCAGCCTGAGGCTTATGCCAGATGCAGCTGTCCCAGAATCTTAAGCCCAATAAACCTCTGTTCTTTATAAATTACCCAGTCTCAGGAATTTCTGTTATAGCAACACAAAGTGGACTAGTACAGTATTCATTATTATTCCAAAGTTATAAAGAAACTGAGACTCAAATATGTTTGTTGAGTCACACAGCTAGAATGTGCAAAAGCCTAGAATTTCAAAATGATGCTCAATTAATGGTAATTTTCTTTTTTGCTTTTTGGGTAATACATACAAAATGTTAACAATTGAAAAATGAGTGAAGGTTATATAGAAAATCTTTGTGGTATTTCTGAAGCTTTATTGGAAGTCTGAGATCATTTCAACATGGGAAAAAAAAAGCAAAAGTAAGTAAAATAAAACACTACCCTCCCCATGATGCCTTTCTGTGGTCTCCCTATAGAACAGAATATAACAACTCTAGCTAGGCAAAGAAGACCCAATGTACAATGTTCTGCAGGACTTTCTGGCCCATCCTCACACACTCTATATCTCTGTCAAGTTACTTGCAGTTGCCAGAATGTGACATATTTTCTTGACGTTGTGCTTTCCTTTCTGTCCCAGAATCTCTTCCCCATCATGATAATGGAGCAAGCTTCTACTTGCCTATCAGGCCAAAGATCATATTCCTTCTGCTCCAGGAAATTCTTTCTGAACACTCCAGGCAGAATTAAGTATGTACTAGTTAGGTTCATTTATTTTTTGTTTTTCTTTCCATTTATTTCTGGATAAATATCTCTGACAAAAGAACTTTTAAGCACATTTGACCCTAAAAACTGTGTAATTTTAAGCAAGGCAGAGATCATAGCACTACTTCTCCCCCTGCCCTATGAAACTCCTGGAGCATATACAGGTTTCATAAATGACCTAATGAGTAGACTTCAAGGTACCAATCAGTAAAATGAAGTTTGAACTTAGTAGGAATATTTATTATTTACCATATACTAGGTTTTACATGCATTATTCTCCAAATGACTCAATGAGGTTAGAGTTATTGTAATCTCTATTTTAAAGATAAGATCATATAAATAAGAAGGAGGGTAGTGGGGATTTGAACCTAGATTTTCTGATGAAACTATCACCTCGATCATATTTCCATATAGTATATTTCCTCTAATGCAACTTTTAATTATCTGGTCCTACCATTTATTAGATCCATATAAAGGTCACCTATCATGTATTACCATGCCTACATTTCTTTTAGAAAAAGATAAACAATTCAATTACTTCTATTGTTCTTAGGCTGACCACAAATTTTCCAAATTGATAAACTTATGTGAATTCCTCCAAGATAAAAGGTCTTAGGCATAAAGCGTGCATTCCTTTTCTTCGTATTCGTAAGTACAATTGCCTGGTTGTCTCTTCCTTTACCAGATCTGCCTGTTAATTCTTTTTTTCTAAGCTCTTAGCATCATAGGGTAACCTTAAGTGAGTGACATTTTCAAGTGCTTTATATTCTAGGCCTCAGGATCAGATGTTGCCATTTTCAGAGACAGCTGTAGCTCGACTCACGAAAGGCCACGTATCTTATAAAAGAAAGAGTCATTGTGAGGTAAGCTGTTCATAGCCATATGCCTGATTCCTTCCAGGTGCAATAGGAACAGGACCTATTCAGATGCCTCTCTAGGTTGGGGCCTGCTTATTTATTGGTCCGACTCTAGACATCCTTTTGGTTCAATTTATATAATTTCATTATTTATTGCTATTTATTTTTACAGTTTACACATTTCTTGTGTGCCAGATACTGTACTGACAACTGGACTTAGAAAGATAATAGGACAACCTTTGTCCTTCAAGATATTCACAATCCTATGGAAGAGCTTAACTTCTGCATAGTTTTTATTTTTTTTTTAATTTCAAAACTTTTCTTTGTGCTCTAATTGCTGAAAACTTCTTATTACATCTTTGTTGATTTTCTCTTCTGTCTCTTCCATTAGTTCTGCCTCAATGGGAACACCTGGTCTAGTTATTCAGGTTGCTCTTTCCATCTCTTCTTAAGCATGGTGTTCTGTACTATTTCTTGATCTTATTCTGTTCCCCACAGAGTGCTGGAGCAGGTTGTGAGGTTTATTTCAAGTACTCAAGTATATACCCCCCCTCGCCCTCCACCTCCGCTCCACAATTGGTTCTAGCTGTATAAACCCAAGAGGATGCATTGCACCACTCTTTGTCCTAGGAATGTGTTTTTTCTTATGAGGACACAGCTTTGCTTTTTAGCCTGAAAGAGATGTTATATATCTTAGAAACATAGAAACAGAGCAGAATGTATTAGTAAGTTTTATCCAGAGAAACAGAACCAATAGGAGATAGATAGATAGACAGACAGACAGATAGATAGATAGATAGATAGACAGATAGACAGATAGATACAGAGAAAGAGAGAGGGATTTATTATGAGAAATTAGCTCACATAATTATGGAGGCTGAGAAGTTCCATGATTTGCCGTCTGCATGCTGGAGAACCAGGAAAGCCAATGGTGAAAGTCCTGTCCAATTGAAGGCCCAAGAATCGGGAGTGTCAGTGTCCAAGGTCAGGAGAACATGGTTGTCTTAGCTTAAAAAGAGACAGTGAATTTGCCCTTCCTCTGCCTTTTTGTTCTATTTGGGTCCTCAACATATTGCATAGTACCCACCCACATTGGTGAAGCTAATCTTTATTCAGTCTATTGATTCAAATGCTAATCTCTTCTGATTTGAACACCCAGAAATAATGTTTTGCCAGCTATCAGGGTGTCCCTTAGCCCAGTCAAATCAACACATAAAATAAACCATTGTGGATATGTAGTTTCCTCTTTACCCTACATTCCTCAAAAATATTAACTCAACACTTTATGTCCAATGTACTTAAACATCAAATAATGTTGCAAATGGCCAACAACCACCAAGAATTTTATTACTATGTTTCTTTTTAATCCATTTTCTTGAGATATGATTGACATACAAAAAGCTATACATAATTAATGTATCCACCTTGGTGAGTCTGGAAACTTCATCACTACAGTCTATGCCATGAACATACACATCCCACCTTCCTCCCACCTTCATTATTTACTATTATTATTATCTTTTTTTGTACGAGGAAAGGGACTACAAAGCATAAGTGTGGCAAGGGGTCATACACGTTTCAGGTCTGGAACAATCATATAATCAACCAAAAGTAATGATTAGGTCCTAATGGACTTGCCACCATCCAATATTCATGACTTGGGATCCCTTTCCTTGTATTCATAAAAAGTATGTATGGGATAGCATTGGCAATTATGCAGCAATACAAGTGGGGGAGATGAGTTTAACCACATGGTTTATGAGAAGGGATTACATCAAAACCTTTTGTGAGCCATACTCTTATGGCCATTTGATAGGAATTAGTCACAGAGAGCAGTACCGTCAAAAATAAGTCCTTCTGAGAACAAGGATGGATGTAACCACATTCTATGCAGATTTTATTTTTATTTCCAAATATTTATTGAAAAAGGACCATGTGCTGAAATACAATGTGAGTGTACATACAATTACCACTAATAAAATTTCTGCTGTATCATAAGGTGTTGCTTTGTGTTGATTCACCCCTACGTATTTGTCACCCCACTTCCCCTGGGTGACGGAGATGCAAAGTATTACTCAAAGCCCATCTCTTCTAAGCAGTGAGAAACCCCGAAGTGGTTAACTTCCCCGGAACCCTCCAGTGAGAGAGATCCCTTCCTCAGGAAATTAACTCCGAATTGGGGTTCTCTTCCTGCATTTATTTTCCAGACCAGGAAGTTACAGGAAGAGAACATAGGTGGGGTTATAGTTTAACAATATAGGCTGGTAACTTCCAGTGAAACAAGCCAGATGATGTTCCAGTAGACGATTAAGTGATCTTACAGCAACTTCTCAGTATCTTTACATAACAATCAGTAACTAGTCTGTCCTTGAGCCAGCAACTTTGCTGTGCCACAAATCTTTATCTTACACCAGAGACTTTATAACCTGAGGAAAATTTCCAGTCCTCCACAAGGTCAATATTTGAAACTGCAAGACTTTGGAAAACCAGGCCCTGTGAAATACATGTGCTTTACAGTATATTCCGCAAGTAAGTATAGTATAAGAGACATATAACAAGTAAACAAGAAGCATAGGCTATAAAAATTGCTATGAATAAAAGAAATAGGGGACTAACATAAAATTTCTGGGAGACTTACTTTAGATAGAGTGATCTGTAATGGTTTCACTAAAGAAACAATATTAAAACTGATATATAAATGGTGAGATAGAGCTGGACAAGCCAAGAAAGGATATAATATCACTCTGAGTAGAAAATACAGCACGTGTAAAAGGTCCTACAGTATGTAGTTAGTGACCAGGTCTAGATGGATATGATATGAGGTCTGAGAGTCTAAAAAGAGACCTTTCCTTCAGAGCCTCATAGGAGTTTGAATGGGTATAAAATGGATTGGAAAGTTTTGAATTATTTTTAGGTATTTAGTAGGCATAATGTAAACTTACATTAAACAATACTGTACTATTGCCACAGTTTGTGCCACGGATTGGGGGCAAGGAGTGGCAAGATTGTTAGAAGAACAATTGGGAGACTTTTGCAGGTTGGGTTTGCCAGAAATGAGACCCTAAGACAACTAGGGAGTGCTCTTAGGAATAACATCTATGGAGAGAAAGGAAAAGACATAGCATTGTGCCAATAAAAAATTTATGCTGTGATTCAGTCTCAGTAGAAACTTCAGGCAATCTATGTGGAACACTGAATTTAGGAAGATCACTCAATGCCATCCCAAGTTGAGGCAAAGAACTAGGTTTTTCCACCCCTAATAGGTCAGTCATTGGACATAGGCTGCTACAGGAGAGGGTGTGAACTTGGGGGAGGTGACTCACTTCAGTGGAGGTAATTCAGAAAGGTGGTTAACCCACAGACTGTCTGCCAATAGCCCTCTTGGAAACTGATCATGAATCCTTAAGCCTTAAAGGGAGACCTGGCATTTTCACCACAATCCAGTTTTGGTGGGAGGAACTAATTCAGAATTCTGAAGGATCTCTCTTGTTGGGGAGGTTTAAAGGAGGAGAGGTGCTAGGAGAACAGCTGCCCTGATGGAGCTCATTTCAAAGCCACAATGTATACTGGTCTCGCTCCCCTGTAATCTACTTTATATTTCTCTTACCATCAGTTATTACCTCTGAAGATCTTAGTAGTTCTACTAGAGTTGTGACAAAGACCCTTACTTCTGAGGAGTCTGTG
Organism: Cynocephalus volans; assembly: GCF_027409185.1. Classification (NCBI taxonomy): domain Eukaryota; kingdom Metazoa; phylum Chordata; class Mammalia; order Dermoptera; family Cynocephalidae; genus Cynocephalus; species Cynocephalus volans. Next base: position 69,271,818 of record NC_084469.1, read on the forward strand.
TCCTTTTTTGCATGCTCTTCTCAGACTGGATTTGCTACACTTGTCCATTTACCTACATAATTTATCAAGGGGGAATCAGAGATACCCAAGTAGGTCACCTGGGTATAAATACAAATATATTTACTCCCTGTTCCCATAGTGTCACATCAGCCCTACTTCCACCTGAAAGAGTCAATTATCTCTGCGGGCTCCTTGACAAAAGTATCCCACAGGGTCCAAATAGCTTATAGTCCATCAGGACTCTTGCTGTGTCTCCCAGCAGAAACAGTCTCACTTTGGGAACAAGGACATCCAAAACTATTGAGCCAAGGAATATGGAATGAGAGGCTCAAATTCCTCAAGTAGGTCATTGGAAATGGCAGTACATGGGGCCACTTCTGTTTACACCTCACCGTTCCCAGACCTGTGCACTTCTGCTATTGGGAAAGGGTACACACACAACAACTTGTGAAGTTCATTGACTTGAAGTGTGTTCTGAAGCCTGGAAAATATTACAAAAGTGTCATTATTGAGCTGGTTCTTCAGTTGAACCATTCATAAATCAGTCCATCATTCTATCAGGCCAGCTACTTCAGCCTATGTTATAGGAGCCAAATGATCACTTTCTCACCTCCTTTACTGCAAAGTGGATCCCTTGGTCTGACACCAAGATACCGGAGTCTGTGTCAATGGATCAGATACTCTATTCAGCCATCAATACATAATATGGTAATACAATACATAATACATAAAATACGTAATACATATGTAATACATAATATATAATAATGATAACACATAATGTATAATATGTAATACATATGTAATCAACATATAATAAATAGTACATAATACAGCAGTATTGACTCAGGCCCTCAAAGCAAGCAAGTCAATCCCATGCCCAAAATATGTGCCAAGATGAATTGTTACCTTTTCAAAATATGAGGAGTCCAATAGAATCAATTTGACATGAAGTGACTAGTTGGTCACTTTAAGGAATGGTGTAGTTTCAGGGATTCATCATTGGTCTCTATTGCTGGAAGACTAGATATCTGACAGAAGCAATAGCTAAATTGAACTTGGTAAATGGAAGTCCATGCTGTTGAGATCACATGTAACATTCAATCCAGCCACCATGTCTATTCTATTCATGTACACATTGTGCCCAGCTCTGGGTAGCTGGTGGAGGTAGGAGTGGGGAAATTTTTGCATTAAGGTGAAAAATGGCCTCTGAAGATATCAGACCATAATCCTTGAAACCTGTAAATATTACCTTAATTGGACAAAAGGGTCTCACAGATGTGTTAAAGGTAAGAATCTTAAGAAGAGATATTTCTTGATTATCCAGATGAGCTCTAAATGCCATCACATGTATCCTTATAAAAGAGAGGCAAAGGTAGGTTTGAAACACACAAAGAGGAAAAGGCAGTATGATGATGGAGGCAGAAATTAGACTGATGCAGTCACAAATCAAGAATGCTAGAGGCCACCAGTCATTGAAAGAGGAAAGAAAAAGACTCTTCTCCAGAGGAGCATCATTTTGCCAACACCACCTTAATTTTGGCCAGTGATACCGATTTCAGACTTCTTGTCTTTAGAACTGTGAGAAAATACATTTCTGTTGTTTGTAACCACAGTTTGCAGTAATCTGCTGCAGCCACAGGAAACTGACATAAATTATGGAAAGCAGATGTAACAGAGACTGGCTGATGTTAAGTGACTATTTATTTTTTTCCTGGAAGGCTATTGAATACTTCTTCTGTACTAGAGGCACACTGCCTGGGAATAACATATAATACAATAATTTCTCTTTTTATGTTCATTCATATGTGCCCATCCCCACTCGTCTACACCAGACTTTCTCATTCCTTCTCTTACAATTTTCTGCCTTTCAGGCTTCTAACTAGTCTGCCAAGCCATTCTCCCCTGCTTAAGAGTCTATATGTACTCTAATCTTAGAACACTACTCAGGTCACCCAAGGTAAATGACCAACTGTCCCACTTAAATTTATTGCCCTTGGGAAGAGTTCCTGTCACCACGCTCTTCCTAGGTTGTTTCAGAACAGGGCAATTGTCATTCATTTTTGGCTTGTACCTATATAGTGAGTTCACATCCATCAATTGGTCATAGGCATATCCCATGTGACAATAGTTATGGATTGAAGGAACTATTACAACAGTAAAGAATGTGAAATGGGGGGTGGGACTAGGTTACCTACTTGTACAGCTCACTTGTGCCTTCTGGTCCTGTTTGAGCTTGATCTCAGAGATATTGCTTTGACCTTACTTGCTGCTGGACCAGCCAGACCATATGACTTGTTGGATCTGACAGTGCCCAACTCATGATAGGCACTTCTAGTTTTATGGTAACTTGACATTCTGTGGTCAGGTGTTCTGTCTCTACCAGATCCCAGTAGCATACCTGGAACTGATTTTCATTGCAGATGGGATAGATTTGCTCCAGAATCCTAGGGATCTGCATTGTGATTCTCCCAATAGGACTATCCTTAAGTTCCCTTGAGCATATGATGCCATCACTGATACCTTCAATAACATGAGACCTGACAGAAGAAAAAATCTAAGATGCAGAGTAATGATGTTGACCTGCTAAAGAGCTTTTTTCTGCTCTGGACTCAACTAAAATCTATCAGCCTTCATCATTATCCAGTATATGAAGTAGACTCCCCAGGTATAAAATAAGCCATTGCAGAATCTTTAAAGGCTTTTAAACATTAGGTATCCTTCTTCATGATGGAAGAAGTAAGATGTGATATATTTTTCTTCACTGTTGAGAGGATATCCAGGAAAGCTCAAGACTATTAGACATCTAATTTTTGAATAATGTGGTAGGACCCTGAATATTCATAGAGTTTATATCTTGCTCATTGGAAAGCACATATCTTATCAAAGCCTCCAGTGTACCAGCCATTCCTTGCTTTCTGGTCTGCTTAGCAAAACATGATCAATATATTGATTTAGCACATTGTTTTATAGGACATACAGCTAATTCTGGTCCACTTGGACTTTACTACAACAGAATTTGGGACAGTTAACATATTCAAGATGTAAATGTACACTGTTCATTATGGAAATCTGAACTATTTCTGATCCATTTTCCTAATAAAGATAAAAATACATTTTCCAGATCAATGGCTGTATATCATGTATCTGAAGTCATGTTAATCTGCTCTAACAAAAATACTACATCTGTTACTACAGTTCTGGTTTTGTGTACTACTCTATTGAGTTTGTGTTAGTTCACTGTCATCTCCCAATGGTTTTGCAGAGGCCAGTCAGGTTGGTGATTTAAATGGAGATGATAGGAGAAGATACAATTTTCCCTCATCTATTAGGGTTTTAAGAGTGACCCTAACTTCTACTTCTTCTCCCCAAAATATGATACTGTATCAGATCTGACAGGGAAGGCAGGCAATTTTAAAGGCTTTCACTGGGGCTTCCCCACTATGCTATCTTTCACCTCCCCTCCAGGAAAACATTATAGTGGCTGTAGCAATGATAAATTACATATATTCTAATTGTACCTTCAGGAGGGAAAAGCCACTGAGTAGGTATGTGAATCCACTAGACCCACTGTAGACCTTGGCCAGGACCCCATTTAATGTCAGGTCCTCATAATGCCCCAATAAAACATGTAAGACTTGATGCTGCTTCAGATATTCAGGTGGCAATGTCATTTTGGATCCTGTATTTAATAGTCTTCAAAATGTCTAGATATTCCCTTTACCCAGTGTGTAATTACCCAAGAAAATAGAAGCAGATCCCTTTGGGGAAGGAATGCTGGAATTATTACCATGTACCCTTGTTGGAGAGTGCTTTCTGTCATATATCTGGTCTCTTTTTCAATAATTTCCATATATAAAAACTGGCTCAGCTATAGAAACCAGGCAGAGAATCATGATATTGTATTGGAGCAGTTATCCTCATTTTTCTGATACTCCATCCCCGGTTTTGTTTTTGTTTTTGGTAAATACAGTCTTTTGATTATACAGCTATGATGGCTGTCGTCTATGTTGCCCCTAGGGACACTATGTTCTTCCTATTAACCAGATCAATGACTCTCTGTGAGACAGCCATCCCCTCTGGATGTCACCTTAATCTCGCTACTCATTAAAATAATTAAATCTGGCCTTTTCTGGTTAAGAATTCCATCCTATCTTTTCTCTTGTTATCACTAAACATAGTTCTATATTGGAGTCTCTTACTATCTGTCCTCGCCTACAGAGGAGAAACACTTAGTGATACTGGTGACCCTTTTGCTTTGGTAAATGATATAGACTTCAGTCCCCAGTTAGAGCCTTCTTCTTTTACTCAAAGCTTAAATCTTGCTAATTAGAATTCAATGATTTCTCTAGAACATACACACACATGCATGCACACATACATACATACACACCCCCCTCACCCACCACCATTTTGAAAGATGTGCAATTATTTTAAGCCCAGTAAAAAGTGAACACTATATATTTTAAGGACTGTCATTGAAGTATATATCTATGATGATATACAGTGATGATATCTGGAAATCAGGAGCTATACAAAAATCAAGTCTAATAGGTAGAAATCAAGTTTAATAAATAGAAATATAGGTAGACAGACTGATATAGATAATTTTGCAATTTTAGACATGAGGAGAAAATAGCAGATAAAGTTGGGAAATGGATTAGATTGAGAAGTCTAGATAAATGACAGGAGCTGTTGAAAGGTTTTAGTCAGGGAGGATGCTATGGATATGGATCAAATGTGTCCCTCAATAGTTCATGTTTTGGAAACTTGACCCCCACTGTAAGAGTGTTAAGAGGGTGAGAAATCCTACTGTGGTAATTGAAATGTGGGGCCTTTAAGAGGTGATTAGATTGTGGAGACTGTGCCCTTGTGAATAGATTGATCCATTCATGGAGTAATGGGCATGGTTGTGATGGCTTTAAAGAGAGAGTAAGTGAGAAGTTAGCTCTCTCCTGCTCAATCCATTCTCGCCATGTGACACCCTGGTCACCACAGGACTCTGTAAATTTCCCATCAAAAAGAGAACCTTCATCAAATGTGTTCCCTGGACTTTGGACTTCCCAGACTCCAAAAGGGTAAATAATAAATAGCATTTCTTTATAAATTACCCATTTTCAGCTAGTCTGTTATATGCAACAGAAACAGACTAATAGAGAGGAGATAAACTTGACTTGTATTTTCAAATAAAGTGGGGTGCGATAAGGGAGAGGGGTGCGATAAGGGAGAGGGAGGTATTTTAAATGAGGGATAATAAGGTTTTTGGCTACTGTTTCCACTCTGTGAATTATTCTTCATTGATAAGTGAGGCATGACTTACAGAAAAATTCAAAGCTTTGAAAAGGTTTCAGTTACATTTGGGCTCCTTTACAAAATTTGGAAAATGAGAGATGGGTTGACAGCTGGTGTGTGGGGGGAGGAGAGTAAAGGTCCTGCCTCATTTAACAAGGATTTAGTGATCATTAAAGGGTAGGTGTGGACAGAGCACATCTGCAAAACTAATTGCATACTTTGAAAACTTCAGGGGGATGATTTTAGCCATACTTATCTCCACTTCAAAATCACTGTCAGCTAAATGGACATAGTTTAAGCCATCACTTCCCATAGAGCTGTGGGGACTGGTTCATGAAAATTGAGCAGGCTAATCTAGGAAGTAACTTCAAATTAATAAATAAATCCTGATATTATGTAGATTGATATGCTTATTTCAGACTCTTGAGAAAATGCAAGAATTTGTGGGGTAATTTTTAAAGAACTATTTCAGCTGCTTGATTTAATGATCTATTTTTTGAGCTTAAAAGAAGAGCAACTTCAGAGGCCCATTTCCCTTTCAAGAGAAGGATTAAATAATCTTAAAGTAGTTTGATGTGCAGTTTATGTGTGCATTTTTTATCTAATCAGCCAAACAAATATAATTAATTCAGACAGTTGTCTCTATGGTTTTGGCGCCTGGTAGGAGCTGTATCATTACAAATGCAAATATGTTCTTAAAATAATGAGAATGTCATTATCACCCTTTATTCATTTACGTGGCCAGAGAGAAATACCATTTATTATGGAAGTGGCTTTTGTAAACTATACAGAAAACATTAACTACTTTGCTTGAACAGGACATAAGTCTAGCTGTGACTTTCTCAGGTGTCACAGTGTTGCTAATGGGACATGCAGGTGAGGGGTATATTGTAATGAAATAGGCACCGGACCAGTCATTGGACTAGAGATTTTTCTCTTCTGCCTCTGTGTGCTGTAGGGAGGTTCTTTAACACCTCTGAGGCTTCATTTAAACAGACACAAATTCTTTCTACCCTTCCTGCCACAGAAGAATGTTGTAAAGATCAGTTAATATTCACATGTAAAGTATGGATGCTATTAATCACATAGATTGTGCATGTGTGTGCTTGTGTGCTTCGTTTGTGATTTCTCACTTTATTCTTAGTCCAATGCTCCCAAGCTGGGTTTTTTTTGATGCTCTCAGAGTATAAGTTCAGGATATCTTTTTACATTTCTTTGGTTATGTTTTAAATTCCACCCAATTTCTCTCTTTAGAACTTCCTTTCTGGGACTTGTTGCTACTCTTATACTTTTTTTTTTTCTTCATGTATTTAAATTTTGATTGCTTCTAGGGAACATCCTCTTTGTTTCCAGGCACAATCAAGCCCTCCCCAATACTACAATTGTTTGCTCATGACTGTAAGTCACTGCAAGTTACCTTTCTTCTGCCTTTGGGGTCAAATGGCAATCTGTACTAATTGTCACCACTCTTCCAGTTCTAGTCACTAATCAAGCAGGAATCTGCAGCACAATTTTACTGATATTGTTCCATATTTTAATAGTCAAAAACACATGGTTTGTCTCAGCCTCATAGAATTTTCTGCAGTATTCAAGACAGCAACCAGTTCCTACTTCTAAAAAACTACAGACCTAAAATCTTTGTAGTAAATACTGGTGTAAACACTATTTGTTTCAAACATGGAATATATGATTTAGTATTCTAGACAGAAGTAAACATTAATAGCCACTGTCATTATTTTTTCTCTTAAAGTTCATAACATAATATTAGTGAGGAATATTTGTTGTTATATTTTTATATTGTTTCATTTTTGTTGTTATTTTCCAATTGGAAAACAGAAGAAGCTGCAGAGAAACTGTTTTGATGTGCAAAATTAGACAGAGTCCTAAAACATTTTTCATGTTAGAAATGGATTATTGAGGGGAAAGGTAAAACAAACTATGATTTAATAATAAGGTACATGAAAAGTACCAAGATATAATATAATGTAGATCTTAATAAATTACTTTAGAATCAGAAAGAACTCTATTGGATTCCCCATTTTTCTACTTTCTAGGTCTAAATCCTTGGGTGAGTTACATAACCCTTTTGCATTAGTCCGTTTTCTGTTGCTTGTAACATAATAACTGAAACTGGACAATTTTTTTTTTTTTTTTTTTTTTTTTAGATATTTCTTACAAGTTTGGAGGCTGGGAAGTCCATGGTCCAGGGGGTGCATCTGGTGATGACCTTCTTCTAGGTGGGAACTCTATATAGGGTCCCTTGACGACCAGGGTGTCAATGGTAGCAATGACCAGTGTATCAATGGCAGGTTATCAATGGCAGGGTATCAATGGCAGGAATGGCCAAAGCCCTCTCATGTGTTCTCCCTATAAAGCTACCAGTCCATACCCATGATGACTCATGAATGGATTAATCCACTCATGAGAGCACAGTCCTCACAACCCAATAACCTCTTAAAGACACCCATCTTTCAAATACCATAATCAGATTTCCAACCCTCTTAACACTGTTATAATAGGGATCAAGCTTCCAACACATGAACTTCTGGGAGACTCATTTGACCCATAGCATTCAGCCTGGCCCCCAAATTCATGTCCTTCTCACATGTAAATACATTCATTCCATCCCCAAAGTGTTTACTTGTTTCAACTCAAAAGTTCAGTCTCATCTGTGGAATGCTGCCTAGATACAATGGTGGAACAGGCATAGGGTACATATTCCTATTTTAAAAGCAAAAAAATAGGCCAAAAGAAAGGGGTAATAGGTTCCAAGCATGTCCAAAACCCAGAAGGGCAGGCAATAAATCTTAAAGCTGAAAAACAATCTTCCTTGACTCCATGTTTGGCATGCTCTGCACACTGGTGTGGGGGTTGGACTCTCAAGTCTTTAGGCAGCCATACTCCTGTAGCCTTCCTGGGCTCAGCCCATGCTTTAGCTCCCCCATGTTGGCATTGCACACTGGTAGTTCTACAATTCTGGGGCCTCAGTGATGGTCCTGCTCCCATGGCTTCATCAGGCATGGCCCTGTGGGAGACTCTGCTACAACTCTGACCCCATAGTTTTGCTCAGCATTGCTGTAGTGGAGGCTCTCTGTGGTATCTCTGCCCCTGGGATAAATATATTCCTGAGTCTCCAGGCTTTTCCAGATATTCTTTGAAATTGGGGTAAAGACTCACATCCTTCCACAGTTATTGCATTCTGCAAGCCTGTGGACTTAACACCATATGGATCCACCAAGGCTTCCAGCTTCTATCTTCAGAAGTGGCAAATCCAGCAGCTACTGGGGCTAAATTAGCTACAGCTGGGGAAGCTGAAGAGCCCTGTGTTGGAATGCAGGGAGGAGCATCCCAAGGTGTCCCTGGGCAGCAAACTTGAGATGATGCCCCAAGCCTGTTCCCTGAAACCATTCTGTCTTCAGAGGCCTCAGGGCCTATGATGAGATGCGCAGCCTCGAAGATCTGTGAAATGCCTCCAGTGTCTTTTTTCTATTCTCTTGATGGTCCTTTCCTCCTGTACTAATCTCATTAGCAGATGATCACTGTACTACACCCCTGTTTTCTTCTCCTGAACATACCTTTTCACTCTTTATGTGGCTAAGCTGAGAGTTTTCCAATTTTTACCCTCTGCTTCCCTATTAATTATAAATTCTGGCTTTACATCATGACTTTGGTGTCATAAATCCATGTAGGCAGTTACAAGTAGACATGTAGCTGTCTGAATGCTTTGATGCTTACAAATTTCTTCCACCAAATACCATGTTCATAACTTTTAAGTTCTGCATTTCATAAAGGCTTTGGGAATGAACACTATGCAGCTAAGTTCTTTGCAGTTTTATACGAAGGGTGACTTTTTTCCAGTTTCCTCATCTCCATTTGAGACCTCCTGAGAATGGCCTCTACTGTCCATATTTATTTATTTATTTATTTATTTTTGGGCTTCCAAATTTTATTTTATTTTATTTCATTTCATTTTATTTTATATTTGTCAATATACAATGTGGTTGACTGTTGTGGCTACTTACCGACACCCACCTCCATCCTCCCTCTCCCCACTCCCTACCAACAATGTCCTTTCTCTTTGCTTGTTGTATCAACTTCAAGGAATTGTAATTGTTGTGTCTTCTTCACTCCCCCCCATCCCCGTTTTTTTTGTGTGTGTATTTATTTATTTATTTTAATTCCCACCAATAAGTGAGAACATGTGGTATTTCCCTTTCTGTGCCTGACTTGTTTCACTTAATATAATTCTCTCAAGGTCCATCCATGTTGTTGCAAATGGCAGTATTTCATTCGTTTTTATAGCTGAGTAGTATTCCATTGTGTAGATGTACCACATTTTCCGTATCCACTCATCTGATGATGGACATTTGGATGGGTTCCAACTCTTGGCTATTGTAAAGAGTGCTGCGATGAACATTGGAGAACAGGTATACCTTCGACTTGATGATTTCCATTCCTCTGGGTATATTCCCAACAGTGGGATAGCTGGGTCGTATGGTAGATCTATCTGCAATTGTTTGAGGAAACTCCATACCATTTGGCATAGAGGCAGCACCATTTTGCAGTCCCACCAACAGTGTATGAGAGTTCCTTTTTCTCCGCAACCTCGCCAGCATTTATCGTTCAGAGTCTTTTGGATTTTAGCCATCCTAACTGGGGTGAGATGGTATCTCAGTGTGGTTTTGATTTGCATTTCCCGAATGCTGAGTGATGTTGAGCATTTTTTCATATGTCTGTTGGCCATTTGCATATCTTCATTTGAGAAATGCCTATTTAGCTCCATTGCCCATTTTTTAATTGGGTTGCTTCTTTTTTTCTTGTAAAGTTGTTTCAGTTCCTTGCATATTCTGGATATTAATCCTTTGTCAGATGTATATTTTGCAAATATTTTCTCCCACTCTGTTGGTTGTCTTTTAACTCTGTTAATTGTTTCCTTTGCTGTGCAGAAGCTCTTTAGTTTGATATAATCCCATTTGTTTGTTTTTCCTTTGGTTGCCTGTGCTTTGGGGGTCGTATTCATGAAGTCTGTGTCCAGTCCTATTTCCTGAAGTGTCTCTCCTATGTTTTCTTTATGAAGTTTTATTGTTTCAGGGTGTATACTTAATTATTTAATCCATTTTGAGTTGACTTTAGTATATGGTGAAAGGTATGGGTCTAGTTTCATTCTCCTGCATATTGATATCCAGTTCTCCCAGCACCATTTGCTAAAGAGGCAGTCTCTTCCCCAGTGTATAGGCTTGGTGCCTTTGTCAAAGATCAGATGGCTTTGGTGTGTGGGTTGATTTCTGGATTCTCTATTCTATTCCATTGATCAGTGTGTCTGTTTTTATGCCAGTACCATATTGTTTTGGTTATTATAGCTTTGTAGTATAGTTTAATGTCAGGTAGTGTTATGCCTCCAGCTTTATTTTTTTCGCTCAGCATTGCTTTGGCTATGCGTGGTCTTTTGTTATTCCATATAAATGTCTGGATAGTTCTTTCCATTTCTGAGAAAAATGTCATTGGAATTTTGATGGGGATTGCATTGAATTTGTATATCACCTTGGGTAGTATGGACATTTTCACAATGTTATTCTTCCAATCCAAGAGCATGGGTTATCTTTCCATCTTCTTGTATCCTCTCTAATTTCTCTCAGCAGTGGTTTGTAGTTCTCATTATAGAGATTTTTCACATCCTTGGTTAACTCAATTCTTAAGTATTTTATTTTTGGTGGCTATTGTAAATGGGCAAGCTTTCTTGATTTCTCTTTCTGCATGTTCACTATTGGAGAACAGAAATGCTACTGATTTTTGTGTGTTGATTTTGTATCCTGCTACTTTGCTGAAATCCTTTATCAACTCTAAGAGTTTTTTTGTAGAGGTTTTAGGCTGTTCAATATATAGGATCATGTCATCTTCAAACAGGGACAGTTTGACTTCCTCTTTTCCAACCTGGATACCCTTTATTTCCTTCTCTTCTCTGATTGCTCTTGGTAGTACTTCCAACACTATGTTGAAAAGGAGTGGTGAGAGTGGGCATCCTTGTCTAGTTCCTGTTCTTAAAGGAAAAGCTTTCAACTTTTCCCCATTCAGGATGATATTGGCAGTGGGTTTGTCATATATGGCTTTAATAATATTGAGATACTTTCCCTCTATACCTAACTTATAGAGGGTCTTTTTCATGAATGAGTGCTGAATTTTATCAAATGCTTTTTCAGCATCTATAGAGATGATCATATGGTCCTTGTGTTTGATTTTATTAACATGGTGTATCACATTTATTGATTTGCATATGTTGAACCAACCTTGCATTCCTGGGATGAATCCCACTTGATGGTGGTGTACAATTTTACATATGTGTTGCTTTATTCCGTTACTAGTATTTTATTGAGGATTATTCCATCTATATTCATCAAGGATATCAGTCTGTAGTTTTCTTTATTAGTTGTATTTTTACCTGGTTTTGGTATCAGGGTGATGTTTATTTCATAGAATGAGTTTGGGAGATTTTGCCTCTGTTTCAATCTTTTTGAATAGTTTGAAAAGAATTGGTGTCAATTCCTCTTTGAATGTTTGGTAAAATTCCACTCTGAATCCATCTGGTCCTGGGCTTTTCTTTGTTGGGAGCCTTCTGATAACAGCTTCAATCTCCTTTTTTGTTATTGGTCTGTTTAGATTTTCTACATTTTCTTGACTCAGTTTTGGGAGCTTGTGTGTGTCCAGAAACTTATCCATTTCCTCCAGATTTTCAAATTTGTTGGCATATAGTTGTTTATAGTAGTCACGAATGATTCCTTGTATTTCAGATGTATCAGTTGTAATATCACCTTTTTCATTTCTAATTTTTATTTGGGTCTTCTCTCTTCTTTTTTTATTTAGCTAAGCTAATGGTTTGTCAATTTTATTTATCTTTTCAAAGAAACAACTTTTTGATTCATCAATATTTTCTATTTTGGGGGGGTTTCAATTTCACTAAGTTCTGCTCTGCTCTTAATGATTTCTTTCCATCTGCTAACTTTGGGTTTGGATTGTTCTTGTTTTTCTAGTTCTTTAAGGTGAAGTGTTAGGTTGTTCACTTGCATCTTTCCATAGTTCTGAAGTAAGCATTTAATGAGATAAATTTCCCCCTTAATACTGCTTTTGCAGTATCCCAAATGTTTTGGTATGATGTATCATTATTTTCATTAGTTTCAATAAATTTTTTTGATTTCCTACTTCATTTCTTCTTGGACCCATTTGTCATTAAGTAGAATGCTGTTTAATTTCCATGTGTTTGTATAGTTTCCAGAATTTTGTTTATTATTGATTTATAATTTTTATCCATTGTGGTCTGAAAAAAATGAGTGGGATAATTCCAATTTTTTTGAAATTGTTGCGACTTGATTCGTGACCTAACATGTGATCTATCCTGGACAGTGATCCATGTGCTGATGAGAAGAATGAATATTCTGAGGTTGTTGGATGGAATTTTCTGTAGATATCTGCCCAGTCCAATTGGTCTATATATTGTTTTGATCTTGCGTTTCTCTGCCGATTCTTTGCCTAGATGATCTGCCCAATATTGACAGTGGGGTGTTCAGGTCCCCTGCTGTTTTTCCTTCTTTAGGTCTAATAGAGTTTGTTTTATAAATCTGGCTGTTCCAACATTGGGGGGTGTATATATTTATGGTTGTTATGTCTTCTTGATGGATCAATACTTTTATCATTATGTAGTGGCCCTCATTATCTCTTTTTATGGTTTTTAGTTTAAAGTCTATTTTATCAGATATAAGAATAGCTACTCCAGCTTGCTTTTCATTTCTTTTTTCATGGTAAGTCTTTTTCCATCCTTTCACTCTTAGTCTATGTGAGCCTTTATAGGTGAGGTGGGTCTCTTGAAGGCTGCATATAGTTGGGTCCTCCCTTTTAATCCAGTTAGCCAGTCTGTGTCTTTTGATTGGGGAATTTAATCCTTTTACATTAAGAGTTGTTATTGAAAAGTGTGATTTACTCCTAGCATTTTATTGATTTTTGTTTGGATGTCTTAGGTGTCTATTGTTCCTTTCTTTCTGCTTTACTGTTTGTTTTCTCTATTAGTTGGTTCCTTGGGCTGTAGATAGCCTTTTTGTTTGTTTGTTTTCTCTTCATGGATGCCATTTTTATTATACTAGTGGGTTTTGATTTTTGTTGGGTTTTTATGGCAGTGGTAGTTGTTTTCCAGGTACCAAACATAGTACTCCTTGAGAATTTCTTGTAAGGGTGGTCGTGTGGTAGTGAACTCCCACAGTTTTTGTTTGTCTGGGAAATATACTATTTGCCATTCATTTCAGAAGGATAGCCTTATAGGGTAGAGAATTCTTGGCTGGCAATCTCTGTCTTTTAGTTTTTTGAATATATCATCCCATTCCTTTCTGGCTTTTATGGTTTGTGATGAAAAGTCTGATGTTATTCTGACTGGGACTCCCTTATAGGTGACTTGACGCTTCTCTCTTGCAGCTTTTAAGATTCTTTCTTTGTCTTTGAGTTTTTCCAATTTTACTATAACATATCTTGGAGAAGACTTTTTTGGGTTGAATATGTTTCAGGATCTTTGAGCTTCCTGAATCTGAATATCTCTGTCTTTTCCAATAACTGGGAAGTTTTCTGCCACTATTTTGTTGAATATGTTTTGAAAGCAATCTCCTTTTTCCTCCCCTTGTGGAATACCCAGGACTCGAATATTTGAGCGCTTAAGGTTGTCTGATATCTCTCTCAGATTTTCTTCAATGCCTTTATTTCTTTTTTTTTCTTTTTCTTTTTCTTTCTTTCTTTTCTTTTCTTTTTTTTTTTTTTTTTGTCTGCCTGTGTTATTTCAAACAGCCCATCTTCAAGGTCTGAAGTTCTCTCTTCTACTTCTGCAAGCCTGCTGGTTAAACTCTCTGTTGTGTTTTTTATTTCATTGAATGAATTCTTCATTTAGGCAAGCTCTGCTACATTCTTTTCAGGGCATTGATTTCCTTGTACATTTCTTCTTTCAGGTCCTGTATACTTTTCCTCGTTTCATCATGTTGTCTAGCTGAGATTTCTTTTATCTCATTTAGTTTCCTTAGAATTATATCTCGAAATTCCTTGTCAGATATCTCAAGGACTTCTTGTTCTATAGGATCTAGAGCTTGAGAGTTATCACCCTTTGGTGGTGTACTTTCTTGATTTTTCATATTTCCGGTATCTTTCCTTTGATGTTTAGTCATTGTGGCATGAGGTTTCACAGTCCACTGGTTTGACACTATTGTCTGGCTAGGATGTTGCTGGGGTTGCCAATTTGGTATGGCTACCTCAGTTTCTGCTCAATTGGCCACAAGTGCCTTGTGCGTGATTGCTTTGGGTCCTGGGCCTCTCCATGGAGCTGCCCCTCTGATCAGCATGCACTTGGCTGGGCTGCTGGGTCACGCGCTGGCACCGTAGGGCATGTGGTGTCTGTGAAGCTTCCGCCTCCCCTGCTGGACATCACCCTGCTCTGTGTGCACTCAGCTGGGCTGCTGGGTCACATGCCAGCACCAGAGGGCGTGTGGTATCTGCAGAGCTTCTGCCCCCCCTGGACATCTTCCTGCTCCACACACACTTGGCCAGGCCAGGCATGGAGTCTGTTGGCGGCAGTGAGGCCTACCTGCTGGGTCAAGCGCTGGCACCACTGGGCATGTGGTCTCTGTAGACTGTCCATATTTCTATCAGCTTTCTGGTCACCATCATTTAACTAATCTCTAAGAAGTTCCAAACTTTCACTGGTCTTCTTGTCTTCTAAGTCCTCAGTACAATTTAGGCATTTTCTGGCCTACTTCTCCAAATTCTTTCAGCCTCTTTCCATTATCCAGTTCCAAAGATTCTTCCACATTTGTGGGTATTCATTATGAGCAACACCTCACTCTCAGTACCAATTTTCTGTATTAACCTGTTTTCTGTTGCTTGCAACAGAATACCTGAAACCGTGTAATAGATAAAGAAAATAAAGTTTATTTCTTACAGTTTTGGAGGCTAGAAATCCCCAGTTCATGGGGCACACCAGGCAAGGTCCTTCTTCTGGATAGGAACTGTCTACAGGGTCCTATGGTGACCAAGTATCACATGGCAAGAATAGCCAGAGCTCTTTCATGTGCTTCCCCACATGAGATATGGAAAAAGGAAACTGAGAATAATTATGCAGTCTTTAGCACAATTCAGTAGTAATAGTAATAAAAATACTAGCAATAATTAAGCTTTTATTTTAAAATAATAAAGCTGTAGTAATCATTGAAAGTCAAACAAGTTCTTGAAAGTTAAGAATAATGTGGGGTATATCAAAGAAGTCTGATCACGATGGGCACTACTTTCTTAGACAAACTGGTTTAAAAATTTTGCTTGCCATTTTGGAAAAATAAATATGTGTTTTCAGATATTTTTAATGAATAAAATAGATTCTTTATATTTTATATAAATACGCTTATTGCTATTTTGGTATTCTAATGATTAATTGTAGGTTCAATCTTTCTCTAAAAATCAGTTTGTCGTGTGTAATATTGGCAAAAACGTTTCCTCATAAAGTCAAATAATCATGTCTTAAAGCAGCTTATTTCTATCTGGTTCTGCTACAGGTAACAGAGTTCAAGGGTCCCATGCTCTGGATGGCAGTATCAGCAAAGGACGTGATGAGCACAAGTAAGAAGCAGAGACCAGTTAAAAGATTATCCTGGAAGATCCCTTAACAGGCAAGGAGGTCCATGATACCTCTTTGACAAATGATAATAACCATTATAATGAAAAGTTGGGGACAGGTTTGAAAAGGTAACGAGGTAGACTTGGAATAATTTGTTTACCTATTTATTATATTGTCTGGGTTTGGAACAAGACAAGGATTTCAGTTTGGGTGAATAGACGAATGATGGTTCCACTCAACACAGGGAACAGAAAAGTCATATATTTTGGGAAAAGATGAAAAGTACATTCTCAATCAGGTTATTATCAAGTTCATCTGATTTATCCCAGTTGAACACTAAGGAGTAATTATCACAATAGGTCTATAGCTTGGAGAAAGATCTGAGCTACAACAAGTACCTTTTCATATTACAGAAGTCCCTCTTTATCCACAGTTTTGCTTTCTGCATTTCCAGTTACCTGTAGTCAGCTGCTGTCCAAAAATATTAAATGGAAAATTTCAGAAATAAGCAATTCATAAGATTTCAACTGGGCACCACTGTGAGTAGCTTGATGAAATCTCCCACCATCCTGCTACATCCCTTGTTTATCACAAGAAGAGTGAGTGCAGTATGAAAAGGTATTTTGAGAGGCATTTATAAATGGGAGCTAAGAAACAGAGATGGAAAGACAGACCATAATAAAACACTGAACTTTCAGGAGGAAAGAACAGAGGTGGGAAAAGGGGAGAGGGAGGAAGGATAGGGAGTAACAGGTAAGAGACACAAAAAGTAATTACAATTTGTAATGATGAACATGCTAATACTATTGATTTGATCGTCACATACTGTACGGAAATACTGATAGTCAACTCTGTACTCTATAGATATGTATAAATATGTTTTTAAAAAAAGATTAAAAAAGAAAGATCTGTGCTAGGATATAAAATAATTGAGAATTAGACTATGTATGCTGTGTGTTTATATATATATGTACGCTGTATATTTGTACTTTAAGGCTTTGCCTTAATTTAGAAACAACTTGTTCTAGTACAAATAACCAACTCTTTATTTATCCTCTTGATTAGACCTTAAGTTTATGAAGTAGGAAGCAGAACTTCTCAAAAATATTTTTACCGAAATATCCTTAACAGCAGAGGAGAGTGAACAAATGTCTTTGAGGAACATAGTAAACTAAATTGGGTCACAGCAAAAAGGAATTCTTTATTATATCTTTTTATTTTAAATTACGCTAAACTTGCATTATCCATTAAAACAGATATCAATTTTAACTAGTTATTATTAGTATTAAGACAACTTTTTTTCAAGTAAAATTAACACATCAGAAATAGGTACCGTATTTTCAAAATTTGGGGCATAAGTCTGAAAAATATTTGAGTAATACTAATTCATAGAATGGGTTAGTCATTTGTTGATCTTTAAGGAATTTCATTTTATGACATGCAGGTATTTTTCAAAACAAAACAAAATACATTCACCACATAGTCACCCACTCACATTTCTATTTAGATGAAATGATTACTTATTTCTGCATATACCCTCCTACCCCTTGGTTGCCTAATTTCAATAATACTGTTTTTACAACCTGAAATTTTGAATCTGGGAGGGTTTTTTTTTTTTTTTTCATGTAACATTTCAGAGTAACTTCTTTCCTCTCCTTCTTGTTAGCATTATATTGAGTTGTGTTTATATACTTTTTCAAATATTTGCCTCATGTTGGACATTTCAATCGTTTTTGGTGTTTGATATTCTCAAGCAAAACTGGAATACAGAATTTATCATGGATTTATAAGGCTAAATGTTACCGAGATATTTGAGTCTGATACATATTAAAATACGCTGAGCTCTTTCTAATGAAGCCCTAAACAAAGGCTTCTGATTCACGGTGTTAAAATAAAAATATGAGACATGGGAGAGTTTTGCACTATTCATGATAATGCAAGACACTAAGGATTTGGTTTGTCCCAGCCAAACAGCAGCCAAGCAGAATATGTAGGTGGGTTAGAGTAATCACTGCTAGGCATGCCATAAAAACAGTATTCTTACAAAATAAACTGTTACTCATGAGCACCACCCACATGTACTTTGTAATGGTTTGGTTAATATGTGCTTTTTCTTGTACTTGTGGAAATGATATATATTAGCCAAACAACTATATCTGTGAGGGCCTTTCAACCAGTGAAGTGTCTATTTTATTGAGGCATGTTATACTAGAACTCAAGAGACCATAGAAGGAATTGAAAAAAAAAAAAAAAAGCTATGATGTACTGTCAACTCTATGCCAATGAGTCTTATATACATTAACTCATTATGGAGAAAATTATTATCATTTTGCAATTAGAACAACGATTCCTTATCCAAGGTCACACAGTGAGTATTAGGAGAATAAGAATCGGAAAACAAATCCAAGGCAATATCTGTGGCTTGCCAAATGCATCCATAATCACCAGAGTCTTGATGAAAAAAAATTAAAGGAACACTGTATTTATATGAATATTTGAGATGTCTTTACTGACGCTTTTAAAGTTTACTGGAATATGTGAAGGGCTAATTAGCACAAAGTGAAAGTGCATCCAGTTAAGAAAGTAAGCTTGATCCCATCACCATGTCAAGTGAGTTAAACTCAAAGTACTCTCCTGAGAGGCAAGCTCACTATCTCATTAGTACTTCGGTATATGCATATGTTTGCTTGTGGGGACCCTAGAGGCAGATCTGGAAGAGGTGGTGCATAATTAGGCCCATATTACTTAAATCACGGTTTCTGGGATACCCTTCCTGATGAGCTTTTTTCATTCTAATTCTGATTTTATTTTTTCATCGGAGCATTCAGGCAAATTAAATCTACTTTGATATTTTGCTCAGACAATGGCATGTGGAGTAAATGTTTTTTCTTCTTTCTAGAACATAGCATTCTCAAGAAATGCCTATTCACCTTGCTAGATGACAAACTAGTAAGAATTACTGCCTCCCTTCCTCACATTCCATAACAATACTACTCTAGATATTCTTCTGAAGCAACAAAGGCATATATTTCATAACTTGAAAAGAAATTTAAGAAATACATTGAGGATAGAGAGCAATACATTGAGGATAGAGAGCATCATTCTCTCTCAATGTGTGCATATAGTGGAAAGTTGCCTAGAGGACAAGAGGGAAAGATATGCTTCAACATGACTAAGAAAACAGCAGCTCCAAGTATTACATCACGATATTAGTTATTAATATCAGGGCAGTTATGAAGCCCAGCTGAGGAAGAGAGTTATTAACTACATGTGAAGGAAAGCATTTCACATTCCACCTGATGGTCCTTCAGATCTCAGAACATGAATAGAAAATTAACTGAAGAAATACCTTAGAAAAGTGACTTTTGAAACTAAATGATACTGGAAACTTTTCAGGGGGTAGCAATTCTTGGTGAGATGGAAAAGCAAATCTGAACTGGTTTAGCTTCTTTGGGCTGAGCCCCGGCATCAAATCCAAAAGATGGTACTGATATCCATTATAACAAGATAGAGAACAACCTCAATGAATATAAGAAGTTGGGGAAAATAGAGAAATGTATGAAGATGACACAGACTATAAAACGTTACCTAGTACTTTTTATTACAACATATACATAAGATTTATATGGCCCAATTTTTTAAAAAATCAATGAAAGAACATAAAAGAAGACAAATATATGGAGAGATATACTACATTCATGGATAGTTCAACTTACTTTAAAGTATTAACTCACTTAAAAACTATAAGTTAATGAAATTTCATTTCAAAGATCTATCACAAGTTTTAGAAAACTTGATACGTTAATTATAAATTTTACGTGAAAGAAAATAAATTTACAAATAGGAAGGCAAACTTAAAAGCATTTTGGAGAGATTTGCAATGCCGAATATTTCCCATCTGCCTCTCTAGATTGATGCTTGTCTGTTTTTCATCTTTTCATGCCTTGAGAAGCTGAACTCTATTGACTTCAAAAACTAGGCTCCCTGGCTGTCTGGCTTCTTGAGCTTCAGTGAAGTACTGATAGGCACTCCCTCCCTGTTATTTCTCTACCAAAGATCAAAACTCCTGTATCTACAGCTTTTGAAAACAGATAGAAGAACTAAGTAAACCCTGCCAAATGGTCCCATATCAGATTTTTATACTTGTATTATAGTATTTATCTCTTCTTGTTATGATTTCCTATATTCTCTGATTCAATGTTCTCCCTAAGGATACTGTGCCTTTATTCATTAGTATCCAAGAACACATTAATCAATTAATACATTTTAAGTCTGCAAGAACATGAACTATTTACCCAACTTTAATACATAGTTTATATTCGGAATTATCATATCCCACAGAAAAGCTGTATAGGTTTAAATCTAAATAACATTTACTATTTAAATTTGAAGGCTGAAGTTGGGGGGGGGTTGGGGGGAATTTGTTTTTTCTTATGCAATACCCAAACAATGGAATTTAAGAATATTCTATTTCAAAAAGAAATGAAAACTTTACTATTTATACTTATTGTTTATCTGAGACACAAATACAATCTCAAGACAATTTTTCAGACCCCAAAGAAAATAATGCAATTGCTCACAAAGCAATCACCCATGTTTAATACTTGATATTTAATAAAGATAGCTTTATCTTTGCGAGCACAATTTGATAACCAATATTGTATTCTAGATAAATAAAAAAGAACACTCTGAATAATATACTAAGATTTAATTTGAATATAGAACACCTTACACCCTCCCTACAAAAGAAAACTACTGCAGAAGAAAAATTTTATTTGCTTTTTCATTCATGAATCTCCTTAATTAGGTACCCAGGTAATATAAAATACAAATATTGAAGCTAAAATATTTATTTTGCAAGATTGCTTAAGTCAAAGATTTCCTGCAAATGATTGGAAAAAAATAAATCATGAAAAATTAAAAGTTTAAAGTATTTAAAATTTTAAAAATATTATTTCAAATATAAGGTCTGAAATCTAAAAATTTAAAGCACCATAACATATTTTGCCTCGATAGGATATAATAAATAAAATAGAACTGTATCATGCATATAAATGGAATCATGTCAAATATTATATTTCTGATTTATTAATTTTAAAATATAAGTTATTTTCTTTTCCAGGCACAGTCTATTTGCTGATTAAACTTCTTGGGAAGATTTCTTAATATTATGAATTACCTGCTGAGAGTTTTTCAGATGGAAAAAGCTGACAAAAACACATTTAATTTGGAAAGTATAATAGAAGTACAGAAATCAAATATAGCCTAAGTACAAGTTTCATGCTTCTATTAAATATCTTAATAAAGTAACACTTACCACTGATTTTTTTTCATGACCTTAAACATTTATCTTTTCTTTGTGTTGGAAACGTTAAAAATCCTCTCTTTTAGCTAATTAAAACTATAAAATAAATTGTTATTAATTACAGTCACCTTACAGTGCTACAGAACACTAGATAATACCGTTCTTACCTATCTGTACTTTTGTATCTGTTAACCAACCTCTTAATAGCCTCACTCCCCACTAACCTTCCTAGCGGCTGGTAACTGCCATTCTACTGTCTTCTTCTATGTGTGATCCACTTTCTGAGATTCCACATATGAGTAAGAACATGCAGTATTTCTCTTTCTGTTCCTGGCTTACTTCACTTAATACAATGTCCTCCAAGCTCAAACATGTTGCCATGTATGACAGGATTTCATTGTTTTTGTGTGTAGCTGAATAGTATTTCATTAGGTATACATACCATATTTTCTTTCTCCATTCATCTGTTGATGGACACTTGGTTTGATTCCATATCAGGAAATGAGGGACAGAGGGAGGGATGAATAAATAAAGCACAGAGGACTTTTAGGCCTCTGCAGAATGGCCTTTAGCAAAACCATTCTGTATCACACTGTAATGCTTAGTACATGGCATTATGCATTAGGCAAAACCCATAGAACTATAAATACAAAGAGGGAACCCTAAAATAAAATTAAGTTTAAAATAATGTATCAATATAAATTCTTGATTGTAACAAGTGTGCCACACTAATGTAACATGTCAGTAACAGGAAAAACCGTATAGGTAGGTGGGTGGAGGATATGGGAACTATCTGTAATTTCTGCTCAGTTTCTCTATAAAACTAAAATTGCTATAAAATAAAAATAAAGAACATAAGCTCTAGTTGAGAAAAATACCCAATTTATAGAGGATTATATTATATTATATTTGATGCCTTATATATTGATACATTCCATGGTGGACCTATTAAATGTAAATGTGTGTTCAAATTAAGACAGAACTAAAGTAATATGAGAGCATTAGAATTGTTTTAATGGAGAAACATGGGCAGATATTGCAAAATGCTGATGCTGTTTAAAAAATATATCAGAATAGGTAGCATCAGATCACCAAGATTTTTTTAAAAAGGCAAATATAAGTTAATATCTTGTTCTTATTAACTCTCCCTCTGTCCTTTTTCTTATCTTACATGAAATACCATAGGTAAAACTGACCTCCTACATTCTTCCCTGTCATCCAACAAAATATTTCAGCTAGCCTTTACTGCCTATGATAATTTTATCCTAAAATATATTGAGAACCTGATCCTTACTGTTTCCCTAGAAGCTTTGTTTGAATGTCATGTTTTCCTGCGCTCTCCTGTATTTCTTGGACATTTCATTACTTTTGAATTAATTTCCACCATACTTGAAATATCCTGGGTTTAGATATCAACATGATCTCATAGACCTTATTGTAAACAATTCTCTGAAATATCACTTCCTCCTAAAACCTCTATTCCTGAAAAGGAAGTAATCCAGGAACCATAGACCTAAATCTAAAAGACAAAACTACAAATTTGCTAAAAATAACATAGGAGAAAATATAAAAGGCCTTGGGTAAAGTGATGACTTTTTAGATACAACATCAATGGCATCATCTATGAAAGAAAAAGTTGATACACTGTACATCATTAAAATTAAATACTTCTTCTCTGTAAAAGAAACTGTCCAGAGATTGAGAAGACAAGCCACACCCTGAGAGAAAATACTTGTAAAAGACATATTTGATAAAGGACTGTTGTCCAAAGTTTATCACAAAAAACTTTTAAAACTCAACAATAAAAAAAACAACCAACCCAATTAAAAAATTAACAAAAGACCTGAAGAGACAGCTACCTAAGAAAATACGCAATTGGAAAACAAGCATATGAAAAGATAGTTCACATCATGTCATTAGGGAAATGCATATTAAAACAGCAATGAGTACCACTACACACCTATTAGAAAGGCCAAAATCCAGAACACTGACAACACCAAATGCTGGCTAGAAAGTCTAGCAACAGGAACTCCCACTGATTACTGTAGAAATGCAAAATGATATAAAATATCTTCCACTTTGGAATACAGTTTTGCAGTTTCTTACAAAACTAAACATAGTCTTACCACATAATCCAGCAATCATGCTTCTTGGTCTTACTCAAATGAGTTAAAAGCTTATGTTCACACAAAACCTGCACAGAGATGTTTATAGCATCTTTATTCATACTTGTCAAAAACTGGAGGTAAGTAAGATGTCCCTCAGTAGCAGAATGTGTAAGTAAACTGTGGTACATCCAGACAATGGAATATTATTCAGCATTCAAAAGAAATAAGCTACCAAGCCATGAAAAGACATAGAGGGATATTAAAAGTATATTACTAAGTGAAAGAAGCCAATGTATAAAGGCTAGTGTATGACTGCAACCATATGACAACCAAATGACATATGGAAGAGGCAAAACTATAGAGACAGTAGAAATATCAGTGGTTGTCAGGGATCAGAGGGGAGTGGGGAAGGAATGCAGAATACAGAGGACCATTAGGACAATGAGAGTATTTTGTATGATACCGTAGTGGTGGATTATATGTCATTATACATTCGTCCAAAGCCATAGAACGTACAACACCAAGAGTGAACTCTAATGTAAATAACTAGACTTTGGGTGATGATAATGTGTTGGCGTAGGTTCATCAATCGTAACAAATATTGCAGACTGTTGATAATGGGGAACCTGTGCATGTGTGCATGTGTGGGAAAGAAATACGTGGGAAATCTCTGTACCTTCTGTTCAATTTTGCTGTGAACCTAAAACCACTCTGAAGAATAAAGTCTATTAAAAAGTTAATAAGAAAAAAGGGAGTAATTCCATCCTCTTATCTCTCTAAAACCATAACTCCTTATTAGATACAGTCTATGATAGAGAAAAAAAAATATATATATATATATATACATATATTTATTTATTTATTTATTTATTTATATGAGAGTATGTGTGTGTATAGTAGTAATACCAGTTACTAGAATTTCCCCATATAAGAACTAATTTTTATGTAGAAATATTATCTGGTAACTCATTTGGAAAGTCAATGCCAGCCCTGGGGACATAAGGCTGCAATAACCAAGGTCAAAATGATAGGTAAATTGGTCTGCATTAGAAATGCAGAAGACATGAGATAGGTGACGGGAAAGATAAGAAGATAAAGGGGGAGATGAACAAGAAGAGAAAAATCTGAGCAACAAAACAGGAAGCTAAGGTCCAAGCTGGAGAATGAGACAAGTAATTGTCTGAATGGAACTATCTCACATCAGTTTCTGAATTGTTTAGCTGTCAATCCCTAAACCTTGTGAAGAATAAGCTAAGTTTAAAGTTCATGCCATTTAGGCATACCGGGGGCAGTATGAGTGGGATAGTGGGGAAATTACTAAATAATTGCTCCAAAGAAAATGACAATTCTGAGCCACAGGTGGCCACAGGTAAGGCACAGAAATCTTGGCTTAAAGAAACTCACTTCTGAGTTGGTGGAAAGAAAACTCAAGGAATCTTGTTCAGACTCTAAAGACAGGAGTATTCTCATTAACACTGAGGTTACAATTTATGTTCATCATTGGAGAGACAGGAGTCAGTGTGTCAATTCTATGATCTGTGGGAAAATTCTAGGGCTCAGTTCCCACTTATCCACTTACTTGGTATCTTAAGCCACATCTTTGGTCAGTGTCAAGTCGTGCCAGACACATGGGGAGCACATGATAAATAATGAGTTATTGATAAATGTTACACCCAAAATGTAATTCAGATTGTTCCATGCCTTTTATCATGGAAATCTGAGAAACCTGATTTTTTTTCTAAAGCCACAGTTAGATATCCTGAAGGTATCATACCACAAATTGAAAATCCAATACCTAAAATGAACATCCACGTCATAATTCCAATCCATTTTAATATTAACATAAAAATGTAAAAATTATTTTAAAAACCAATATAGTTTAACATCATTTGCAACAATACATTCAGGTGGCCCATCTTCTCTGAATGCACTTGGTATATATGTTTCCAAGAGAGAGAATTTTACTTGGCTGATTTGTCACCATCCAATGGGGAGCAGACTATTGGACCATTTCAATCCAAGATGCCTAGGGAATAAATGACCATCCTCTGATCTTTCCTAATTCAATCAGATATATCTAGGAGAGAAGAAGTGATTGTAAATGAATAGACATGACAAAAACAAAAACATCTTATTTTTCAAAAGAACTCCTCAGAGTCAGTTTCTTTAGAAATAAATGTGAAAAAGGTAAACACTTAGAATTTCATGGATTCCTCTCCAGGACAAAGTTTTGATATTTGTGATCAATTTCTTAACTGGGACATTATGAAAACAACATATAAATGACTGCATTCACACTATGAGATGAAATGTATTGTAACATGCTGTTAATATAATTATAATTATGAACAATAAAAATTGTTTTCCACTTCACCAACAAACTGGGTAATGACTTTGTAAGATTCAGGTCAATGAACTGCCTCCATCCTACTCTATAGTCAGTTTTCCTTTTTTCTTGAGTATCCATGGATTCCTGCTTCTCAGTTGTATGCCCCACAGTTCCATCTAATCCCTCACTTGTCCATCTGAGAATCTTTTCTTACATTATAATCCTTATTCTTCGTCTTTTTAAAAAATAAATTGTCTCAAAAATCATAGTTTACTTAGTATATTTTTCTGCAATTTTTTTTTTAGTCAATGTAGTTTTGAGGAAACTTTGATTTTTTATTTTTTTCCAAGAGATAACAACTTCCTATTCATAATTACTTTTCAACCTAGAAATGTTTTTTCCATCAACTTGTGAGGTCACTAACGCTTTCCACTTTGTCTCTGTACATAATTCAAATGTCTATGTCATGCAAATATGAAATATCTTAGTCTTTTGTATTGTAACACCATTGGTAGCTCATTTTTAACTTCTAACTTTGGCAAGAATAGGACTTTCTGGGGCTTGAGTTAAAAACAGATCCCACCCCTAGGTAGCAATACAACATT
The DNA here is from genome assembly GCF_027409185.1 of Cynocephalus volans. Taxonomy (NCBI): domain Eukaryota; kingdom Metazoa; phylum Chordata; class Mammalia; order Dermoptera; family Cynocephalidae; genus Cynocephalus; species Cynocephalus volans. The sequence continues at coordinate 69,298,084 of NC_084469.1, forward strand.
TGTAGTGGATTGAATTATGTCTCCCCAAAACTCATGAAGCTTGAATTGTGCCCCACAAGTTTTATGTATTAGAAACTTAGCCCCCACTCTGACTGCTAAGAGGGTGAAAAATCCTATTATGGTAATTGAAAGGTGGAGCCTTGAAGAGGTGATTGGATTGCACGACCGTGCAGTACTGAATGGATTAAAAATGGTGGTCAGGTATTTGGGTTTGAGGGCTTTAAAAGAAGAGGAGAGTCTCTCTCTCTCTCTCTCTTTCTCTCTCTCTCTCTCTGCTCTTTCTCTACTTCACCATTCCCACAATGTAATACCGTGCCATCGCTGAATTCACCACCAAAGAAAGGCTTCACAAGATGTGTTCCCTGGACTTTGGAATTCCTAGACTCTGAAGCTGTAAGCAATTAATTTCATTTTCTTATAAATCACTCAGTTCCATGTATTTTGTGATAAGCAACAGAAATGGACTGATACAACATTGTAATTACATTCTGTAAAGGATAGAAAACCTTAAAGGCTAAGGTTTTAACAAGAGAATCCACTATTACTGATTGGCCATCAAAACTATTCTCTGCATTCAAAGGATGGACCAAACATTTGAATGGATATAAATTACAGTTATGAGCTTCCATGTGCAAAATCACAAATGTCTTTGTTTCTTTCTGTTACCCAGTTTAGCCCTGAGTTACAATTTGTCAAATGAGAGAAAAGTTTATCTAAACTATCTGAAGTAAAATTTAAATTATTTTTCCCCCATCCACTTCAATGATTCATTGGTCAATTCAGATCCACAGTATAGTTACCTTAATTTGAAACTCCACCCAAAATGTTCCCTCTCTCCACTACTATCTTTTTAAATAAATTTTATTTTGTATATTTAAAGTAAAAAACATGGCATTAATGTGTAACACATGACATTATAAAATACATGACATTATAAGGTACATTATAAGATAGATATGTTAATTTGTTCCACTATAGTAACCCTTTTACTATATTCATATATAAATGGTCACTATAGCGGAACAAATTAACATATCCATCATCTCACATAATTACTCCCTCTTCCCCCTCTGTGGCAAGAGCAACTATAACCTCATGCAGCAAAAAAATCCTGAATACAATACACAATTTTCAACTATAATCTTCATGTTGTACATTAGATCTTTGGACATGTTCATTCTACATATTTTCTACTTTGTATTTTTGACCTGCATCTCCTCATTTCCTACTATCTGTTCTTAGTCTAAGGTCCAGGGAACTTAGAAGGGAGGGAAGACTTTATTATGGATTATCTTAAATGTGCATCCATTCATTCCTACTAGTCATGCCTGGTATGTATGCCCTATTAATCCAAACAACATATAAAGATCCCTCAGACACACCAAGGTAATCTTCCTTTTCTTGTTTTCAGCTTTTATTATTGTGTCCACTCTGAGAAAACATAAAATTATCCTTTATTCCCAAGAGAGTGGCCCACAATGGACCTCTCTATACCTTGGCTTTTTCTCTCTTCTCTCTAAGCTGACTTCCCCATTTCAAAAGGAGCATACTGAAATTTTGAAATCTCCTCCCAGATTGCCAAGGAGCTATGGATCTAAGGGGATCTACCTCAGTCAAGTCATGGAAAGATACGGCATGGCCACCACCCTTCCTGATCAATCTCCTCCCATACGCTCTACTACTTTTTGAGCCTGACATTTTCCAACTCTTCAGACAAGAGTGGTCCAAACTTGAGAGGTTTCGCATGGCGCCATTCCCCTAAAGCTTATTGGAAGGGGACTTGAGCAAAATCCATGTACTCTGTGTTCCTCCTTTTTCTCTTATTTTCCCCAAACTGAGGGGAATGGAGAATCCCATACTGCTTCACTGATAGATGTTTGTGAAAAAAGGAAAGCCCTCGTGATTGCTCTACTTGAGTATAGTCAGGCTAATTAAATAAAAATAAATTATATATATGGTCTCACATCAAATTCTTTCACTTAAGAGAACACTAAACCTCATAGTTTCACTGATAAAACACATCACATAGAAGGATGAATATATAAGGGTACCATTCAGGCGCCAGAAAAATAACATGCCATCTAAGGACATCATAGAAAGAGATAGAACCATTGATACAAAATGTTCCAATGAATGGTAATTTAGCCTTGCAGATTTAAGAATCATTTTGCCAAAATTCACAGATGTACCGTAAAGGGCCCTTCCATTATTAAGATACCTACTACCTTAGAAATTGGTGAATAAAACTCTAGCTCCACTCAGATTGAATTTTCAATATGTTATTTTCCTATATCTTAAATATCTTCCTCTAATGACTCAGTAAGTCTTGCAGGAAAGTGCACAATTGACTGAACCACTACAAGAAGAGCATGGACAATACTGTTGTTGACAGGGAGCTATACTGATGCCACCTGGAGAAAGGAGTTTGAGAATCTTTCCAGCTCCTTGTGGGGCTTGTGGCTTCTGTGTTATCTTACTAAATAGCTGATTAGTTAAAAAATAATAATAATAATGGGGCTGACCCTGTGGCTCACTCAGGAGAGTGTGGTGCTGGGAGCGTGGCGGCGCTGGAAGCTCCGAGGCCGCGGTTCGGATCCTATATAGGGATGGCCGGTGCGCTCACTGGCTGAGCGCGGTGTGGATGACACCAAGCCAAGGGTTGCGATCCCCTTATCGGTCACACACACACACACACAAAAAAATACTGGATATTTCCCATTTGCTCTTCCAAATTTATTCTTTACCTTTCTCCATCCTGTTCTGAGTCCCAAGAAGCTAAACTGAAAGCATTACCTCCTGAGCACACTTACCCTCTGGCTTTCCATTGGGTTTGGACAATTCAAGACACCAGGAAGAGAGTAGAGTGAGGGAAGAAAATGAGGTTAGAGTATTGGATTTCTCAGCTCCTGCAGTAATCACTCACTTTGGCTTGGAAACATCCCTCTGTCCTTAGCCACTGCTCCCGGTTGATGGCCCTCTTCATATACCTCACCACCCGTGCTTCCACTGAACGTTCTCTTCCCTCGCCATTCAATCTAGGGTCTTTTTCTGTTTTTCTCTAGTCCTAGGGTGCTGTTCCATCCTTCTTTGTGTTTTTGAAGCTTACCTACACATTTGTAAACAACACCTTTTTAAAATCATCTTAATGAACCAGTAGGATGTACCATCTGTCTCCTTCTGGGATCCTTATTGATATTGATGGAATTCCTGCTGTATAGTGAACATCTCCTTCATTGTATAGTGTAAACGGCAATAAAACGCAATCACTATGTAATGGAAATGTATTACACCCTTGTATAATATTTAAATTTTGGTCTGTGTGAGTGAATAAGTCAGTGTGCTGTTGAAGACTGGTTACATTTTATGTAAGTGCTGGATGCTTCTTCAGATACTTCACATAACTCTTGTAGACTTGACTTGGCCTTCAAGAGATTTCATGTTTTCTGCTATAAAATCTCTGTATGAAAACAGAAAGAAAAAAAAGTGACATGCAAATCCAAAGTCTGAAATTTTACATCAAAGATGAAGCAGTTTAAATTGGCATCAACATCACCAAATGCCACTTTCCTGTGAAAAATGTTTCAAAAGAAAATATATGTTCTATGTTTTGCCATAAATAGCAATGAAAATATTTTTCAAACAAAACGATTTATATTTCAAATGAGTTAATTTCTATTTAAGGTAAATGCTTAAGTTGATTGTACATATTTTTCTTATTGTACTGTTATTTGCTCAACATTAATTTTGAAACTCTAATTTGGCAATTGTGTTTAAAGACAGTTTTAAAATAATGAGTATAAAGCATATTGGCAAATTAAAATCCTCATGTCTCCTTTTCTCCATATTTGTTTTCCCAATTTACCCTTTAACATGTACATGTGGATGTCTACCAGGTATGTCTCAAACTTGGCATGTCCAAAACCAAATTACCAGTCTGTGCCATCATACCTATTTTTCTTGTAAAATTTCTTATCTAGTTATTGGCAAATACTTTCTTTTTGTTACTTAAGCCAAATGCCATGGAGTCATTCTGGACTCTTTCTGCCACTCCATATCTCATTCAGCTAATCACAATGATGGTGCTGTCAGTATACCTGTGATCAGTAGTCAGAGGGGAACTTTTAAGACACTAGTTAAAACCTGTCATTCTTTGCTCAAAGGTCTTATTAATTTTGCATATTATTCAGAGCAAAAACTAAATTCCTTAAATAGCTTGTAAAATCCTACAAAAACTATCACCTATCAGTTTTCTCTCTGACTGTTTCTACAATTTTCTCTCTATTTCTATAAATACTTCTTTGTTCTCTTTGTTTCAGCCTCCCTGGCCACCTTTTATATATGTATGTATGTGACCACTCTGAGAAACTATCATATTCCTTTTATCCTCAAGACAGTGGCCCACAATGCACTTCTCTGTACCTTGACTTTTGGACCACTCTTGTTGTCTGGAGAATTGGAAGGTGTCAGGATGTACGTGTTTGTGTGTATGTGTGCAGGTATGTATTGTATACTTGTTTCCTTATGTATTTAATATATACATGCATGTTTGTATGTAAGTGATGTATACATGTATTCATTAATACCAGGCTTGCTCCTGATTCAAAGCCTTTGCACTTTCAGTCCCCCTTTTCTGGAATGCTCTTCCCATATATCACCTAATTCAGATGTTTATTCAAATAACAACTTCTCAGAATGCCGTTCCTGAAATAGCAATTAAAAATTAAAAACCTCATACCCCTTCTTATTCTTGTCTGCTTATTTTTTCCTATATTGCTTATCAGTATCCAACAGACTTTACTTCATTGTGTTGTTGATGCTGTTGTTGTCTCCATCACTGAAGAATTTTCCATGGGGACAAGAATTTTTATCTGTTTAAAGTTTTACCTTTCCATTTCAATATCCCCATAGCCTAAAAAAGTGCCTGTCAAATGGTAGGGGCCTAATAAACATGTGCTGAATACACAAATGAATAAAACTTGATATCCACCTACAACATTATCCAGCATTAAACTATCAGCAAATATGCGTACATTTGCTTGGGTGCATTTCTAAGCATCTCATCTTTCTTGATTGATTTAGATGGTGAAAAACTGTGGCTTCTTGGTTGAAGATTTCAAAATTCATGTTTTGGTATGATTTCTGACTCTATGATTCAAAATTTTATTGTTTTAGTTGGAAACTAAAGTTATTTGAGTCTAACCAAGAACTCTCTGACTTTTGTGCAGGTCTCAAGAAAGCAAGATCCTTTCAATCTCATTGTGCCTACACTTGTATACTCTGCTCGGAAAGCTTTAAACCAGAAATTTTCATAATTGGTATAAGAATAAATACATACTCAGATAGACCCTTCCAGACAATCCTACCTACAATTGTGTCCCTTCCCCATTCTAGATACTTATTGTATTACCCTGTTTCATTGTCTACATATCACTTAAAACTCTCTGAAATTAAATTCTTTATTCATTTGTTTTATGCATTCATTTTTTTTGTATCCTTTCCTAAATAAAATTTTCTGTGAACATAGAAACCATGTTTGTGATATCTTCTCTGGAATCCTCAGACTTTCTAGCTTGCTTAAGAAGACATAGAAGATACCACTGGTGTTTATTTAATGAATGAATGGGTGCATCCTTGCTTGTTTTCTATATGAGGCAAGTGAAAGAAATGAAATTTGCTTTTAGTAATTCATATATCTTCTAAACTTTTAGAAAATTGTATCTAAAAACACAAAAAGAAAAAGAGAAAAGGAAAGGAACTCACTAAACACCTATGAGAGTGGCCAAAATGCAGAACAATGACAACACCAAATACTGGTGAGAATATGGAGTAGCAGGAACTATCATACATTGCTGAATGATGCAATCATTTGGGGAGACAGTTTTGCAGTTTTTTACAAAACTAAACCTACTCTTACCACACGATCTAGCAATCACACTCTTTGGTATTACCTACGTGAGTTAAAACGTATGTCCACACAAAAACCTGCACAGGAATGTTTGTAACTGTCTTATTTATAATTGCTAAAATGTGGAATCAACCAAGATTCCCTTCAGTAGCTGAACTGATAAATAACCTATGGTACATCCAGTGAAATATTATTCATCACTAAAAAGAAATGAGCTATTAAGCTATGAAAAGACAGTGAGGAACATTAAATCCATATTACTAAGCCAAACAAACCAATCTTAAAAGATTTCAGTTATATGACATTCTGGCAAAAGCAAAAGCATAGAGACAGTAAAAAGTTCATTTTTTTCCAGTGGGTTAGGAAGGATGGAGAGATAAACAGGCCGAGCACAGAGGACTTTTAGGGCAGTCATTTGCTACATATACATTTTTCCAAACCCATAGAATGTGCAATACTAAGAGTGAACCATAGTCAACAGGTGATAATGATGGGCCATAGTCATTGGGTGATAATGATGTGCCAATGTAGGTTCATTGATTCTAGCAAATGTAGCTCTGTAACGGGAGGCATTGACCATGGGAAAGGCTATGCATAATGATAATGTGGGGATGGAGTATATTGGAACTCTCTGTATTTTCTGCTCAATTTTGCTGTGAACCTAAAATGTCTCTAAAAATAAGGCATAAAAATAAGTTATAAAGGGGAAAAAAACTCAGGTAAGTACACTATAGTAGCCATGGCTTTTAGATATTTAATTAATAGAAAACCTTAGTACATGTCAAAAACGGGTTAATATATATATGTTATTTAAATTAAAGATAATTATTTTATACCAACTTTTTTATACTTAATCCTCACTGTGGAAAGTATTTCAACCAGAGTCTAAGATCATATAATGAGAAAATTACCTACAGTTTTCCCAAATCAAAGACAATCACTATAAATGTTTTGATATGTTTTTCTGATCCTATTCTTAAAATCACATTTTATGATTAAGTATTTGTGCCATTTACAATTATGTTATTTGTACTATTTTATTTTCTGACTTTTTCTCCTTAACTTATATAATAAGTCCAGTGAACATATCATTTATCCTTGAAAGTAAAAGAAAGAACTAAAAATGTATAGTAGGTTTTAACTGTTCTACAAAAGTCTATACTGGAACTGCCCTGAGTAAATCAAGATTTATAGTCAATTTTTTTTTTTCTGTAATATAAGAGGCACCTGAAATCACTGCCATTGTCAATTGCTACATAGAATTTTGAACTGATAGGTAATCATCTACTTAAGCATGTATATATCTTTAGATATTTATTGTATTTAGCTTATTTTTAACATTTTATCATTTAAAATTGTATTTTTAGTGTTCATGTCCTAAAACAGATTACCAGAACTACTAGTGTGCTTCAAAAAGTTTGTGAAAAAATAGAATTAAAAGGCAATATAATTTTTCCATGAACTTTTTGAAGTACCCTCATATAATTTCTATGTGAAAGGTTAAATATTTTTAGAGCGCTTAATGCATTTTTCCAAATACACTAAAAAGGATGCAGAATTGCAGATTTTATTTTTATTTTAAAATATTTTAATTTTAATACAAAGAATCAGCCATTAAATACTGACTGTAACATATTTTTGATAGATATTTATGCTTATATTTTTGCAAATGTCTTTTCTTATTTTTTAAAAAAATGTCCTCTCATAGGTACATCTTCAAAGACAAACTAGTTAATGGTCAGCCTTGACATAAAACATTTACTTGCAAATGTTATCTACAGTGTGCATCATTCCTGGCCAAGTCAAATTAACTCAGAATTAAAGTAGTTTCTGAACAAGCAGTTCCTGAAAAATCATACACTGGGGCTATTTAACAAACTAATAAATCAATTAAGAACATATGAGTCCTTTGAGCTTCATCAGATTAACTTATTTCATGTAGTATCTTCCCTTCTAGCAAACTTTCCAGCGGAGATTGCACATTTATTGTAGAAGATTGAAGACCATAATAAAATGAGAATTGACTCATTTTCTCTCCAAGTACTTGAAGCATAACATATCATCCTGTGAACCAAAAGAAGTTATAATGGTTTTGAAATACAGGTTACAATCTCTGGTTCTGAATTTCTTAGAAACTTTTCTCTATTTTTCATTGCATTGATTACTAGTACATTATGAAACTTGAAATATATGTGCAAAAGGGATAAAAATTTTAAAGCTAATGAACCTGCCTAACTGAGCCAACAATTTATTTTATGCTGCTAGAAAGTTTGGGTTACACGGTTTGTAAGTGATGGTATTCATTCAATCTGTTATTAATACTTTTCTTTGGTGGTTAAATTCATAAGACATGTATAACTGAAATATGTCTTCCAATGGAAAAGAAAACTAGTGTTAATTAAGCCACCAAACTAGGCATATTCTTGCGATAATCAATTAACTTTTTTTTAAGGAAAGAATATGGTATATTGCATTTAAAAACCAAGAATTTAATTTTGCATTTATGCTTTTTAATTATCTTGTTGTCTATATCTTCACTCTGTAATGATAAGATCCCATATCTAAAGTGAAGTTTACTAAATAAATGCAGAGTATTAAATGCTATGTCTCTCTCTCTCCATTTTTAAAAGTAGCAATAAATGATAAAATCAACAAATGCCCTAAAGATTTAGTAAAATGTTTTAGTTTATTGAACAAGGGAGAGATAGCATCCATTACTTTATGTCTCTGCATTATTTCCTGTCTGAGGATTCAGCTTTTTCTCCTTAAGAACATAGCACTTGTAAGCCTCCAGTTACCATCAAACTGCTGAGGTTCAGAATGCGACAATGTGAGGCAAAAGAGATTCAGTACAGGATAAATGTATTATTTTTAAAGCAAATTTTTACAGTACAGAATATTGACTACAGTTAATGGTTTTCCAGATGCATGTAATATATCGTTAAAAAAGATGAAGACCTCTGAAGAGAAGATACATAGAAATAGCACAGATTTAAGGCAAGAGTGTACAGAGAAAATGTCAGCTGTGTCAACAACTGTTTTTTAAAGAAACAAGGAAATCATGGATTTGTACATGAGAAAAGATTGAGATGGGCTCTTTGGATTTCCAGTTAACCTCTTGTGGCACCTGATTAGGAGGGATTTGGGCCACAATAACACACATGCCTTTTCATTTCCAAAGGAACTGGAAGAAAAGGTGATGTCCAGCTAGGATCTTAGGAACAATTTCCTAAACTGTCTTTCTGTGCCACCTTGAAGACTTGAGCTGTGTGATCAACCAATAATAGCAACTTCTACCTAGAGATCTGGGATCCTTCAGGAAGAAAGAGACACAACATGAAAAGAGCATGAGAAGCAGTTGCGAATGTCAGGAGATGGGTTCGCACTGCAGAAGAGAAGATCTGGTGAATCAGGGGAGACTTTGTTCTGCCTTTTGTCCTCATCTTGAGCTTTCTTCCCACCACCACCATTATGAGAACTTTTGCATGTGACAGGGGGAGAGTAGATGATCCAGAGGAAAATAACTGTTGTCTAAAGTCTTTGCAACATGGTAAATCTACTAAGTATGTTGTCCTTAGAACAGTAGTTAATACAAGGAAGGGAGAAAACAACTCTTCACGTGAAGCGATCCCAAAGCTAAGAGCATAATTCCAAGGTCTTGGGCAAAAGAGGAAGACTGAACCAGTGGACATCTAGGGAAATGTATAAATTCTGTAAAGTGACAAACAGGTAGGATTTTTAAACACACATTGGTGAAAAATGGCAGACCTCATTTTTCTGGGAGGACTGTACACATCAACTATATTTTTCTGTTCCCTCTGAATTAATTTTCTCTGGAGCAGTGGTTCTCAAACTTTAGCATGCTGGGCCCTTTGCCAAGAGTTTCTTATTCTGTTGATCTGTTGTGGACCTTGACATTTTATATGTCTAGCACGTTCCCAAAGGATGGTAATGCAGAACTGCTAGGCTAGGACAGATACTGACAGTCTGAGAGGGTACCAAGCATTATAAAAGTCATTACCCTGTGGAGCCCAGAACCTTGCTGATTTGCAGTCTTCAATTTTTTTAAATGCATGAGTGACTTAAAACTCCTTATCACTTACTGCCTTAAAAGTTTTCTTTGTTTGTTTCCCCTGTTCCTGACTGTTGTTCCCAAAGGGGTGGTATGATCCTTAATGCTTATTGTGTTCCAGATCCATTAATAAGTGTCTAACATTTGTCTCATTAAATACCCAGGATAACAATATGAACTCAGAATACTATTGTTATCCTCACTTTCCTAATGAGGACCTGCTGTGTAATGGGGTTAGTTAATTTGCCACACATCTTAGAATAAGCGATGGGGGCAGTTCTGTAGGGTCCATAGCCCATGCTCTTGACCTCCTCCTAGGCAGACACTGTGGGTGTCTGGGGCCCCACAGTGCACTCAGCATAGTGGTCTACACAATAGTGGCTTAATAAATCTCTGTTGGTCTAATAAAATAAACCACTGTACTTTTATTTTTCACCAAAAATATATTCAAACACTGAAGAAGGCACTTTGCTAGGCACAGTTCATTTTTTTAATAGCAGTATTGTATCTCTGTGTGAGTACATACAGCAGTATGTAAATAGCATTAGTCTGGAGGGGGTAGGCAAATATGAGAAATGACTTTTATAACAGAGCTTTTCATAATGTTCACTGTGGTCACAATGGGGGGATACATGACTCTGCCTAGGGAGTGGGGTGGATTCAGGATATCTTTGAGAGCAAAAGAGATGATGAGACAGACCCTGAAGGATAAATAAAGATTGGCAAGAGATGAAAAGGTGGGTGGGCAAGGCAGCAGCATGGGAGGTAGAGGGCACGGCAGATACAAAGGCAAAAATGTGAGCTGGAGAGAGAACAGCACATTTGGAGAAATCCAGTCATTGCTGTCTATTTCAATGATCTTTTAAAATCTTACCTGATACAGACATACATATTTTAAGATTCTAGAATTTCTGAAAAGGAGAAAAATACTTTATGAATGCAATAATCACCTGGATGTGAAAAAAGAAAACATGGCAGAGAGGCTTAAAAAGCCTCCAAAAGCTGCTCCAGACCTGTTGACAGACGGTTCTGAATATGTAGGAGGCCTGACATTCTTCCTCTTTGTACCAGGTTGGCAATTTAAAACTGTACTTTTTGACGCAGGCTCGTCTCAAAGGAGAGAGCATGAGGCCCTTTGATGAGTCCACATGAAAAGTGACTTAATTTCAAGGAAACACATGGGAAGTTATTGGAAAGGTGAGCATTATATTTTAAAATAATCGCCCTAAAGTGCTCAATTATATGTTTCTTAGTAACAACATCTGTTAGTAGGAAAATAAAGATCAAGTTCCCAGTCTCTCTAATGTACCTTTAAGTGATGAATAAACAGATAAAGGCATTTTTTAAAATACATTTTGCATTTGGTGGTGACATTTTTGCTGCAAAGAATTAGTCAAAGTCTGAAACAAATAAACGAGCTTTTAAAACTCTTATTATTTTTATACCATTTTCTGTCGTTCTACCAGAGTTTGGCAAAAGAGCCTTGGCGTCAGAGGGGTTAGATATGTAGATAAATTATTCAATATCCTCATAACTATTTTCTCAATTATAAAAGAAGAATAATATAAACACCTCTCTCAGATGGGTTCGAGGGGATTAAATGAATTAGTCATAATTCATATAACTATAAATAGAAAGCACCTATCCAGAAGTTCCATGTATAGTAATGTTTTAACAAATGCTCGCTTCTTCCTTCTATCTCTTATTGATCTGGTTTCAAGGTAAGGGAAACATAACTCCCACCATTAAATGTAAATTACTCAGCCATGCCCCATAGGCATACAAAATATGTTTGATGACTTATGAAATCAATTGTATGGCTTTTTATTTCCCTTTTATCAGAAGGGCTTAAAATTTTGGAAGGAAATCTTTGCCTAATTGGCCTCTGGAAAGTTCTGGATAAGAAGTGAAGAGGTGCTCATGTTTTGATTATGTACATATCAGCACAAGGGAGGATTTACGATGAAAAGGAGCCCCAGATGCAGCAGGCATCATGTGAATCCATTCGGTTTTAACAAGTAGAAGAGAAGAATTCACTGGTGACATCTGAAAAGAACAGAAAGGAGGGATGGAAGGCCCTGGGAGATATAAGTGCCTGGCTGCTTTGAAACCAGGACTTTCTCAAATGACTTGCATCAGACATGTGTCTTTTAGCCTGATGCATTTTTACTTTACCTTTGAATGAAGAACAAATAGATCCTAATGGTTCAAAATTCACAAAGCACAAAAAGTTTTGTAGAAAAAAGTTTGCCTCCCATCTCTGTACTCTATATAGCCAGTTTCCCAGCCTGGAGGCAACTACTGTTATTGATTTCTGGAGTATCCTTTAGAGAAAATTAAACATCTACAAGCAAACATACCTTTCCTTCTTTTTATACAAAATGGCAGCGTATTATGCAAACTCTTCTATAACTTGTATTATTTTACTAAAAAACAGAGAACGTGGGAATTAATTTATATTGATAAAGAAATTACTTTCAGATTTGTAACTGAGGAAGGGTGCAGACCCTGGAACACCATGACAAAACATAAGCATCTTCTGCTTCGTGTTCTAGCAGTGTGCTGTGACTGGAATTTGCCCTCACTTTGCCATGAATACATATTTATTATTTCGGTTATTTATTCATTGGTTTAATCAACCCCAGGGAGAGCTAATAGAGAAAGAAGTAGAAGTCATCTGAAGGATATCAGCTTGGCTGAAAATTTCCCTCTTACACATTTTGGGGCCACCAAGAACACTTTTGTATGCAAAATGTTCAGCTTATTTGGGAAAAAAAATCGCTGATATAGTGTGTTCAGTTATTTGTAAAATAACTTTTGTTATTAAAGTTTCCTCTTCCCATTGAATCTTGAGAGAAAAAGATAACCTTCCCTCTCAGAAAAAAAGACACTTCTAGGTGCTGATTGCTTGTACCTTTCACAGGATCGTGGAGAAGTCAGGCCCTGCTGGTTTGCATCCTCAGGAAGAAGGAATCCCACGTGGAATCATGGCCATGCAGCATTGTCATGGAGAACTTGAGTTCTGCAACTGTCACTGCAAACAAACCCTGGAAGGAGAGCTTTAGAGAATTTACTAAATGTTTAAGGAACCATGCTTCCAAGTGGAATGATGAAAACAGGAAGATTCCAAAAATATGTGGAGGAAAATAAACCTAGTTGGGCACTAATATATGGAGTTTTGATCCTGAAATTTAATCTAGCCAACATTTATCAAACAGCTACTGTGCACCAGGTCCTATGCTAGGTTCTGAGGACACAGAACCAAATAAAATATGCTACTGAATAAGCCATAGAGAAGGATGTGATAAATGATCTAGCTTAGGTCTACACCAGATTGTAAGAGATCAAGTTTCCTAAAAGTCAGCCAAAATAAATTTCACAAAGTTGATCACTGTGAAGCTATGTATTAAGGGATGAATGGAAGCTCTCAGTCAGAATTAAATTAGGAAGAAAAAAAAAATCACTGCACAATAGAAGACAATGATCTAAGCTCAGAGGTCTATGAGAACACAAAGGGTGAGTATTTAACTCAACCTTAATAAGAAAGGAGGGCCATGGAGGGATTCATGGAGGAGACAATACTTGAGCTATGTAGTTGTTTAAGCACAAAAATAAAGTGACTTCTAGGAGTGAATACAAAAGACAAAAATGGCCCACATCTGATTTATTTTCAATTTCATTCCCATCACACAGCATAGTGAGCTGGTCCATGGCAACAGGATATATAAAGATGATAGATACCTAGACAGATAGTTAAATGGATGCATACATATATACATACAGACATATTTTTAAAATGTTTTGGATTATTTTTTAATGTTTATGAAGAAGGGTAAATGCACTTAAGACAGAAAGCTCATTAAAGGGAAAAAAGAAAGGAATTTGTAGATCTATTGTTACAATTGCTCACATTATTCAATAAACACTTATTGTGTGCTGCTAGAATATAAAACCCATCAAATGAATGACCTCAGTCCTGCTGCATCCTCCATGCTTAGATAAGTGCTAGACACTTTTTTTCAATGTGTCAATAAATTTGCCAAATAAAACGTGCACGGTACAACACAGAAAGTGCTCAGTACTATGAAAGGAAACAAAGATGAATGCCAGCTTTTGTCTTCAACAAGCTTTTGATCTAATGGAAGAGTTGACAGTTGAGATATTTTCTATTTTAGATTTGCTTTCCATATCATTTTTAGAGCAATAAAAATAGTAACAGTTATGTAAAAGAAAAAAAAAGGTCCATTTAGAGTTCTAACTCATAACAAGTTGTAATTTCCCACCTGTCAACTGCAGAAAAGAATCTTGTAAAATTTAGTGAGATAAAGAAATGTGATGGATAAAAGAAGAATATTGTAGAAGATGATGCTCTTTTCACAAAATACCAGTGATCACAGACTCAGAAACTAATTGAATAGGTCTGTCTTAGTTTTTTCCTTAAAAGACTGAAGTCTGAATAAGTTACACATTGCTTACAAAGAATTTTTATGTAAAATGTAGTCCTGACAGATAGATTCACCCACTGTTCCAAGTGCTAACACCCTTAATTTTTTCCCATAACTGGAATACATGTTTCAGCTCATTTCTTACCATTATAAATATTTCATTAGACACTATATGTAATTCACAGGCTTCCTTGAACATTGGAAGTCCGATGCACGTTCCATGCATGTTGTTCCAGCTACTTGTGAATGTTGATTTCAGGAGCCAGGGATATAGACCAGTAAATTATCAGAAGCATATTAATTAGCTGATTTTCATCAGGTAGTACCGCAAAAAAGATCAGCTACAAAATGTTAACTGGTGAAAGATCTGATTTATTGCATGTCACATAAAATAAAACCAAACAAAATTTGGTACAAGTTCATAATCTCTGTTGCACTAATTAATTCTTGTATTCACTAATGAACTCTAATATTAATAAATTAACATATGCAGTAAGCATAATGAATATTGGATCATGAGGTGATATTTATATGTTTAAATTTTTGTCTTGTCCATAAAATTTGGAGTTGGAACAAACATTAGCTGTCACCTTGTCCAATTAGATCTTTTGAAAGTGACATGCCTGAGGCTTTGGATGAGATGGAATATAACTTGCCCAAAGTTACATTTTTAAATATTTAGGAAAAAAAATTACAAACATAAAAACAAAGGGGGGAAAACCCCTAAAATTCAGGTCCCTTGATATGACCTTATTTTTTTTGCTTGCTGTCATGTGATAATCTTCTTGGAACAAAAACGGAGAAATAAAAGTGCTCAAAAAATGTGGAGTCCAGATTCTTTAATTCTTAAAATATGATCCCAAGACCAACTGCATTAGATTTGCTTAAAAAACAGGTTAAAATGAAAATAATTGGCTCCCATGAAAAACTTACAGAATTAGAATACCCATGTTTGGCACTTTTGAAATTACATGATTATTTAGCTTCCAAGGTGATATTTATGCTAGGTTGAGACCCACAGCTCTAAATAAATGTTCCTGCCTTTTGATACTATCTGCCAGGTCATATTCTCTGCTCAGCTCCACGAAAACAGGACCTACTCTGTTTTGTTCACTGTTGTATCCTCAGTGCCTAGGACAAGACACAGTACCAGGCATCTAAGAAATATTTGTAAGATGAATGACTGAATGCCTGAACAAATGCACGGAGGACAGAACAAGGAATATTCAACCATTGTTGAAGTAGAATTTTCCAAAAGTTAAAAATCATAATGCTCATACAAATATAAAATGAACATATTTCAAAGATTTAACTCAACTCATTAATTAATAAAGGTACTGGTAAAATGATAAAGATGGTTCTCACAAAACTTAAGGAAGAAGAGTTTATCTAAGCCTCCAGCAAAAACATTTAAGAAAAATAAATGCATGGTAGAATAAATTTTCTAAGTTAGATACAAAACTGCCTCTTGTCCTTCAGGGCAAAACATCATAATCTTTGAGTTATCTTTTTCTATGAGACAGAAATCTATAAGTTAATATGTAACTTTACAGTATCTGGGCTCTAATCAAATAAAAAATAGCAAAGTCAGATAAAGGTAGATTCTCTTAGGGAATTGAACAAACCTTAGGCTAACGTGTTAAACTACACCATGACTGTGAAAGAACGTGTAATTCCCCTCTTACTTTATTTCTAAGTTTTTCAATAATTTTTCCCTAACATTATGTTAGGCCATATGTAAAGAAGTGTTATGGTAAAATAGCCTATAAATTAAATATGGAAAGGAATTATTATAAAATCCCCAAATAAGTATAACTTCAGATTAAAACTAGGGAGAAAATCGACATGGGGAAATATGGAGAAATGGAATTGTGGGAGAGGTCAGAATACCATTCAAATCTCCACGAGATTGTTTTAACACTTTAGAGGGAAAAAGAGAGCTAGAAAATGGCTCCATAATCTGGGGGAAAGTTCCAAGAGTGAAGTAGATGGTTCCAGCAGGCACTCAAGGATTAAAATACCATGGAAGTGGAAATATAGCCTTTGAGTTAATAGAGCAGACATCAGATGCTGGCCCCGTGTGTTGTGGTTGTGTATTAACTGACCACACCTTTTATTTATGTCAACTTACTCCTCAGGGGAATGGTGTAAATGATAGGACATAACTGGCCGATTAGTTTTGAGGACGGAATGAGACAAGGCATTAAAAAAGATCCAGTACATAATAAATTTGATATTTATTGAACAGAGGCCAAAATTGATGTCTGCAGTAGTAGACCACACAAAAGACTAAATCGAGGAAAGGACATGAGGTCTTCTCATAAAACAGTGACCTGCTTGCAAAGAAAAAATTTGCACATGGAAGAGCCTGGCTGGAGATTCTGCTGTGCACCAACCAAGCCACAGAATCACTGCTCAAAATGGCTTATTTTTCCTTTTCCTAATTATTGCTCCCCCCCCCCCGCTAAGGTGATGTCCTAAGAAGCGTCTATTGTACATAGTAATGATACATTGATATCCTTTGCATGGCAATTAGCAATGGGAAGAAAGACCTTGATCTGTCATCAATTTTTACCCCATTAACACAGAATTTCAACTATTTGAATGTCCCTAGATTATAATATCAAATAGTGCAAAGGCCATCTCTCTCAGTGACATTAATTCCAGAGCACACTACAGCACTTGCATATGGTAGAAACTTTGTAATCATCTACAGATTGTAGCAATAAATTGATAAATAGATGTAGAAACTACACGTGCTATCTACACTATGAAGAACTCTACTTATGCATGTCCTAAGACTCTTGGTCTCCCCTCTCTCTTTTGTTAATTCCCATTGGAGTGGGTGGTTCTGTAGTCTTTGGCCAGCTTCACGCAGATGTCTCTGCTATCCTTGCAGTGTCGGATATCATAAAAACCCTCTCAGCACTCACATACACGCAAACAAACCAGAAGTGTGGAGGAGTTAAGTACTGTGGAATAAAATTTCTATCAATAGGGAAAAGAAGTTCCTACCCGGCTTGACAAAAAAAAAAAAAAAAAAGAATGGTCCCGAGATGAATTTATTTCATGTTCTCCCCCAGAAAGGTCACTGTGTTGTCTTTCCTTCCTTCCAGCCAGCTTTCAATCCTAGTCTATGAGATGGGACTTCCTAGCAAAGTACACTCGTAGAAAGCCTTTGTCTCAGGCTCTGTTGCTGACAAAAACAGGATAAATGTAAGTTGTTGTTGACCTAAGCATGTATTGAAATCATTTTTCATAGTGGAAATTCCAATCCATAGCAGTAGGATTTCCTTTGTAATGGATAGTTTCCCTACCACTAGAGCAGTGTAACTCTTGTGAATCAAGAAAAGAGAGCCACAGCTAAGTTATGAAACGTCACCTCCTCATCTACCAGAAGGAGTAATAGGCAAATTATTCACTCTCCTACAAGTTCAAAGACCATGAAAAAAATGAATGAGAGGAGGAAATAATCTTTTAAAATATCTAATACGTATTATCTAGTGTAAATATTGTTCTTTTCATTTAGCCCTGACAACTGTTTTCCAAAAAAAGTACTAAAGTCTACATGTTATAGATGACAAAACTAAAATTTCATACAGTAATTTCTCCATATATGCACAGTTGGCAAAAGGCGGAGTCGGATTGTGAACATGGGTTAATGGCTACAGAGGCTAAGGGCTATGGTTTTTTTCACTCTACCACATTCTGACCAGAATTAGAAACAAAGCACCATTCTTGGTGTGTACGTGAGTGTGTGGGTATGTGTGTGTGGAGAGAGGGGGGTGGGGGGAAGAGAGAGAAAAGGAGAGGGAGGAAAAAAAGGAAAATTTTTAATGCTTTTTAGAGGAAATAGTAACATAAATATAAATGGGAAAAAAAAAAAAACTAAAATATGATTCTCTCCCTTCA